>NC_050579.1:102050790-102357040 GCF_011100635.1 Trichosurus vulpecula
ATGTCTTTTCATTAATATCCTAGATACTCTAGACCTCTTGTTTTTCCAAATGAATTTTGTTATTATTTTGTCCAGCTCAGTAAAAAAAAATTTTGGTAGTTCGATTGGTATGGCACTGAATAGATAGATTAATTTAGGTAGAATTGTCATTTTTATTATATTAGCTCGGCCTAACCATGAGCAACTGATATTTCTCCATTTATTTAGATCTGATTTTATTCGCGTGAAGTGTTCAGCTATTCCCCAATTGATGGGCATCCCCTTGATTTCTAATTCTTTGCCACCACAAAAAGAGCAGCTATAAGTATTTTTGTACATACAGGTCCTTTTCCCACTTGTGTGATCTCTTTGGGATATTGCCCTAGGAATGGTATTGCTGGGTCAAAGGGTATGCACATTTTTATAGCCCTTTGGGCATAGTTCCAAATTGCTCTCCAAAATGGCTGGATCTATTCACAACTCCACCAACAATGTATTAATGTACCAATTTTCCCACATCCTCTCTAGAGTTTATCATTTTCCTGCTTTATCATGTTAAGCAATCTGACAGGAGAGATGTACCTAAGAGTTGTTTGATTTGCGTTTCTCTAATCAATAGTGATTTAGAGCTTTTTTTTCATATGCCTATAGATATCTTTAATTTCTTCCTCTAAAAACTGCCTGTCCCTATCCTTTGACCATTTCTCAATTGGGGAATGACTTTTATTCCTATAAATTTGGCTCAGTTCCCTGTATATTTTAGATATGAGGCCTTTATCAGAGACATTGTTTGTAAAGATTTTCTCCCAGTTTTCTGCTTCCCTCCTAATCTGTGTTGCATTGGCTTTATTTATACAAAAACTTTTCAGTTTAGCATAATCAGAATTATCCATTTTTGCATTTTATAATGCTCTCTGTCTCTTGTTGGGCCATGAATTCTTCCCTTTCCCATAAATCTGACAGGTAAACTATTCCTTGATCTCCCAAATTGCTCATAGTATCGGTCTTTATTCCTAAATCATGTACCCATTTTGACTTTATTTTGGCATATGGTGTGAGATATGGGTCTATGCCCAATTTCTGCCATACTTCATGAAATTTTAAAAAATCATGAAAATACATTAAACTTCTTATCAAGCATTCTAAAAGAATTTAAAAACACACTATAGCCCTCTCCTCTTTTTCTCTCTTTTCCCCATTTTCCTCCTTTTTCTTTTTCCCTCTCTATTTCCCTTTGTATTTGCAATGGTGTGATTTATGGAAAAGGGAGCCATTCGAAGAACCAATGGCTAAACTCTCACTTTTTTTATTTTTATTCAAACATTCAAGTATTTTTGACCACCTACTGTGTAACAAACACCTTGCATTCCATCTTGCAAGGATACTATATTTACTCCAAGTCTTTAAATCTCTTAAGAGATTCCATGGAAAAACAAAACGTGGATGCAATACATAATCAGAACATAAATTAAAATTTTGGGATTAGTTTAGCCAGAGAAAAGCATTTTTTTGATAAGTACAACCTGGTCGACTTAGTATTCATGATTATGCAGCAGAGCACTTGTTCCCACAAAGCCCATGAAAAGCATAGTGAGCTTCTCTTTGGAGAGAATTATTCAGTATTCATTCATTTGCTGGATAAATACTTATTGTTCTCATACTATATACAAGTATATGCATATGGAAGGGTTAGAAGGGAGAGAGGGTAGTGTGCTGTTGGGCATTAATCTCCTATATGTACGTATATGTATGTGTATATATATATATATGCATGCATATATATGTATATGTAAAAACACACACATAATGGAACTGTGCTAGACATATACATGTATATATATACATGTATGTATTATGCATACATATATGAGTTTATTTCACTGGTGTAAAGAATTCCTCATATAAAAACTGCTTCTACTGATGCACACCAGCAACTGTGCAACATTAATTCTTAGAGAGTTAGTTTGAGTACTAAGAAGTCGAATATCATTCCTAGACTTGGTGGGGCTCAATATACCAGAGACAAGACTTGAACTCAAGTCTTTACTCTACAACTGGTTCTCTGTTTACTCTATCACATCGCCTCACCACTTTTATATCACCCTTTACAATGCCATACAACAAACCTCTAGTACAGGCAACACGAGTCCTCAGCATCTCATTTTGTGGATGGCATAATTGATACTAGAAGTGATTAGGCTCTTTATTCCTTCCTAGTCACACAGCTACCAAGATTCTGTGACTCCCTGTCTAGTTCTCTTTCTTCCATACTACATAGCTCTCTATTCACCACTACATTACATGTGGAAGCCAGGAGCCCATAGTTTAAGATTTGATCCATTTCACAGACACTGTCAAAGGATGAGTCTTAGTTCTTGCTTAGTCTGTTTTTCTGTCTCTGTCTCTGTGTGTTTCCTCCATACATTTGATATGTCATAATATATTATGTTTATGTTGTTATGTTATATTAATCATGTTATGTATCATATCATTTATTATATCAGGTTGTTATATTATGCTTTTATGTCACATCATGTTATGTTGCCATGTTATGTTACACTATATTACATTGTATTGTGTTGTCTTGTGTTGCGTTGTATTATGTTATGTTATGTTAGGTCATACCACATCACACCATACCAACCACACCATACCATACTATACTATACTAGGTGCTCCAGAAGCCTTAGCGCTGCTTTAAGCTATGTAGCTTAAAGTTATTTGTACATAAAGTATTATTGCTTAAAATGGCACTAAGATTTTTGGGATACCCTGTACATTGTATTATGTGCAAAAGGAGGGATACATTTGCATCACGGTGCACAGATTTAAAATCCATTTGCCACGATGGTAAGGCAGATTGATCTGGAGGCTGTTTTTACCTCTGCAAGCCTATCTTTCTCACTCACACCCACCTCGTCACAAGTAATGTTACTGTTTCACCCACACTGCTTTTGCTATGCTGTCTTTGTTAGTAAACAGAACCACCATAAACTGAAATATCACAGTCCTACAGGAAACAGCACATGAGAGAGATAGCAGCACTGTGGAGAGAAAGCTGGAATTGGCATCAGAGTTTGGATTTGATTTCTTGCCCTGATGCTGTTTAGCTGTGTGATGCTGGGCAATGCATGTAACCTCTCTGTCCCTCTCTGTAAAAGAGAGATAATCATACTACTAGCTGTCTCACACCAAGGTGTTTGCAAACCCTAAAGAGTTACATAAATGTGAATTGTTATTACTGCTTGCCACTCAAAAGATAAGTAGATATCACTGTCTCATGAGTAGAAGTAATAATAAATTTAAAATTTGCTTATTTTATCACCAAGTCTATAAATGAAAGACTCAAATAATATGAAAAAATCCTGGCAGGATCCAGTGCCAGAACTAGGGGTAAGCAATCAGACGAGGTCACAAGCAGTAGAAGGGGGATTAAAAGGTACTTAATTTTTTATAAATAGTATTTTAGTTTTTCCAATTACGTGTAAAGACAATTTTTAATATTCATTTTTAAAAAAAAAGTTTTGAGTTCCAAATTTTCCCCCTCCCTGTAATGGTGAGCAATTTGATATAGGTTTTATATATATATATGAACAGAAACAGGCCAAAAGGAAAAAAGAGGAACTTTAATGTATTTTGTTTTATAAACAAATATTTTTAATGCCATGGTATACCACTTTTCATGTTATCTGGATATTTACTTTGTAATAAATCTGGTTGAATATGTTGTGTGTAAGTGTCAAAGTGTCTGTTAGATGGTTGTGTACAAGAAATACAATTTTCCGGTCCTTGCTTGGGGAACACAAATACCTTATCCCACAGGTTCTTCTGGGATATTTTCCTTTAGTGCAAAGGGAGATGTGGAGTGTACCATTCTGTGATTTTCTTAACATACTATATAGTTTCATGGCATCTCACCCTAAAAAACATTAGCTCTTCACTAGCCTACCCAGCTCTTTGCTAGAAAGACTTGTCTTGAAAAGCAGATGGGAAGGCAGTTGACACTTACCAAAGGAGCTGCCAAACCAGCCCTTATATGCTCTTTACTGTTGATAGTTGTACCATGGCCCTTGTAAAGATAACTTCTTCCTCATGTCACCCAACTTTAGTCTCATTAATTTTTTTTTCCAATTAATAAGCCCTATCCTGTTGAAATCTCACATGTAGAGAGGGACCAAGACAATAAATTTATTTTTCTGAATTAAGTGATGATTGTTACTCTTAAAAATTTCATCAAACCTCACTCAATTAAAAAATAACCACTGTCATACTTGTCTAACATTTTCACATCAAGTTAAGTAACCTCATTTAGGAAAAGGACTATGTTCCATATTTCTTCTGTATCTTTCATGATACCTAGCTCAATGATTTGCATTAAATATCTCACTGGGCTGTTATGAATAACAAGCTATACAAATGTAAATCATTATAAAGTAGGATAAGTTCATGCTCGAAAATGGCACCAAATGATGTTAATATAATCTCCATAGACACGAGGATCCATAGATTATTTAGTGATTGCAACTTGTACATTGAAATGAATAGACTTTGTGCTCTTAAATTCTTTTAGGTCTGTGGAGAATCCTTCTCAAAAATATTCTGTCCAATTTGAGGAAGAGAGACATTATTTGAGCTCCTATCCAGTGTTTACTCTACTGTCAGACAATAAAATAAATGGAAAAAATCATTAGAAGAGTGAAATAAGAGCTGAACAAGGTGGAAAGAGGGACTTGGTTCTCATACTCAAATGACTCCATTCTTCAACAGGTTCATGACCTTGTGGGAAAGGGAATAAATATGTGGAAAATTCATTCCCTGAGGTTAACAAGAATTTTAGCTTCAATGTTACTATGTGCCTTATATCCCAGATGAGTAAGTCTCTCTGGCCTGAGTTCTCATGGCTCTGTCTCCTGGAAACTGATGCGATATGACTGCTAGCAGAGCCCAGCTCCTTGGCCTGGCCCTAGAACTCACTTGCCATAGCTACTACTCATTCTTATATTTGCAGGCATCATCTGAAGCATCTCCGCCATCTGTTATTCTTCTTCGCTTCTAAAGCGAACACTTGCTACCATTTTGTCACCCTGATGTTACTCTCCACTAAAACTGTTTTATCTTTGCTTCTTGATGCTTTAGGCCATGGCTATTACTCCTTTTGAGTGAGACTGCCTAGTTCAACATTCCTGAGACCTGACAACATATTCTCAACTAATTGGCAGTTGTGTTCAGAGCTCTGCTCTATCTTACAGACAAAACAACTACTTAAAAACAGCTAAGCCTTCCAGAACTGCCCTTCTTAACGAAGATCCCTAGCCCACAGCTGAGTTAGGATGACTGAATTACTTTCATCTTTTCCTTGTTTAGGTGTTCAAACAGTATGCCCTCTATATGGTCAGCAACTTTCACGGAATCTTTCTGCTGGGAAGGAAAAAGACAGTCACCTTTTCATTTTCCCTTTTAACTCGCATGTTCCTCATCCCCAGTAACTAATCAAATCAAATGAACAAGTATTTATTAAGTATCTACCACATGTTATGCACTATGCTAAGGGATGGAGCTAAAAAGAACAGGGAAAAATCCATGTTCTCATGAAGTTTGCAATCTAAGGGGTGGGGGAGATAACATGCAAATGAACTATGCCCAAGCAAGATTTTTGCAGGATAAATAGGAGATAATCTCAGAAAGTGGGCACTAAGATTAAGGAAAACTGGGAAAGATTTTTGCTGAGAATTAGCTGAGATTTGAAGAAAGCCAGGAGGTTTAGATGAGGAGGAAGAGAGTTCAAGGCATGGCAGACAGGCAGAAAAGTACATAGTCAGAGATAGAATGCTGTATTCAAGGAACAGCATATAGGCCATGGTCACTGGTTCATGCAGGGGTGTGTAAGTGAAAAGAATACTTGAAAGGGAGATGGGTTATGAAAGGGGTTTAAAAGGCAAAGAGAAGTTTTTATATTTGATTCTAGAGGTAATAAGGAACTATTGAAGTTTCTTGAATAAGAGGTGATCTGATGAGACTTCTACTATGGGAAAATTAATCTGACAGCTGATGAGCAGATAGACCGGAGTGGGAAGAGACTTGAGGCATGAAGACCAGTAGTCTATTACAATAGTCTAGGCATGTGGTCACAAGAACCACAGAGGAGAGAAGAGAAGGATGTGCATATGAGAGATGTTATGAAGGTAAAATTGTTAGGATTTGACAACACATTGGATATCAGTGGTGAGAGACAGTGTAGAACTCAGGATGACAACTAGGTTGTGAGCCTGGATATCTGGGAGGATGGTGGCACCCATGACAGTAACAGGGGTGTTAGGAAGAGGAGAGAATTTGGGGTAAAAGATACAAGGCTTTTGTACATGTTGAGTTTAAAATTTCTCCAAGATATGGAATTCCAAATCTCTTATAGGCAGTTGGAGAGGCAATAGTGGAAGTCAGGAGAGAAGTTAGGATAATTTGAGAATCGTCAGCATAAGAACCAGGAGAACACTGTACACAGTAACAGCAGTAATGAACAATGATCAAGTGAGAATGACTTAGCTATCCTCAGCAATACAATTATCCAAGAATATTCCAAAGAACTCATGATGAAAACTACTATCTGCATCCTAAGGAAGCACTTGATATAGTCTGAATACAGATCAAAGCTTGCTATTTTCCACTTCTTTTATTTTTTCATGTTTTTTTGTCTATGTTTTCTTTCATAACATGACTAATCTTGAAATGTTTTGTGTGATTGCACATGTGTAACCTATCTTCTCAGGGAGGGAGGAGACAAGAAAGGGAGACAGAGAATTTAGAACACAAAATTAAAAAAAAATGAATGTTAAGAATTTTTATATGTGATTGGGAAAAATAAAATATTATTTAAAAAGAGAATCATCAGCATAGAGATGATTATTGAATCCATGGGAGCTGATGAGATTATCAAGAGAAATTGAATAAAATTGAATAGAGAAAAGATGAGGGTCCTGAATAGAGCCTTGAGAAGCACTCATTATTAGCAAGCTTGATCTGGATAAAGACGCAGCAAAAGAAACTGAAGGTTGGTGATAGGAAGAGAACCAGGAGAGAATAGGATCATAAAAACCTAGAAAGAAGGGAATGTCAAGGAGAAGATGGTGATTGATAATGTCAAAGGCTGCAGAGAGACCAAGGGTTGAGAAAGGGCCATTAGATTGGGAAATTAAGATATCATTGGTAACAGAGGAAAAAGAGCTCATTAAGGGAATTAGCGCAGGTCATGGTCAGTAGGGATTCAACCTAGAGGTGGAATTGTCCCAGGGCATTAGGCAGCTATGTGCAGCTGGAAAGGCTGTGGGGGGAGGGCCTAGCAAAGAATAACCCAGTGAGTGGGCAGGATAACTGCCATGGAATTGTAGGAGGCCAGAGAGGGTCCCTGGAGTGTGATGAGCCATTCAGGGAGGCTGGGAAGGTCCTCTCCTTTCCAGGCAAGCACAAGCAAGGCAACTACTTTGGATTTGTAGGTGGCCAGAGAGGCTAACTAGTTTCTCCTTCTACAAATTATCCTGGAGCTCTGATGAGTTTCAAGAAGGTCATAGTGGAATGTATGGATAAAGGCTGTGCCTTCCCTTTGGAAGTTGCAAGGCAGAGGGAGAGGTGAAGGAAGGACTTGCAGTACATTAAAGTCTTTGAACTGGCCTGCCCAGAATTCTTGAAGTGATAGTAGGAATCACGGACTCATTAAAAAGACCAGTTTAACAAGAAATCGTGGTGGCAATATGAAGCAGGAACTTATACAGGGCAGCTCTATGGGAAGAGGAATTGGCTAATGGGACAGTCAGTGGAGCATTTGCTGCAAATCCCCCCTGACACATGATTTGTCACATAACGTAGCAACATGTTTTGAGCTATCTTAAATAGTAGGGATAAAAGTCAATTGAAAATAAATCCCCAAGAAACCATAAAATGAAAATAAACTTAATTTATAATTGCAAGCTGTTCCTTGTGTCCGCATTTATATCCTAAGAAGTCATTCTAATAAAGGGATTCAAGTTACTGAAGCAAAAGAAAGTAGTTATTTGAGATGTCAACACATTTAGGCACAGTTTCCACAACTGCCTTTTCTAACCACAGATCCTTTCCTCTTTGCCATAGTAGAATGGCTCTGGATCCCACCAAATGTATTTCTAGTGTGACACACCTTTGATTGAGGAAAAGGCTTCTTTCACAGCAAGGCAGAAACTACTTTAACTGAAATTTTTTTGTTTAATCTAGACATGATGTTCTTTTAAAAAAAGTTTTTGTCTTTGCTTCATCCTGTTCTGTATATGCTGCCGTATTGAGTTTGGGGACTTCAGTTGCTGGATTTGAACATAATCGACTTTTCCTGGGAAATATAGAAACTTCCTAAGAATTGCCCAGAGTCTTTGATGATACACAAACAAAATAACACACAAGGCTGTTTACTTTGGTTTTGATAGCAGCAGTAGTAATGGTTGTGGAGAGAATGATTTGGATGGGTTGTTTGAGAGAGCTAAGAAGATGAGAGGTTCTTTAAGAAATCTTACGGAACAGCCAACTGGGGGAAATTGAACCTGCTGGATCACTGTATTGGTAATTAAGGAGGACTTTTAACACTTATTCAGTCAAGTGCCCTTTGTTTCCTTGATTAAATTAGGAGTCCTTGATGATCTCCTTGCCTCAATGGAAAGTCTAGTTTCATGGGTTTGAGTGACATGTTTGTGACATCAGAGGCTTTTACACCATGTTGGTTTAAGCTGCATTTTTTGACACTTTTAGGTCACATGGGTAATTCTGCATGTGTGACTCACCTTTGACCCTGAACAAGATATATAAACCTAGATTAGCATTCTCCCTTGAGGCTCTCACTCCTGGAGGAGTGTTACCATGTGACTCTGGGCACCCACTGTAAGAGCCTCCCAGCTCCTCAACCTGATGTTGATGGTTTCTTGGTAACTATGAATTGTATTTGGTCTGTTTGTAATGCATGTTTGTAATTTGTTTGTATTTGCTCTGAAGTTCAAGGTGCTGGCTTTTTCCCCTGAACTAAGTGAATGATATTTGTACATTGGATTGAAATAAGATTGTTAACCCCTTAATGTTGCTTTCATTAGTAAAGCAGATCAAAAGAACCTGTGCTGGTAGCATTCTTGTTGTTGGGCTTGTGTTGGTCTTTCACTCCCACAACAGCTGGTAGCCCAGTTGCTGCTATAATCACTTGAGTTCAGGAATTTTGAGCTATAATAAGGCTAATGCTGACTGGATATTTGTACAAAGTCTAACACCAATATGATCCTGTATGAGTAAAGAAGCTACCAGGCTACCTAAGGAGAAGGTGAACCAGCCTAACTATGCTGCTAGCCCCACCCTCACTACTCACCCTTTCCACCTTTACGTAGCTGCCTAATGCCCTAGGACAGGAGTGGGGAACTTGATCAAGGCCACATGTGTCCTCTAGGTCCTTAAGTGCAGCCCTTTGACTGAATCCAAATTTTGCAGAGCAAATCCTTTTAATAAAAGGATTTGCTCTATAAAACTTGGACTCAGTCAAAAGGCTGTATGCGAGGACCTCGAAGGCCACATGTGGCCTTGAGGCTGTAGGTTCCCCACTCCTGCCCTAGGACAATTCCACCCCAAGGTTGATCCAGCCCTTGGTAAGCAAAAAAAAGGGGAGGGGAGCAAGTGAAAGTTTCTGTGCCAATCAGTATTGGGATTAGGCCTGTGAGTGGCAAAAAGAGGGAAATCCAGTTTCAACAATGACAACAACAACCAGAAGAATGACTAACAAAATCTCATTTCTCAGTAAGATTAGTCTGGTCTGTTGGTGTAGTATCAATTATGGTGGGTGTCTTCGATTGAGTCTCACTAGATGCTAAACCCCAGGCCCAAACCCCTTTCTACTAGGCGCTAAGCCTACATGGGCATGAAACCCTCAGGGTCCTAAGGGGAGTTGCTGAGACCAGAGCCAATAGTAGGAGCCTGAGTTCTGGTCACTCAGATGACTTTTGATGATGGCTAAAGAGTGCATAAAAAGATAGAACAGAGCTGTTTGCAGGAGGCTCTCACTGCTGGAGGTGAAGGACTCTGGGCAGCCGCTTTAAGAGCCTCCTGGCTGAACTCAGATGTTGATGGTTTCTTGGTAACTATGAATTGTATTTGATCTGTTTATAAATGTATGTTTGTAATTCGTTTGTATTTGCTCTGAAGTTCAAGGTGCTGGCTTTTCCCCCTAAACGAAGTGAATGATATATGCATGTTTGATTAAAATAAGATTTTTAACCTCCTTAATGCTACTTTCCTTAGTAAAGCGGATCAACAGAACCTGTGCTTGCAACATTCTTGTTGTTGGGTTTGTGTTGGTTTTTCACCCCCACAGTAGCTGCTAGCCAAATTGTTGCAACAGTTCGGTAGTGTTACTTATTCATAAGCTATTTGCATCTTCTCTTGCCAACAGGGTTCTTTAGTTTAGATCCTCACTATATTATGAGCAAAACTGGTTCAGGTCATGAATCTAGTAGTTGGCCATCTATTGTTTTTGTGTTTTGTGGGGCCAACTCAACAAAAACAAATTTCATGGGATCCTAGAAGCAGAAGGGGTTTCAGATACCATCAAAATTAAACTTTACAGATGAGGACACTGCAAGGAGGTGGGGGGGAGGTTAGGTGACTTCCTCAATGTCACATAGGTAGTCAATGTCAGAAGGAGATTTGAAGACAGATCCCTTGATTCATGTACTAGTAATCTTTTCAAATACGTTGCTGCCTCAGATTGCTATGACCAAAAATACCTGTCATTCTCATTGCTAGTGGACAAAGGGATTGCCTTACACTCCAAAATCCCAGAATTAAAAGGCATATATGTTGCCTAGAAATGCTTCTTTTCCCACCACCCCCCTCAATCTTTTCTAATTCGTGGTGGTTAATTCATTAGATGAGCCAGTTGACACCATGGTCTAGAAAGGTGGTGGGTTGGGAAAGAACAAGAAAGATCAGGAGACAAACTCAGAGTGATTTATAGTTTTGCTCATGATTGGTCCTAGAATGATAATAATAATAATAATAATGATGATGATGATGATGATGATGATGATGATAAAAAGTCCGATAATAAGAAGTTATTTGAGATAAAGTGAATGGATTGGGTTGGAGTTGAACTGGAAGTTTAGTTAGAATTCAGGCCGGAACTTTCTTTCAGAAGACTGAGTAGACTGAGAAACTTCAAGAATCCCCCTCAAGTCTGTGGAGTTCTTACAATCTACCTTTGCCTTGTTTCTTGAGTTTTTATACATTTCTTGAGAAGCATGACTTGACTTTTGTATAGCATAACAATATCACATCGTCATATATTTGTACACACACACACACACACACACACACACACCCTGGCTTGGCTTTGAGAATGAGCCATTTCCCTGTGAGATAGCTGTCTAACCTTGTTAGTGGTGGTCCTTTGTCAGTTGCCTTTAGAGATGTAGGGGAAAAAGTTTAATTGATGGGCTGTAACAAATTTCCTTGGATATTTTCCCAGTCGAGGTAAGTCCACTCCATCCCCTAGACTGCTCTTAAGACTAACTTAAGAAGCCTTTGATTTATTAGTCATCAACTACTCTTTATCAGTGGAGCCATATCACGAGACCATAGTTGTAAATGATCCCATTTATTCTTTTGCTCATGGAATTTGGAAATGACATAATTGTTAATTGAAAAAAATCAAAAAATGCTGACATTATTGAAAAGGACAATTATTCAATTCTAATTTTCCTGTCTGAGTATGCTAGAGTTACAAATTATGCTGACAACTGTTTGTGTTCAGCTTCTCAAAACTGGAATGCCACATGTTTATAATAGCTAACATTTAATTAATTTCTTAAATTTTTACAAAAAATTTTGTATATATTATGTTATTTGAACTTCACAAGAACTCTATGAAGTAGTCACTATTTTTTGTCTCCATTTTACAGATATGGAAACTGAGACTGAGACAGGTGAAGTAACTACCCCTGGTCACATAGCTATCGAGTGTCTGAGATGAGGTTTGAACTCATTTTGTGCTGATGTCCAAATTCAACAGTCTATCCACTACTTCAAGCTACCTCTGTTTTGGTAGAAATGTCAGTAACATTGTTAACTGCTATTACATTCACAATACTCATTTTGATCAGTTTTAGGCTAAACCTTATAGAGTTAACTTATTCTGGAAAGCTCTCTCAATCCTTTATCCATTTCTTCACTATGTCTTTAATTTCTTGTTCTTTGCACATTTTACTTTGTTCTGATCTATCTTCACTTCTCTCTCTATGGTTTCTTTCTTCAAGGTCCATAACTAATTGTGTGTGTGTGTGTGTGTGTATACACATGTGTATTGGGAAGGGTGCGGTAGAGCCAGTTCAAAACAACTGACCAAAAAAATTTGCAGTGTGAAATTCAATACCACAATCTAGGACTTGATTCATTGTTTGGTTGATTCTTATGTCTAGACATAAGAAAATAATGGAGATAATGTTAATAATGAAGATTATACTTAAAAATTTATTTTTCACATATCCAGTTGACAAACCTTCATGACTATACCCCCTTTTTTAACTGACATCACTGAAAAGATTCTCTTTTCTTTGTTTGCATATGCTGTAAGAGACACCATGGATAGTAGATAGAAGGTTGGCCTTGGAGGAAAAAAGACCTGAATTCAAGTACTGCTTTTGATGTTTTTTTTAGCTTATGGTCAGGGGCAAAAACACTTAAACTTTCAGTGCTTCAAGTAACTCTCTAAGACTATTAGTTACAGATGAATTGCTGATCGATATGTGGGTGGAGGGAGTTTCCCTACTTATTTACTATATCAGTATCCATCTCTCTCTCTCTCTCTCTCTCTCTCTCTCTCTCTCTCTCTCTCTCTCTTTTTCTCTCTCTCTGTATATATATATACATATATATGTATCTCTCTCTCTCTCTCTCTCTCTCTCTCGAGAGAGAGAGAGAGAGAAAGAGAGAGAGATGGATACTGATATAGTAATTATGATATTAAGTAATAAACATTTAATGAAAAACTAGGGGAAAATGCTGTTAAGTCTGAGGGGGTACGTTTTTCTTGCTAGATCAAAAAGGATCTTTTGCTGAGGAGGATACATTTAAGCTGGCTTCTGACAGGCTTAGAGGGAAAACGTGGACATTCTTATCACAAGGAACCGCATGAACAAGGCAGAGTTTCTGGAGTGTTCTAGGTGATTTTGGGGATGGGGGGAGGGGTAGAGGGAAGAACAGATGGACTAGAACATAAAGTACTCAAACAGAGCTGGGTAGGTAAGGTAGCACCAGACTGTGAAGGCCTTGCATGCTAAGTGAATGAGTTTGACCTTTACTTGGTAGGTAACGAGGAGCTGATGAAGACTTTTGAGCAGAGAGGTGACATTGTCAGAAATATGTATAAGAAAGATTATTTTGGCATAGGGGAGAGATTGGAGTGGGAAGAGGGTGGGCTTTGAGAACTTTGTTAGGAAAGTGTCATAATACTCCAAGTAGATAACAAACAGGCCTTACTAGGAAAGGAGAAATGGGAACAGAGTGGCTAAGAGAGATATTAGAGCTATTATGGGAGTAGAATTGATAAGACTTGGAGAGACTTGTGGGAGAGTTCAAGCAAATCCCCGTTTTCATGCCACCATCTTGGCTCTGCTCCCCTCATATCTACATTTTAAAAGCAAGAATTTGGCTAGAAATGAGGAAGACAAAGATCTTGCTCTTTGGGCTTATCTTTTGTGCTTTTCAAATTCATTTGGATACTTGTATCAAAACATTTTATGTCCCTTTAAAAACTCCAAAGGGTCAGATCCAAACAAATCTGTGGAGTCTCTTGGCTGAGCCCCTCTGAGATGGACTTTAGAGGCGGAAGAGCCACATGAGGATTCCAAGAAGGGCTGTTCAAGGATCTTCTGATCTTATTATCAGAGTGATGTTTATGAAAGGAAACTCTAAGTAAGCTAAAGGTCAAGGATGAAACACGTTTTAAACCAGAAAGTCTCATTCAGATGAAGTTCCACTTTGTTCCAAAGAGCCTGGCACTTGTGCTGAGGAATCTCCTTCTGGTAAGGAAATGCTCCTTCTAGCTAAGGCTTTTGAAAATAAAATAGCTTGCCCTTTATGGGAGGAAAAGCACTGAGCATCTCCCCCACATCTCCTCTCCCCCCAGCCAAGTGTTATGAGTGTGTTAGAGTTTTGCTTTTTAAAAGAGCTGTGGCCAAAAACCCCTCTGGATTTTAAGCTAAACAAACAAAAAAGCAATGGCAAAGCCCAATCTTCCTAGTATGAGGAGAAAGTAGAACCTCAGTTGAGGACTCTGGTGAAGTCAGAAAGAGGTAGAAATTCCAAAACTTCTTGCCCCCATGGGGGAATGCTTTGCCTTCAACAACACTTAGCACAGTACCTAGCACACACATACACATATATGTGTATATATATATATATATATATATATATATATATATATATATATATATATATATATGTATATATACATATATATACATATATATGTGTGTGTATATATATATACATATATACACATATACATGTGTGTGTGTGTGTGTGTGTGTGTGTATATTTGTTGTTGAATCATTTCAGTTTTGTCTGACTCTTCATGATCTCATTTTTTTGGCAAAGATACTGGAGTGGTTTGACATTTCCTTCTCCACTTCATTTTTACAGATGAGGAAAGGGAGGCAAACAGGTTTAAGTGACTTGCCCAAGGTCACACAGTTAGTGTCTGAGGTTGGATTTGAATTCAGGCCTTCCCGACTCCGGCCCTGACACCTTATCCACTGTAACACCTACCTGCCTTCACCTAGTTATAGCAGGTGCTTAATAAATACTTACTGATAAATCAGAAGGGGTCATCAAGATCATCCGGAATCAGTGCCTGGCAGAGACTTTATACCATGTCCATCGGCTCAGCAATGATTGTATACCACAATAAACCAGAGGGGAACAGTTCTGGCAGGATGACATTATCAGAAAACATCAACGGTCTTATAGTATCAAAAGTGCGAGTTACCCTTCTAAGTAATAGCCTTGGTCAGAAGTCTTCCTTACATATGGCAGTCCCTTCAAGAGTGCAACCTAATCATGTATGTTTCTTATATATACCCACTCTTTTCATTAATGGTGCGTGTAGTTACCGGAAACAGTATAGGTTTGTGGAGTGCTACTTTTCTTATAATGATGTTCCATTATACGTCTTTGATTTGAACTAATTATGTTCTCTGGCTGAATAAAAAAGGTAAATACATCATGAATTATAGTTTTGAGTGAATATGGACCTCAGTATGTGAATCTGAGGTAGGCTGGTTTGGGGGAACCTCTATGGGGATCTATGGTCCCCTTGGGACTACAAGTAGTTTTTAATAAATAAAAGAGTGAAAGACAATTACTAGTTTGCAAACATGGGAGAATGGATGAATGAAAAAATAAAGTCAGAAAAAATCTGTTGAGGTAATCAGCCAATTGATCAATGACTCAACATGCATTTCTTCAGTTTTTACTCCATGATAGGCACTGTGCTAGGTATGGGAATAGGAAGACAAAAATAAAATATTTCATTTCTTCAAGGAGTTTCTATTCTATCAGTGGTTACAACATGTACATAAATATGTGTATATAGAGAATGTATACAAAATAAATAAAAGGTAATTGTGAGAGAGGCAGCTAAGTGGAACAGTGGATGAAGTGCTGGGCCTGGAATCAGGAAGACCTGAGTTCAATTACTGCCTCAGACATTTCCTAGCTGTGTGACCTTGGGCAAGTCACTTAACCCTTTTTGTCTCAGTTCCTCATCTATAAAATGAGCTGGAGAAGGAAATGGCAAACCACTGAAGCATCTTTGCCAAGAAAACCCCAAAGAGAGTTACAAAGAGGCAGATCTGACTGAACAACAGAAATTTTGGGAGAATGGACACTGGGGGCTGGTGTTGATGATCAGGAGAAATTTTGTGAAGGAAAATTTTATGTTCTGTTTTGAATATGTTGAGTTGGATTCACCAGTCTTGTAGAGAGTGAGAAAAGGCAGACTAGAAGTTGGGAGAGAGGTCATAGCTAAAGATAGAAATCTGAACATTGATATATACTTGGTAGTTGAAACTATGGCAATGAATGATAATGCCATAGGAGAGAGCATCAGAGGAGGAAAGGACAAAGAACAGGCTATTGGGGAACACCTGCATTTAAATGTTGGAAGAAGGATGACCCTCCTTCCCATACAGGTCCTACCCCTGCCATATATACCCCCATTCCCACCATCCATCCTAGGGATCCAATGCCAATTTGAGTCAAATTCATCTCTGCAATTGGGCCACGAATTTCGCAGTTACTTTATGCTTAGGAATGAAGAACTTGTGTCCTGTTGAATTTGAAATAGGGTAGAACTGTAATCTATTGTGTAAGATACAATAGTGATTTATTACTGATCTTATTATCAAGCAGAATCGACAGATATTCAGCATCTAGAAGAAACAACAGAGTAGCCTACTTTATATATTCTTTTGCAAATTTTTGTAGCTTTCAGTGGAAAACTATCTCTGTGTAGCTCTGATCCCATGCTGTGGGGCTTTAGTCTGACTGAGGCCTTCTTGGTGAAGTCAAATGGAGATTTTTATGAAGAATAAAGTAGCAATTTAATTGTTTGGCTAATTAGACAAATTTGACATATTAAATACAGAAAATATAATTATCATCATCATATTATTATATACCCATCGTAACAGCAAAATTATAATAAACCTGAACTAGCCAATATTGCTATTAGGGTTTATAAAGAAAAAAAAAACCCTTGAATGTAGGCTGCTGAAATTCAATGTCCTGAGATTGTAGATTGTACATAAAATGGACAGTTAAACATCGAATAGTGTTTATCCACTTCAGTAAATCTGGATCTGAGGCTCTATCTGTGCATGAGAAAAAAATGAGTTACAGTTTCTATGGGAACCTCTGCTTTGATTACTGATGCATTTCAGGTGTTTCATTCCAATTCCTACAAATACATCTTGAATAAAAAACAGAAAATGCCATTCAACTAGCAGTTATCACACAGTAATACAAGTGCAAGACAGAGGGAAAGAAGAAACCTCAAAAGTATTTAGGAATATGTCAGCAAATCCCAGTAGAATATGAGGACCTTGGGGGCAGGGACTTCTTTGTCATTGTCTTCATATCACTAGGACCTCACAGAGTTCCTATGTTCCTATAGGACATAGCAGGTACTTCATAATGCTTATTAAATGCTTATTTGTAGTTTGAGGGCAGAGGTCGGGGGATGGGGGGGGGTAGGGAGGGAAGAAAGTAAACTAAAAAGTGCACAGCAGAGAACAAAAGAAAACCTAAAAGGAAACAAAGAAAAGCTGGACAGCTTTGAAAACAATTTGAATTATTTTTGTATAGGTTTTCTTGAAATGGAAATTTATTGTTTTATACTGAATCCCCTACTATGTTCTGCTATGTACATAACAATATTTTTCTTTTCTCATTTTGTATTTGTTTAAAATAAATAATAAAATTTATAAAAATAAGAAAGAATATGTCAGTCAATTACAAAATGGCTTCACTTATGTTTCCTGTGATTCCTTAAAATAAAATACATTTCCATGAAAAAAAATAATGCTTATGAAAGATTGAAATATTTACTTTTCCATGTACAAGTTGAATGCTTCTGATAGAATATAAACTCCTTGAGGTCAAAACTGTTATATTTCCCCAGGACCTAGCATAGTGCTTTAAGTGTAGTAGCTGTTTAATAATTCTATGTTGATTTGAATCCTGGTCTTTTTAGACATTATAGAGAGGAAAAAATTTCTGTAAGGCATTACAATTTAAAGAAAACATTTTAGAAACGTCTTTAGAAAGACATTATAGAATGTCTCACCAATAGAACCCAATTAATGTAACTTACAAGATGCTCTACACCCCAATACCTTTATCAGGTGAGACACCTCTTGATTGAATTATGGAATTAATCAAAGACACAAAGTAGAAGTGATCAGATTCTTAATCCATTTGCAAGGAGTGAAATGCCTTTTGAGATATTGGGTGAAACAATAAAGAACCACAATATAAATAATCAATATTGTAAATAAATAAATATAAATAATGCAGTTACTATACTTCAATAAATTTGGATTAACTGGAAGAATTCAGTAAGGAAATTCCAGAAGGAACATTTGAGCATTGCTTTGGGGAACCAAGGATAGGAAGCATCTTGAGAAGGTTGACTTTTTGTGTCTGTTTCAATAAGGGGAAGGAAATAAGTCCCCCTCCCCTATCAATCATAAACAAACAATGCATCTAGTGGGAGCTAAGAAAAGAGAAGACTAGACACAGGAAGGAAAAGGGCTTTTTCTCTGTGGAAAGAAGTACAGCTATAAACTCTACAAAGGCTCCAATCTTCATAGCCCAGTAGAGAGTTACATCTCAGGGGAACTTCATGAGGACTCTACAAGGGAAGGAAGAACATCCTATTAATCAGGAGCTATGACTTATCCTTCGGTCACATATGCTCTCTAGGTTTGCACTGTCTTTAATGGACGCTGGGTATAATTGTGAAAGATTGTGCCCTAGACATCTGGAAGGATATTTCTGGAGCAACCATCCATCTCAATTGTCCTTAGTAAATGCCCATTTTTAAAAGTGGAAAAATTGAAACTCACAAGAAGATTAGAAAGAGAAAACAATGGAAACTCTCAGGGTTAGCCCTAGAACTATGAGGAAAGAAGTTGTTGGGCACCCTGTTGCAACATAACGTAGCTACGAGAGTTGGGAGTGTGAGCTCAGAGGGGATTTTATAAAAGTTTTTAGTCTTATTCGGGTGTTTGAGTTTTAGAGGTCTTTGAAATTTTTATCCCTTCTCTTGCATACAGACATCGTTTATGCTTTTTTGAAAAGAGATTTTGTAACGTTCTTTGTGGGGAGAGGGAAGTAGCCCCCCACCCCAATTGCATTAACCTTTGGTCAAGAGAGTTCACAAGATATGATTTATTTCCTGTTTCCAAGTTTTGAGATTTTTGTTTATTTAGTCCAGATTTAGAGGTAGTGCCATAGTGTTTAATGTGTTTTCATTAGAGTTCATTACACAGAGAAAATGTGTTATTTTTCAAAGTTCTGCTCTATTTGTGTTTATACTTATTTCATTTCTAAACAAAGTAGGACCTTCCAAAATTTTTGTGAGTTAATAACTAATATTAAAAGAAAAACTGCTGATGCACAAAATTTCTATATATGAATTATGTGAAAACGGGTTCCCATACTTCAAACCCAAATGTGATTTTCACAGTCAAATGAAAAAGTAAAATCTGCTTCATTTACCTGAAAGGCATGAAAGCAGGGATCATCGACTGTCCAGAGTAGACATGTCCTCCATGAAAAGCTGAGTTACAGGATTTAGATTACAAAATGCTGCTTTGGATGTGTTACTAAGGGCAAGATATCTCATTTGTTTCCTCCATACTTTCTTTCTTTTTTTTTTTTACAAAATATTGATTAATTAATTTTTAGTTTTCAACGTCCACTTCCATAAGATTTTGAGTTCCAAATTTTTGCCTCCTCCTCCTCTCCCCCCAACCCCAGACAGCATGCAATCTGATATCGGCTCTGCATGTACATTCATATTAAACATATTTTCACATTAGTCATGTTGTAAAGAATTATAACCAGTGGTCCTTCCTACTTTCTTATATAAAAGGCAAGGATGTCTATTATGTAGAATTTACCTAGCATTATAGAAGTTACAGCTGGAGTGACTTTAGAAATAATTTAGTCCAACTTCCACATTTTAGGTAGTACAAGGCTGAATAAAAGAATTGATGGATGAGTGGATAAAAATTGTTAATAAATCAATAAGCAGGTATTAAGTGCTTGCCACATGCTAGGCAGGGTACCAAGTGCTGGAGACAAAAATAATAAACAAAAAAAAACAGTCTCTACCCCCAAGGGGCTTACATTCCAATGAGTTTGCGTATCAATGACATAACATTGTAATGTGCTTCACGAAACTTGAAGTTTTATCTAAATGTTATTTATTATTATTTATCAGATGCTTACTATGTGCCAGGCATGTAAGACAGAGAGTAACTTGCCCAAGATCCCATATGTAGGAGAGCTGGGATTTGAACCCATGTCCTCAAATGCAATACTCGTACTGCTTTATCTTGCCTCTGAAGAAAATTCTAAAATAGGAGTTTCAAAAACGTTTTGAGCAATGGCAAAATTGTTGGAATCACATTACTTTCATTTGTTTCATGAACCCTTTTGACCATCTGGTGAAGCCTGTTCTCAGAATAATGTTTGCTAATGCATAAAATAAAACACAGGATTACAAAAGAAATCACTCAGATTACAGTTATCTGTATCTATCAACATATCTATGCATCTATCATCTATTTACCATCTAATCTAATTATATCTGTCATCTAATCTATCAAGCTATTATTTAGTTGATTATCTAATCTAATCTATCATCTAACCATCCATCTATCCTCTTATCTCTCTCCTTCTCTCCTCCCTCCCTCCCTCCCTCTCTCTCTCTCTCTCTCTCTCTGTCTCTATCTCTCTCCCTCTCTCTCTCTCTCTCTCACTCTCTCTCTCACTCCATCTCTCTTACTCTCTCTGACTGTCTCTCTACCTCGCTCTCACTCTCTCTCTCGCTCTGTCTCTCTGCTTCTCTCTCTCTCTGTCTCCCTCTCTCTGTCTCTTTGTGTCTGTGTTTGTGTTTGTCTGTCTCTGCCTCTCTGTCTCTCGGTTTGCAGACCCTAAGTTAGTCATCCCTTACCTAAATTGTCAGCTTTGAAAGTAGTAACATATTTAGATATAAAAGTCCTGGCATATTTGCTTAAAAACATAAGTCTATAATCATATCTGAAACAGTGCCATGAAAGCTGTTTCCCTGACCTTTTGGAGTCTCCAGACTGCACACAGAATAATTACATTCCTCCCTCCAAGGCACTTTAGTCTTTCAGTTTTTATAAGTCCTAAGCTTAAGCCCAGACAACACAGCTTTCCATAGGGGGGCATAAATCCTCTTCCAAGATATTAGTAACCTCTGGCTGCCAGCCCCATTGCTTTTTTTGAATAGCTTGATAGTGGTAGAAGAAAAATCCCCATCCCTATCAGACTGAAGCAAAAACCAGGCATTGAGGAAGGAGGAAAATGACATAAACTTGTGAGCCAGGGAATCAGGTCCATATTGCACTAGGAAAAAGACATATAAAGATGCTGGAAGGATGTAGGAGTGGCTGACAGAATATTAGAAGTAGAAGGCAACTTAAAATTGTCTAATACAATTCCTTCATTTTCTAGATTTGGAAACCGAAGTTCCAAGAGGAGAAGTGAATTACTCAAAGACTCACAAAGTCTCACTTCCCCCACCCCCAATATTTCAGTGAAAACATGTTGCCTCCTTTTTCAATCAATCTTTTTAGTTCAGGCTTCCAAAATAGAGTAAGATGCTAATGATTAAAAATTAATGTTTTCAATAAAAGTAGAGGCTACTACTACTGGCCAGAGAGATGAGTAAAGAAAGGATACCATTTACTGGTGATCACAGTGAAGGAAAAATGGAAGATGGTACAATCTGGGTACCTGTGTTTAATTTGATTCATTAACTAGGCAGCTAAGTGGATGAAGTGGATAGAGTGTTGGGCCTGGAGTCAGGAAGACCCAAGTTTAAATATGACCCCTTACACTAGCTGGGCAAGTCACTGAACTTCTGTCTCCTTCAGTTTTCCTTAGGTGTAAAAAGGGGATAATACTAGGACCTACCTCCCAGGGTTGGTGTGAGGATCAGTTGAGGAAATACTTGTAAAGCACTTAGCACTGTACCTGGTACATAACAGGTATTTATTAAGTGTATACTCCTTCCTTCCTTCCCTCCTTCCCTCCTTCCTTCCTTCCCTCCTTCCCTCCCTCCCTCCTCCCCTCCCTCCTTCCCTCCTTCCCTCCCTCCTTCCTTCCTTCTTTCCTTCTTCCTTCTTTCCTTCCCTCCTTCCCTCCTTCCCTCCTTCCTTCCCTCCCTCCTTCCTTCCTTTCTTCCTTGCTTCCTTCCTTCTTCCTTCTTTCCTTCCCTCCTTCCCTCCTTCCTTCCCTCCCTCCTTCCCTCCCTCCTTCCCTCCTTCCTTCCTTCCTTGTTCTTCCACTGCAAAATGGAGTCAGAAATTCAGTTAAAACAAGTGAAGAACATCTTGGCCAAATGTAGAAGTCACAGAAAAATTTATTAGTCCTGAAATCATGTAGGCGATCAAAGGAAATAAAAAAGTAGCTAGATGTTTGTTTTCATGAGCATCAATGCCGAAATGTCAGTTAGTATGCTAGCAATATTTTTTGAACTGTTCAGAACACTATAATGGACTTTGCTGAATTCCTATTTCTTTTGTATTTCTGATCATATGCTTTCTTTCCCATAATCAGGTGATGTTCCTGTATATTTTGTCTACGTACAGTTTCATTGGATTAGAGACATCCTGGTATGGAACCTCCATTTACTAATGTAGATTAGCCAGTGTTCAACAATTTATAGTTTTAGAGATTTGCCAGGGTCATTGAGAAATTACATAAATCAGTTAGTGTGTTTATTAAGTGCCCACTGTGTGCCAGGTGCTGTATTAACCACTGGAGATACAAAGAAAGACAAATAATTACTGTCTCTGTTCTGAAGGAACTCACAATCTAGTGGGGAAGATGGTGTGAAAATGATTATGAACAAACCATATATATACACACATATGTGCATGCATGTATATGCGTATATACATACATGCATTTGTATGTATATACATATAGGCATACACATGTGTATACATATATACACGTACAACACACATATCAAGGTATATTATCATTATTATCTTCAAGTTATTGTGTACATATATGATATATGTGATAGTAATCAATAGAAGGAAGGCACTAGCAGTAAGGGGGATTGGGAAAGCCTTATTGTAGACAGTAAGATTTTAGTTGAGACATTAAGGAATCCCCAGCCTCTACCTTTACAATTCTGTAGCAGAATAATGTGAGTATATTGAACATGAAAGACAGGGAGTGGGGTCCTTGCAAGATGCAGAAGCAGTCATTGTGTCTTGAGAGTATCATTTCTTCCTATACTGGTATCTCTCCCTAGGAAATATAAGATCATAGATTCATAGATCTAGAGATGGAAGGGACCTCAGAGGTCAACCAGTACAACCCCTTCATTTTACCTATAATGGCTAGTGATCAAGGCAGGATGATTAGTCAATTTCTAGGAGCCTTAAAATTATCTCTGCATGTCAGAGGAACTAATTTCGCCATCCCTTCATTTGGGCAGAGCTTCTCTAGAAACACAGTTCTCTTGGGTCATGGTATTTCTTTCAAACTCTACACATTCTTGCTTTCAGAGAATGAAAATAAAAATGACGACTGTCTTAACTCACTTGGTTCTGGAGCTGTACCATTTGGACTCATCAAGGGCATTTTTCCGGAGATGACAGTCTCTCTCTTTCAGGGCACTCATTGTAATTACATAATCAACTTTCATTTCTATTGAATATGTAACTTCAAACCCCTAAGTTCAGGCCAATCTCACCCCACCCACAATTACAATCAAAACAAAAATCTTCTCTCAAAAAAAAGGAATTTCCTTTCTCTTCCTAATCTATATACATAAGACTTAAATAAAAATAAAACACACAGTTGGGTATAAGCTGATTCTCACCTTTATCTCACTTAACAGCTAGGAAGTAAACATGAGCACTTGGAACAAAAGCAAACATTTCCTGAACCTAGAGGGAGGCAAAGAACCTGTAGTGGGTAAATAGCCATGATAATTTGGCTTTCATGCTGAGAAGAGGGAAGGGGATTTCTTTACTGTTTCTTTTCAGACTGCTTTCAATCAGCAATATAGATTTCATCCAAGTCATAGTTTACACTTGGATTACCCTCTGCCCTGGATCAGTAATGATCCAGCGTCTCACTCTGGTTTGACCTCTGTTTTCCATACTTCATGATTCTCTATCAAATCTGCGGTGATGGCTTCTTTCTTCTTCTAGCCACCATTCTACTTCCTAAAAATCAAGGTCAGGGGTGGACCTTGGAAGTTGGTGTAACTGACCTTCCCATGGGTCAGTTTCCACTTGCCAAATTTGTCTGCCTCAGATAGGAATAAAAAAACAAACAACCAAGGAATATGAATAAGGAAACTGAGACCCAGGGAGGTTGTAACACACTCAAGGTTATACAAGTCGTAAATATAGCATTATCTTTTGATTCTAGGGCTCCTTATCCCAATGCCTACTCACATTGATGATCTGAGTCCACTCATCACAAGGATGGTTAATTCTTTCTCCCTTTTAGGGTTCTTGGTGTACCCCCGAGGGGTTAAGGTATCCTCCTAATGCTATTAGCTGAAGCCTCCATTCTTGTGTGTCTTCCCCCAAATATCAGTCATATATTATATATTACTATTATAAGAATATTATATATTAAGTCTCTTCAATGATCTCCATATAGTACAATTTACTCTTTCTTCAATATTGATACCATAATTTGAGCCTCAGTATCATTTAACTAATTGACATGAATTTGTTTTTACAAAAGGTCTGTTTGCTGAGAAAATATAGTAAAAATAGAAGTATAAACACATCCATGTGTGATAGGTAGATGTTGGTGTTGTTTGTTCTACGTTCTCAAAGAGGACCAATGACACCAGGAGGGTGATGTCTTGACTTGCGAGTGAACTGGATTTAAGTGAGGTAAAATCATCAGCCTCACTCTCTCCTCTAGTCATCAAAGTCCAGTGGCAAGACACAGGTCAAGAAGACCGGTGAGGACTCTGGATGTAGTGGGAGATCTTGGCCTTTTTAAGCTAAGGTCTTTCCCACGTCTCAGTTTGTGTGAGGCACTGCCCATTCAGTAACTAAAGGCTGGGTACGAATTGAGGTAAAAGATGGCCGAGTTTGCCTTCACAAAAGAATCAATCAGGGAGGGAAAGACACTCAGAGTTTCTGGCCAGAACAGAAGCAATTGGTATCTACACTCATCCTGAGCCATCAAAACCCAAATAGTGATCGCATGTTGATTGCCCAGAAGTGAAAAATATATTCAGAAATGCCGAATCAGAGAGGTAGCATGACACAGTGAGTCAGGCAGTAGAATGGAGAGTCAAGAAGACCAAATTTCAATCCCATCTCAGACACTTGCTACCTTATTGATATCTTTTGATTTGCGTTTGTCTTATTATTAGTGATTTCGGGCATATTTTCATCTGGTTGTTAATAGTTTGCATTCTTTTTTTTGAGAAGTGTTTGTTCATATCTTTTGACAATTATCTGTCAGGGAATGGTATTTGCTTTTATGTTTATGTATGCATATATTTTTGTTCATTGATTTTGAAGATCGAGAGTTCTAGGCCTGGAGTCAAGGAGAACTGAGTTCAAATCTGGCCTCAGACATTTAAGTTACTAGCTGTGTGACCATGGGCAATTCAATTACCTCAGTTTCCTCATCTATAAAATGTGGATAATGATAATACCTATTTCCCCGGATGGTTGTGGGAATCCAGTAAGATATTTGTAATATGCTTGTCATAGGGCCTGTCACATATTTAGCACTTAATAAATTCTTTTTTTCTTTTTTTCCTTAAATTCTTGTTGAATGAATGAATGAACTAGAATTGGACTGGACTCAGGAGGTTAGAAAAAGGTGTCAAAACTTGCTTAGGAAATAAGATAAGTGAAACCTGTTGCTTATGCTTCACTAAATTCATTTTACTGTCTCTTCTAGGTACTTCTAACTGGCATGCTATAGTGTTTCATTTCCCCCACCATTTGAAGTAATTTTTGCCACATGTAAGAAGATGGACATAAAAGGGTACTTCTCTTATGAATATGAAGACATGGAAGATGGGAGGAGAAGGTGGTGGCCCAAAACAGCGAGATGAAGGCCTTCATTCCTAAGGTGATAGATACAAGAGCCCCCAATTCCTCAGATGATTGTCTTGAAGGCAGGGACTCTATTTAGGTGATCTGCAGATGCTGTGGGTATTACAAAGGACATAAGAAAGTATGGTTCCTGCCCTCAACGTATTTAAAATCTAATGAGGAAAAACAAGGAGAAAAAAATATAAGTATAAATACACTAACAAATGGACACAACCAACTTCAGTTCCACAAAAATATACACTTGAATGTTAACTGCTCAGGAGGTTGGGAAATTATGTTTTCATTGTGAAAAATGAATGCAGAGAGAACTCTGTGACTTTTAGCAAATTGGAATTGAATGATACAAATATTATATTGGCCTCACATTTAAAAATTTTTTTAACCAAAACTGTTCATCCTTCCTTCCTTGCTTTTCTTCCTTCTTTCTTTCCTTTTCTTCCTTTCTTCCTTCCTTCCTTTCTTTTTTCTTCTTTCTGTGTTCCTTCCTTCCTTCCTTTCTTTCTTTTTTCTTCTTTCTTTCTGTGTTCTTTCTTTCTTTCTTCCTTCCTTCCTTTCTTCCTTCCTTCCTTCCTCCCTCCCTCTCTTTCTTTCTTTCACATTTTATGTTCCAATATTCTTTGCCTCAAAAATAAAACCTTCCCTCAGAAGCAGGCATAATTAAGCAAAATCGACACAATGACCATGTCTGATAGCAGTTTTGTTATTTTACCCTTGTACTATAACACTTCTCCATGGAGAGGAGAGAGGTCTGCTTTATCAAAAGTCTCTGGAATGAAGATTGAAGACCCATATCTAGATATAAGCTATTAAAGCTTAAAACTGCACTAAGACTTTTGGGATACCCTATATTTCCTCCTTTCCATATAGGAATTAGTTTAACAGTATGGTAGGAAAACACTCCACTGGGAGTTTAAAGACTGGGGCTTTAATTTTGAGAGGTAGCAAAATATGACTAGAAATTTGGAATTGGAGCCAGGAGATTTAGATTTGAAACCTGCTTCCGATAACTTATTAGTTATGTGACTCTTGGACAAGTCATGTAACCTTTCAGAGTTTCAGTTTCCTTATCTGTCAGATGGGAATAATGCTTATATCTCACAGAGTGCTTCAAAAATTTTAAAGTGCTATCTAACTGTGAATTATTATTATTTGCTCTGACACAATTTATATGTCTGGCCTTGAACAAATTTACTAAAGCTTGACAATTCACAGTTTTCTCATCGATATATAAATTGATGTTATTGGACTAAAGAATCTCAAGAGTCCCTTCCAGCTCTTTGAATTTATATTTTATGATTCTCTTCATTATTCCCTAAATCACTAGACTCAGAAAACACATGCAAGTATCAGTAGCAAACATACTCATTTTTCTCTCTGATAGATTCCCATCAAATTCAGACAGAGGGATTAGGAAGAGGAGCTGGCATCTGTTCTATTTCTCATTAAGAAAACCCTGGCTTCTTAGAAGATGCAACTGTACTTGTTTCCTTTTATGAAAAGTAACACATTTCTCAGAAAGCATCATTTCCCATTGTGGTGATGTATTTGTGACTATGGTGTCTTAAGACCGTGGTGTCTTATAATCATTGCTAGAATAACTGAAATTTTTAATAAAATTTCTAGGAAGCCCAGGTTAGCTTCCGGTCAACAGATGAATTAAGAGTCAAACCCATTAGGATAAGAATGCTCTCAGTTTAAGGACTTTCTGGTAATTTTAATACATTGGTGTTCATTGCTCATTCCAGATTTCATGAAGGTCAGGACATACTTGTCATTCAGTCAATCAATAAGCATTTATTAAGCAAGCAAGACCCTAGTCTTATCTTCTGGCTGTAGTGCATAATTGTATGTCCAGGGCTGCTCAGAGAAGGAAGTATACAAGAGGATTAGAATAAACTGCCCCTGCTGTACGATTAGGTTTGATTTAAGTCCCCAGTTGATAGTGTCATCTTCTTGAGTTACCCCATGATAACATGGAGAACTCGCCTAATTCAACCTTGGAACTTGCCTATCTAATTCAAGACTTACCTATTCCCTCCATCCTTTTTGACCCCTAGGACTCAACCCTGTTCTGACCTTTGGTTCTTGATTGATATGTTGTAACCATGCAGACACAATTGTTTCTTATAAAGAAAAAGGCTAATGGTGGATGGTTGATATCCACAGATAATTATTAAGGAGAACAGAGTTAGTGCCACATGCCAGAGCCCAAAAGGATCATGCATTTTTATCTAGAAGGGATTTCAGTGGTCATCCAGTCCAATTCCTTTATTTTATAGATTAGGAAACAGAGGCACAGTGAGGTTAAGACAAAATGATATAGTAAGTAGCAAAGGTGGGTGTATGGAGTGTTGAAGAACTAGCACCTTTGCTGTGAGGGCTTGCAGAGCCCTTTTAGGGCTGCTCATCCACCTTTGGTGTCCACCTGGCACTTAAGTCTCACCTGTGGTTCCAAGAAGCTGTAGCATATGTAGCAGCTACACCCTGGTAAACTGTTTTGGAAGATGGATTAAACCAGGTTGAGGGTGACCAGCAGCCCTCAAACCCATTGGAAAGTCAGGGGAATATGGAATTTTCAAGACAGCAAATCTAGGTCTGATGTCAGGAAAAAAGTTCTAATTATTAGAATAGTATAAGAATTGGGAGCTGTGGTGGTGCCCATCAATTGGAGAATAATTGAACAAGTTTTAGCAGATGAATGTGATGGCATATTATTATGTTTTAAGAAATAATGAAAGAGAATCTTTCAGAGAAACTTGAGAAAACTAGTATGAACTGATGCATAGTGAAAGCAGAATGAAGAGAACACATCATAAAATAAAAACAATATTGTAAAGATGGGCAACTTTGAAGACTTATTTACATAAAAGTAATGTTCTGTTATGACTCTAGAAGATTTATGATGAAATATTCTACTTCCATCACCTTTCTGAGAGAGGTGATGAACTCAGAGTACAAATTGGGACTTTTTTGGAAGTGGTCAATTTAGAAAATTGTTTTTATTTATCTATATGTGTTTGTAACAGGTTTCTTTTTCATTTTTTCTCAATGAGGGTAAAGAGAAAGGAGAAAAGGCAAATTTTCTCTTGATTAAAAAAAATGAATTTTAATTAAAAAATTAAAGCTGTCCAAAAGGGGGATGTGTTACCTTGAGAGGTGGTGGGTTCTGCCTTCTTGGAGGTCTTCAAGGAGAAGTTGTCCAGTTGTTGGTGTGTTATAGTGGGGATTCTTTCACGCATGAACGTCACTGGATGGTTGTTGAAGTCCCTTTCACCTCTTAAATTTTGGGATTCTGATTCACTGAACTCCTAAGCTTGGGTCTGAGGATTCCTGCACATGTTCCATGTGTGATGGTCAGTAAAGTGTTAGCAAAATAATCCCAAGTAGACTAGAGTACTGCCTTTCACTGCAGCAGTGAGGTGGTACATTGGACAGAGATCCAGGCCTGGGGTCAAGAAGATCTAAGTTCAAATCTGCCTTCAGGCACTTACTAGCTGTGTGACCTTGGACAAGTCAGAACCCCTGTTTACCTCAGTTTCCTCATCTGTTAAATTAGGATAATAATAGCACCTACCACTCACAGTTCTTGTGAGGATCAAATGAGATAATATTCATAAAGCACTTAGCACAGTGCCTGCCCCATAGTAAGTACTATATCAATGTTAGCTATTATTAATTGTTATTATCCCTCTGTCTAGGTATCTCTCCCTCTTCCTGCAAGCTGAAGTGAACAATATAAAGAAGAAGCCTATATTTTATTCCCTTCTTCCTTTATAGAGTCTCCTTTTCTTTTTATCTTTTTCATTTGGCTGATGGCTTGTATATAGTAGCTATTGTTTATATTGGTCTTTTGGTATAATGTATCAGTTCATATAACTCTTCCCATGTTCCTCTGAATTCCTTACTACTTTTTTTTTAAAAACCGTTCCCCAATTTGTGAGAACAACTTCCTCCCCCCATTATTTATTACCACAAAGAGTGATGCCCTGAATAGACATACACATATGTATACATATACACGTATAACATATCTGTGTGAACTTTTCTGTCCTTTAGTTGTTTTTCCTTTCTTAAGTCTTAACTTACTATTCAGGAATGGAACTGATTTAAATCACTAAAGTCACCTCCCTTCTTAACACCATTCAGAAATTGGAAGACTGCTAAGAGTTCTTTAGCACTAGGATAGCAAGCTGCAAATCTAGTTAAGTACAGCTTATGTAACCTGCAGAAAAGACTGATTTTAATGCCTGATCCTATAACCAACTTCTTATATCTATGCCTTTGAAAAAAAAATTTCTAATAAAAGTGACCATGACTATTCTAGTAGGGTGACTCTTTAGGGTTCTAATGTTCTCCCATTTGGAGGGGTACCCAAAGTTTATACATAACAAATTCAGTAATGATCTTTGGACAATATTATGATTTTTTTTTTGCATGACAGCTTTCTGCTTCTCTTTGCCAAGAGAAGTGACTTGTCAGGATTGACTCAATCTTCTTGGGGTAAGAATTATAGGGATTGGGACAAACTGGAAAGATCTTTCTTTTCACTCTCAAACAACTCTGTAGAATTGTTGTTTGTCCTTTATTCTTGAAGAGGACCGCTCTATAGAATTACCCAATATTATGAAATACAAGAACTAGAGGAATCAGCTAAACGAAGCACCTCATTTTACAGCTGATGAATCTGAGACCTGGAAAGGTGAAGGGACTTGCCCCAGGTCATATAACTAATTAGTGATAGGGTCAGGATTAAAATTTAGTCCCCTGACTCTCACTTAAGTGCTCTTTTTTATATTCCCTTTTGGTGCTTTTGGGTTGGAAGAGTTCTGGACCTGAAAGGAGAAAGATCTGGGCTTAAGTACTGGCTCTTCTTGTACCTGGTTTCATTCTTGAACAAACCTCTTGACCTCTCAGAGCCTCAACCTACTCAGGTAGAAAATAGGAATAATAAGACTTGTCTTTACATCTTTCATGTTTGCTATGAAGATCAAATGAGATAAATGTATATGAAAGTACTTTACGCTTTAAAACAATTCATAAATATGAGTTGCTATTGAGGGTGTGGTTAATATTTTCACTTTGACCAGGTTCAAACTTGAATTTGGCAATGCAGAGATATGAGAAACTGAACTATAACTGACATAACCTTTTAAAAAATTAATTTTAAAAATCCTGGGAATTGATTTACCTTTTTTGAAATTAGGCTCCCTCCTGTCCTAGAATTTACCTGAATTCCTAAGTATTCCTTAAAACTCAGCTCAAATGCTCCATGAAGTCTTTTTTGATGATCCCAGAGGATAACAGCCTTTTCCCTTATTTCCAAGTCTTCATATAACACTTTGTACCTCTTTTAGAGAAAAGACCATGGAGTGGAAAGGGCTTTGAACTTGGAGACAGAAGACATTGAAATACAGTAGAAAGCATATGGGAACTAGAATCAGAATTGGACTTAAATCCTAACTGTATGACAGTAGTCTGCAACCTCACTTTCTCATCTGTATGGATTGTAACAGAAGACATCTCAAGTTCCTGCCAGCTCTAAATTCTAATATCCTAGTTCCACTATGTTCACACAAAGAAGTCAGTTGGAAAGCATAGCCTTGACTGAGATTGTCTAAATTACTTATGAAGGATTATTTCATTTTTAACTTTCCTACCGACATTGGCCATTTAGACATACCAAAAAAATGAAAACAACAACAACAAATGCTCCATATAGACTTATGAATCAGTGAATAAGCATCCAACTTCCATTTCCCTTTTTGAAAAATAATGTTTTTGTAACTGGGGAAAAAATAAAAAAGACCAAAAAGTAATATTTTTTTTTCATAGATAGGCCTTTGATAAGCAAGGCACTCTCCCTTTAATTTGTAACTGCTCTCTGCTTCTACTTTCCTAGAGGCTTAATTTTGCTGTTGTTTATGTGGAGATGCTCATTAAATCACACCACATCCTTCTATGTATTTCCGTCTGACATTCACAAGCCAATGTTTTTAGCCATCCGAGCTCTGTCAGTGTGTTTGAAGGCTTGACAAACCCAGATGCTGATTCTTATTCTAGCAGGATCACTTGTACCTCTGTATCTTAAGCCTTCACAATGAAGGGTCTGTATGAACTGCTGCTGGGAGCCACTGCTTCAGATTGCTTCCGACATATATTCAAGGCAGAACCTTTAATGCTGTACTGTGTTTTCCTTAAAATCGAGGAAAATTTCCCACCCATGCTTAAATTTGAGAAAGATAAATTCACAAAAGTAATATGACATCTTGGTTTTAAAGTCTTCCTATTTTTTCCAGCCCAGAACTGAAAAACATCTTCTGAACATTCCAATGTTAATTCCTAAAAGAACTGCTAACACAAAGACATAGTTATGGATTACCGATTATCTCTAAAATTTTTGACTCTGTGTCTAACCTCATGGATCTTTCTGTCTGGGATCCTTTCCTATGTGTTTATGAAAAATGTATTTTATATCTTAGTTGAAAAGCATGGTTATGTTCCATTCAAATATTTTCTAATATTATATTTTGCTAAAGCTTGGGTTAGTATATTGGACCCTTTAAAATAAAAAGCAGATGAGTGAAAAATGAGTGAAAAAAGCATTTATTGAATACCAAGAGCTGAAGATGTAAAAACAAACAAGGTAGCTACTTCCCTTAAGGAGCTTACATTATAATGGAGAAAGATAAAACGTAAAGAAATGTTGTGTTGACTTGGTTCCGGGCAATAAACAATGAAAGCCCAGCTTTCTGAGTGCTTTTTAGGACTCATGGGCCTGAGTTCTGGCGGTAAGTCTGAGATCTAGTGGGAAAGAATGAGAAGGATGATTTGAGTGTAAGTGTCTTACTCCAGAAATGATGGGGAAATAACATGGAAGCTCAGTTCTAGGAAAAATAAGGTGAAAGCTCTTACAGTCTAATGCTATCAAGGTTTCATGAGAGATACATAAAGTCCAGAAGGTGGGAAACAATCATAGTTCCACTATACTTTAAATAAGTCTGGACAAATTTGGAGTACTGTGTTCAATTCTGGGTACTACATTTTAGAATAAAAATTGTTCATAATGATAAGGTACGTGGCAGCTAGGTGTCACAGTATATAGAGTGCTAGATCTGGAGTCAGGAAGACTCATCTTACTGAGTTCAAATCTGGCCTTAGACACTTACTAGCTGTGTGACCCTGGGCAAGTCACTTTACCCTGTTTGCCTCGGTTTCCTCATCTGTAAAAGGAGCTGGAGAAGTAAATAGCAAACTACTTCAATATTTTTACCAAGAAAACCCCAAATAGGGATCCCAAAGTGTCAGACATGTCCGATAAACAACTGAACCACAACAAAAGGGTTCTGGTGGGAGTTGAATATCCTTTGACTCATTGATACCATCAATGTACTTATATTCCAAACAAGCCAAAGATGAATGGAATAACTCATGTGTTCACAGATATTTATAGCAGCCTGTTTTATTGTAGCAAAGAATTGGAAACAAAGTGGGTGGTGACCCATTAATTGGGGAATGAATGAACAAATTATAGTTTCTGATTGTAATAGAGTATTATTGCATCATAAGAAATGATGAAAGAGATGCCTTCAGAGAAACCTCAGCAGACTTATATGAACTGATATAGAATGCAATGAGCAGAACTAGGAGAATGATTTATATAATGACTACAGTAATGTAAAAGAAATCGACCTTGAAAGATTTAAGAATCCTGATGAATGTCATGATGAATTATGACTCCATCCTATTGGTGATGAAGCATGCTTCCCACCTCAAAGCAGAGGTGGTGAACTAGAAGTGAAGAACAAGACATCCATTTTTAGACCTAGCAAATGTGCGAATTTGTTTTGTTTGACTATAATTATTGTCAGAAGGCCTGGAAGACTCCATCTAGACCTCTGCTGATTCTTCTCTGATATTAAGCTGTAGAAGGGCTGCTTTTTCATGTGTAGGTTCTTCTAGATAAGAGGTTCTCAAACCTTTTGGTCTCAGGACCTCCTTACACTTTTGAAAACTATTGAGGACATCAAAGAGTTTTAGTTTATATGGGTTATGTCACTTAGTGAAGATGTGCTGTTAGGAATAAAAATGTATTAGCATTATTATGAAAACAGTTTTGACCTCATACACTCCCTGAAAAGTTTTTAGGGAACTGAGGGGTGCCTGGGCCACACTTTTAGAACAACTGTTCAAAATGATTTCCCAAGCCACTTCTAGATTGAAGATTCCAAGGGAAGAAGGAAGGGAGGGAGGGAAAGAGAGAGAGAAACAGAGAGAGAGAGAGAGAGAGAGAGGGATGGAAGCAGGAAGGTGCAAGAAAGAGTGAATTTGCAGTGTGGTGTTTGTGGAGGGCAGTAGTGGAAGATAAAGCTGGAAAAGTAGGGTAGGATCAGATCTAAAAAGATCTGAATGCTATTTTGAGGAGTTTACATTTTATTCTATAAGCAATAGAGAGTTATTGAAAGCTTCAGGCAGGTGAGTGACATGATCAGACCTAAGCTAATAGATCATTGGTTTTAAATGAGAAATATCACAACTTTTAAAAAATTTTCTTTTTAATTTATGGAATAAAACAAGTATCTCCATAACATACCACAATAAAAAGATGATAGCACATGAAACTTCAAATCTGCTATGTACAACTTACTATCCTTTGTGTAATGAAATTATCATGTAAATTTCTTTTTCCCCTTCTCCCCACTCTAGAGATGACTATTAGATACAAATAGGTATATGTGTGTGTGTATACGCACACACATGTATACACATACACAAATATATGTGTGTGTATACATATATATGTGTGTAAAATTATTCTATACATACTTTTACTTATCAGTTCTTTCTCTGGGTGCAGATAGCATCTTCCTTCATATATTCTGTATAGTTAATTTGTCCTTTATAGTTAATTAATAGCACAACTTACTGCTTCAAAAGAGAACTAAAACCCACAGAAGGAAAAAAAAAACAATCCTTCTGATTAGAAAGTGGGGTTTTGTGTGAACAAATGTTCCAATACATTACATGGCTTTTACCCTTTCTTTTCTATTTATGCCTATGGATGGAGAATCTAGAAAAAGTTAAAAGCAGAAGAGTAATCAGAATATAGTAGAAGCATTCTAACTCATCTTTTATTTTTTTCTGTTATGAAGTCCAAATAAGGCTATCTCATTAGCTTTACTGCTGGGCAATAAATGGCTAAGAAACCATTACAGGATGAGAAAAAGATTTGAAATAATCAGAGTTCTTTAGAGTAAGACACCACAGAGACCACACACGATTACTAGAATTGTATAAGTCCTTTAACTCTTGTTTTCGGAAAACTTTTCCAGAGCAAACATTTCCCCCATTAGAATGTGAGCTTCTTGAGGAGAATTTTTGCTTTTGTATCTTTAGACTTAGCACAGTGTTAATAATAAGTGCTTAATACATGCGTATTGACTGATTATCTGTATTTGGTCAGGGGAAAAGGGAAGAGGACATTCATGTTCTTTCACTATCCTTCTGGATTTTTTGGAGGTAAATGATTCCAGGAGAGACTTGGATACAAAAGTGGAATTTTCCTACCATAGAGAGCATGGCTGTTAGTGAGAATGTACAAGCATGGCCTAGCACAAAGTTGATAAATGCACCAGAGCACAGGCACTTGAATTGAAACCTCCATGAAATGTCAGCAGTACTTGCTATATACTGTTATTATCCTTTCAGGTCAGGGACAACAATCAAATAATAAACCCTTCAGCACATGTTATTGCTTCTGGAAGAGAACAAAGGTTACTTTCTCAGTCATGATCACATCAGTGATATGCTTTGTCCCCAGTGAAATATTCTGGGATTTAGATAAAAAGGTCACCACTGGTGACCAGTGTTAATCAGGTCAATTGACTAAGCATGATGAAAAAATTTATGTTGGGTGTCCACAGCATCAGGAAAATGATAGCACTTAAAAAACCCCCAAGTATAATGTGCTTAAGAATCAGAAGTCTAATACAATTCAAGATTTTTGTCCCCTAATTTGTTATAAATTTATATACAATAATAACTTTTAAATATATAATGAAGTTATCATGTAGATTTCTTTTTCCCCCTTTTTTCCTTCCCCCAACCCCACCTAAAGATAGCTACCATTAGACATAAATATGTGCACACACACATATATATCCATATATGTATACATATGTAAAATCATTCTATCCATATTTCTCCTTATCAGTTCTTTCTCTGGATGCAGATAGTTTCTTTCTTCATATGTCCTTTGCAGTTAATTTGGATATTTATAATATTTAAAAGGAACAGCAAGTTGTACATAATAGATTTGCAGGTTCATGTGCAATCACCTTTTAAAAATTATACTATGTTATAGAAATGCTTGTTTTATTTCATGAATTAAAAATAAAATTAGTAAAAATTAGTAAAAAAAACTTACATGGCTCTAGAATGATCAGGAGGCTTAGATTCTTATATCTTCTCTCTAGTTATTAGTCCGTTCTTGACTTTCCATTCTCCTTCCAACTTATTTCACATACTCTATTATCTAGTAACACTGGATCATTGTTCTTCGAACAAAACTCTCCATCTCTGGACTCTCTGCATTTTAATTGTCTCTCTCCCATTGTGTTGGTAACCAAAAATGGGCTCCTTAGCACTTAGTTCAACAAGTGCCCTTGAATAGTTTGGCTTTTGTTCCCTTTGAGTAATTCATTGAGCCTTACTAGGTGCTAAGCCCCAGGCCCAAACCCCTATTAAGTGTAAAACCTTAGTGGGTGTGGATTGGCAACTAAGGTGGGGCCCAAAGTGGGGCTAACTCCAGGGAGGACCTAGTTTACATGTCTGGGAGAGCAGAGACTTTTAGACCACGTGGGTTTAAGTTTGCTTCTTTGTGACGATTCTAGGTCACATGGGTGAGTCGCATGTGTGACTCACCTCTGACTCTGAAAAAGATATAAAAACCAGGGGTTGGCTGTTTGTTCTTTGGAGCTCTTTACTGCAGCAGTGGTGGTGCATGACTCTGAGCCAGCCCTTGTTCTGAGCTCCCGGGCTGAACCTAGATGTTGGTAACTATGAATCTGTATTGGGTCTGTCTGTTGATGTTTGTAATTGGTTTGTATTTTGTTCTGAAGTTCAGTGTACTGGTTTTTTTCCCCTGAACTAAGTGAATTCTGTCTGTATGCTGAATTAAAGTAAACTTGTCAACTCCTTCACCTTGCTTTCCTTAGTTAAGCAGATCAAAAGAACCTGTGCTGTTGGCAGCATTCCAGGTGCTGGCTGTGGGTGGATCTTACACCCCCACAGAAGCTGCTAGCCGGATTGTTGAAACACCCATGCCTCCCATTCATCCCTTCTTTATTTCTCTATTTATATCTCCTGGCTTGCCTGGCTACCTTAAAATCTCAGTAAAGGCCCACCTTCTTAAAAGAGACCATTCCCATTCCACCTCAATTTTTGTCCCTTCTTTCTTTCTGAGACTCTCCCTCAAGTTATCCTGAATATGTCTTGTTTGTACATAGTTGTTTGCATATTGACTGTGTGTACCATGACAGCCTCTTTAGACTGTGAGCTTCTTGAGAGCAGGAACTATTTCTTGCCTTTTTATTCATGACATTTAGCATAGTGTTTGACACTTAATGAATGCTTGTTGACTTCACCTCTCTAGGTCTTGGTTTCCTTATCTTTAAAATGAGAGAATTGGAATAATGATTTCTATGGTCCCTCTCAGTTCAAAGAATTCTATATTCTGACTTTAAACAGGTAAGTTTCGTGCTTTGATGAATAATATAAGGTGTAAAAGTTTTAATGTGATACTCACATCATTATACCTTATATCAACATATTTGAGGGATTGAGCAAGTAATGCAGTAATGGCCACACCTTTGCAAAAGACCCCTAGTTTAGAGAATAAAAGAATTCTGGAAAAAAGTCTCAATTGGCAAAGTTTGGGAATATCTGACGTATGTGGATTTAGCAGTGGCTGGGAAAAAATAGTACCAGATGAAACCTTGATTATGAATTCTTATTCACAGAATCATAGATTTTCATAGTTGAAAATGACCTTGGAGGACTTTTTTATATTTAGTCAACTTATTCCTCAATAGGAAACTCTACTTTGTGGCATAAGTGAAAAAAATCAAGAGGAGAAATTGGTATTTGACAAGGATATTCAGTTAGCTGCCAATATTCTTTAAGGAGCTGTGTGATTTATTTTTTAGAGTTTGGTATAAAAAAATTGACTCTGCTTGCTGCTTTACTGTTCCTCTGACAGCTAGGTTTCTTTGAAGGATGAGGATGGAGATGAAAAATGTTGCAACTGGGACTTTTCTCCCAGCTTAATAGCGTTATCATTTGCTTCATGCTTTTATGAATCATTGTATATTGAAATGCTCTGAAAAATCCAGTGTACATTTTACACTAATCCCAACTTTTCTCGCTTCTGTAATGCATTCTAAGAGCAATGATCACACTCTCCCATCCCCAGCACACAATGTTCCTATCTTTTCTTCTCAAAATCCAGTACCTAATTTTTTATTAGAATCAATTCTAGGAGAGCAGATTCTCTCCCATCTATCACCCTTTGGAGAATAACATGGGTGATCTCTGGCATAGTTGATATGCTCTGGCTCTGCTGAATGGCATGCCTCTTACACAGATGACAAAGCATTTTCTTATTGGTCCATGTGACTGAAGAGTGTGTCAGTGAGGACTGACTCCTGAAAATAATATGGGTCAGATTCTTACAGCACCTGCCCACCCATAAGAAGAGCACTATTTGTATTAGGTAACGTCAGAACTTGTTTGTTAGAGTTTTTACATTTAAGTATAGACATACAAGACAAAATTTTATTTCTGAATCCTCTCTTGGATTCTTTCTCTCAAGTGTCCCTACTGCTATTTGCATTCCTACCATGTAGCATCCTATAGTTCCTTGCTTGTCATATATATGTAGGCAGTTTTCTCCCTTCTCCTTCCTTTTCATTTTTTTTTTTAAGATTTTTTAAAAATTTTAATTTATTTAATCTTTTAGTCTTAATAGTCTTGACAAAATTCTTTTCTCTTTCTCTTTACACAGTGGAGCTTCCAGCACCCAGGGCAGCTGACAGCCTCCAAGAACTGAACCACGATACAGCAGGGACTCCCAGAGCTTTTACCATTGAAGGGATGAAGTTGGAGGTCCAGCCGAGACCAAAATCCACCAAGCCTTCTAAGCCACATCCTTTCCTCTTCAGGAATCCGTGCTGAACCACTCACCACCCTTCTTCAGGCATTTGTTAAATTCTGATATAGGTCCCTTTCTCTTACGATGGCGTGGACCAATTCATCTGGAATCACGCGCGCGGGAGTCCCGGGCTTGGTCTGGAATTGGGGGGGGGGGGGGGCAGATCGGCCCAGGCCGGAGACTGGGCAGAGGGCAAGCGGAGACCACCCCACCCCCACCCCTCCTCGGGCCCGGGCTCCTTCCTTTTCATTTTAAAGCAAGGTCAGATAAATGAGACCTCCTTGGAATCAAGCTGCTACTCACGTAGGAGTCACAAGCATCCTGGCAGTACTGGGAAAGGCACCATGAGAAAATGAAGGGTGAAAGTTGGATACTCTGAACTACTTCCATATCTCTGATGTGTAGACACAGAGGATAATTGATCAGCCAGAAATAGCTTCTACATGTGTTTCTACATACAAACACATATGTAGTCATATATGCATCATGTTCCCTGTCAGAGAAAATTGTAACTGCAAGGACATTGTTTGAAGGTATCTAGGATCTCTATGTGATATATCATCTGGTCCACTGGGTTAGATAGAATGGTGTTAGATTTTGAGACTACATCCAAATCTAATCCGTGGCAAACGTCAAACTAAAGATACGGGTTTTTTCTTTGTTTTTGCTGAGAGTTAGGGTGTCAAATGGTAACAAATATTTCAAACAGTAAAGATGTTTGACAAAGCCAACTTGTTTTTGAATTGTGCATACATCCTGGTATATTCATGGACTCTGAAGGAGAGATGAAATTGAATTTTTGGAGGTGACCAGTTGCATGGGGAGCTAGGTGACATGGTAGATAGAGCAGCAGGACTGGTGTCAGGAAGACCTGAGTTCAAATCCAGCTTCAGACACTTACTAGCTATGTGATCCTAGGCAAGTCACGTAACCTTATTTACCCATGAGGCAGCTAAGTGGCTCAGTGGATAGGGCACCAGGCCTCAAGTCAGGAAAACTCATCTTCTTGAACTCAAATCTGACCTCAGACACTTACTAACAGAGTGACCCTGGGCAAGTCACTTTACCCTGTTTCTCTCAGCTTCCTCATCTGTGAAATGATCTGGAGAAGGATATGGAAAACCAGTCTAATATCTTTGCCAAGAAAACTTCAAACAGGGTCACAAAGAGTCAGAAGTGACTGAAAACAACAAAAACCAGATGCATACAGTTCTTCTTTCAGTTATTATCACTTGTAATGAATGTTCAACTAGTTTTCTTAAGGAAATCTTAAAATCACCTAATATTATTCTTTTATTCTGTTATAGAGGATTCAAAATTATGTCAAAGCAATAGGTAGGCTAAATTCTACATGAAGCATTTTTTTCTCTAGTTCATTTTAAAATTTTCCTTTATGTTTACCATTTCTCTCTTAAAATCCTCCGTGTTTTTCACAACTCAGTACAGATGCCACTCTTTCCATTGAAAATTTCCGTAATAGAAGTGATCTTTTCCTCTTCAAATCTTTCATACCATTTTGTTTGGAAACTCCCCACCCCCACCCATTTTTGGGTGCAATTATTATATATTTTTTATTTCAGTTGCTGGTTTTCCCATCTTATTTTTATATCAGTCTCTAAGCATTTTGAGGACAGGAATCTTGTTGCTTCATCATTGTTTCCACAGCTTTGCATTTAGCAAGTACTTAATTGGTTTTTGTTTAATTGAATTTTTGGAGGTTTTTTGGAATTTACCAGTTTCCAAAGTGCTACTGCTGACATTTATTCTACTCCTGCTGAAATTTATTGGATTAAACATCTAATGTATTCTCCGCTGTTCTAACAAGGAACACAAGTGCTACATTAGGCCTTATAGTGGGGGGAAAGTAGAAGATAAGTACCTCCCCTCCCCTCCCTTGCCCTCCCCACTCCTCTCCTCTCCTCTCCTCTCCTCTCCTCTCCTCTCCTCTCCTCTCCTCTCCTCTCCTCTCCTCTCCTCTCCTCTCCTCTCCTCTCCTCTCTTCTCCCCTCCTCTCCTCTGCCTTAACCTGTCCATGATCCCTTCTCTTTCCCCCTTACTTTGGCTTTATGGAAGAGAAGGAAAAAGGTGGGGGAGAGAAACAAAAAGATGAAGCAAGAAAGAAAATTAGAGGTTAGTTCTTTAGAATTTTGCGGAGTGGATTTTTAGATGTTTTATGTGACTCAAAGTTTGGGTTTCTTATCTAGGAATTAAAAGGCCATTACTTTCATGTGGGATGAAATGATGCTTCCCAGTTACTGGAGGGTGGTGTTTATGCAAAGATATTGATGAAAGCTTAGGATTTCTTTACATGTAGTCATGGTAAACACAGCAACAAAAACATTTTTTTCTTAGAAATCCTCCACCAGAAGGTCATCACTCATAAGGAGGCAGACAAGTGGTTGGATCTCATAGGCAAGATTGAGGAAACATATACAGTCTAATCAGTGAGTTGACATTAACTTTAAGGAAATGTTGCTGTTCAGTTGTTTCATTCATGTCCGACTCTTCACGACCCCATTCGGGGTTTTCTTAAGATACTGTTGTGGTTTGCCATTTCCTTCTCTGGCTGATTTTACAGGTGAGAGAACTGAGGCAAAGAGGCTTAAGTGACTTTCCAGGATCACATAGCTAGTAAGTATCTGAGACCAGATTTGAACTCAGGAAGAAGAGTCTTCCTGACTCCAAGCCCAGAGCTCAACTCATTGCACTACCTAGTTACCCCATTTAAGCACATAATTAAGTAATTACTCTGTGCCAGGTACTGGCTAAGTATTGGGGATACAAAAATGAGCAAGACAGTTCCATTTCTCAAGGAGAATATATTCTAATGGGATAGACAACATATAGATTTGATGTTGTTTAGTTGTTTCAGTTGTATCTGACTCTTTGTGACCCCATTTGGGTTTTTCTTTGCAAAGATACTTAAGGGGTTTGCTGTTTTCTTCTCCAGTTCATTTTACAGATGAGGAACTGAAGCAAACAAACTTAAGTAACTTGCCCAGGGTCACACAGCTAGTAAGTGTCTGAGGCCAGATTTGGACTCAGATCTTCCTGACTCCAGGCCTGGTGCTCTAGCCACAGCACCACCTAGCTGCCCCTGTATAAACAGATACATACAAGATACATACAGAGTAAATGAAAGTAATCTGAAAGGAGAAAGAATTAACAGCAATGTGTGGATTGCACGTAGAAAGTGAGCTTTGAGGTATCTTGAAGAGAGCCAGGAAATCTAAGGCTGAGATGAGTGGGCAAAGCATCCCAGGCATGGGGACAGCCAGTCTGAAGTCATGGAGAGAGGAGATGGAATGTCATGTTGGATGAACTGCAGTTGTGTCCAGTGTAGCTGGATCATAGAATGTATGGACTGGGATGAAGTGTAAAGGCTAGAAGAGTAGGAAGGAGATAGGCTATGAGGAGCATTTAAATGCTAAAAAGAGGACTTCCAATTTGATCCTGGAGGTAATGAGGAGCCACTGGAGTTCATTAAACATTGAGAAGTGATATGACCATCAGACCTATGCTTTAGAAAAATCACTTTGGCCGCTGAGCAGAAGATTAGAATCTGTAAGTGGAAGAGAAGAGAGGCCAAGAACAAAGCCAAGAGGCCTACTGAGCTTGTGGACCTTCCTGCTCAGTGAACAACAAAGTGATTGCATTACCCCGAAGTGCCCAAATGCTTTAATGCCTGTAGGTGGTTAGCACTCCATATGTAAATCTATTGCCCTCCCCCACCCTCCAGCAGAGACATATTGGGTTTGAGATACTGCTGAGAATCCAGCAGGAAATGTCTAATGGGTAGTTGGTGATGTGGGACTGGATCTCAGGACTGGATCTGGATATGTAGATTTGGGAGTCATCTGCACAAGTATTAAAAAAAATGTTTGAAGTTTGCTAAGTACTTCATAGTGTCTTATTTTGGCCTTAGGATACTGTGAGGTAGGTACTTTGACTACCTACAGTCTTATAGATGAAGCTAGTTATAGTTAAAATTTGAAATCCAAGTTTTCCTGATTCCAGGTCTAGTACTCTACCTCATACACCTCTCAGTCATTTTCAGTCATGTCTGACTCCTCATGACCCCATTTGGGGCTTTCTTGGCAAAGATACTGGAGTGGTTTGTCATTTCCTTCTCCAGCTCATTTTACAAATGAGGAAACTGAGGCAAACAGGGTTAAGTGACTTGCCCGGAGTCACATAACTAGTGTCTGCAGCCAGATATGAACTCAGGAAGATGAGTCTTCCTGATTCCAAGCCCAGTTTTCTATCCACCATACCACCTAGCTTCCCTCTAGTATGCTACACTGTCTCTTGATGAAGATGGTGGATATATACACTCCTTATTTCCCATTAGCTGCTCTCCTTGGCTTCTATTGTATGAACATCATGTCTTCTCCAGGATAAGCTCATCACCTGAAATCATGGAGGTTGGTTCAATTTTGATACTCACCTCCTTAGCACCCTCAGTTGCTTGCTTCCCCTCTATGATTAGAGGGCTAGAGAGCATGCAATAAACTCCTTCCAAAGCCTCCCTTTATAGAGGGCTCAGAAATTTTTAGCTAATTTCGTTTCCCACCAGCTGTTCTGCTTGCTTTCAATTCCTAAAGCTTCATATTCCTGTGCCCAGTACTCTCTGATGCCTTCCACTTCTCCCATTTTCAACCTCTTTTTGTATATTGTCTTTCTCCATTAGATTGTAAGCTTCTTGAGGGCAAGAACTGTCTTTCTTTTTCTTATTTGTATTCCTAGTACTTAGCACAGTGCTTAGCACAGAGTAGGTGCTTAATTGACTATGAGTGGAGAGAAGAGATGGATGAATAAAATGTTATGGAAGTAGCATCAAAAATTATTGGCAATTGAGGCATGAAGGAGAAGAGAGAGTTCCCTAGCTAGCACAGTGCCTAATACAGGGGTGGGGAACCCTTGGGCTTCCAGGCCACATGTGGCCCTCTAGGTCCTCAAGTGTGGCCCTTTGACTGAATCCAAACTTCACAGAACAAATCCCCTTAGCAAAAGGATTTGTTCTGTAAAATTTGGACTCAGTCAAAAGAGTGTACCCAAGGACCTAAAAGGCCGTATGTAGCCTCAAGGCTGTGGGTTCCCCACCCCTGGCTTAGTATTTACTATTCCCTTCCTTAATAAACATTTGTTGACTTGAATGATATAGGGCAAAAATATATGTAGTTCTATTTAGAGTTAATATATTTGAAAATATTTTGAAATCTTCAAAGCACTATGTAATTATTAAGTGTAATTATTGTAATAATATGGGCCCTGCACTAATGTACTTCTCTCCTGTCTCATTATGGCATGGAAATGACTATGAGATCTCAGAGGCTATTCCAGGAGAGCACAAGCCCCAGTAATTTCCACCAAATTGGAAAGGTTTTCTTTTCAGGCCTGGGGATAGACTATATGTCTGTCATCCAAAGATGAGCCTAGCTAAATTAAGAAGGGCTCGTCACCAGGTTGGTCAGACATTGCTGAATTTTTTAGTCACAACTCACAACGACCATATACTAGGGCATAAAGAAATTGTGTTTGTCATTGATAGAGAAAGTACCCACATCAATAAAATCACATATCCTTGAAATTAAAGTTGGAATTTCAGGCAAGTCCTAGAGATATACTAGGTATGCTAGGTTTTAGTTTAGAAAATGTATTAAAATAAAACAACACAATTACATAGAAATTTACATTGTATTTTCCTCACAAGAGGATCAGAGATCGAGATATACTGTGCCGTTACCTGAATTGACAGAAGAGACAACAATTTGAATGTCTTAAATGTCAATTAACTAAATGGGAAACTGGAGCTGTGATTCCCAGCTTCAGCATAGACATTTCTCTGGACAGAAGTGACATAAGGCCCTCTGAAAATGCAGATTCACTGAAAACATTGAAACTATGAAAACATTGCAATTACCTCTCTACTTATATTATTCCTTCCATTGGACTGTCCTGTCATACAAAAGAATGAGTACTTGCCCTAGAGTCAGAAGACCTGCGTTCAGGTCCTGATTATCTCACTTCCTAGCTATATGTACTTATGTGGTAAAGTAAAGAAAGCATCTGATTTTTAGTTGGAGAGCCTGTGTTCAAATACAGGCTCTTCTACTCACAACTCATATGATATAGCATCTGGGTTGTGACCTCAGCTTCTATATCTTATGTATAAAATGAAAGGTTGGACTAAATACTACTTAAGATCCCTTCTGGATGTAAAAGTCTATGATTCTCTATGGCTAACAGATTGATTTTTACATGGCTCCCACATTTGCCTAGCAGTCCAGTACATTTTTATTGTTGTTCAGTCATGTCCAACTCTCTGTGACACCATTTTGGGTTTTCTTGGCAAAGATTCTGGAGTGGTTTGCTGTTTTCTTCTCTAGCTCATTTTACAGATGAGGAAACTGAGACAAACAGACTTAAGTGATTAGCCCAGCATCACACAGCAAGTAAGTATCTGAGGACAAATTTGAACTCAGAAAGATGATTCTTCCTGATTTCAGGCCCCAAGCTCTATCCAGTGTACCACCGAACTGCCTTTCTAACACATTCTGGTTTCTGATAAATATTTGGTGAATCTCATTGATCAGATGATTTTAAGCCCTATATTTCAAATAATCAGTATCTTTGATCAAAAAGAGCCTTTCAAAATTCAAACTAAATCTCTGACATCACCTCAGAGATGAAAGTAACTCACATTACCAGTTTCAGAAGGTGAGATTAGACAATTTAATTCAAAATAGCATCGGTGCATCCAAAGTACAAGACATTGTATTAACTGTTGATGACATTTCAAAGACAAATAAAATACCTTTCTCGCACTCGAGAAGCTTACAATATAGTAGTCAAGATAAAATTGGTATAGAAATAACTACCAAAGAAATTAGACCGTGATAAAGGTATAAGAAATGAAAGCAAAAGTGTGAAAGGTAGAAACAAAGAATTATGATAGTTCAGAGGATGGAGAAATCACTTCTGGCTTCAGGAATCTATGGAATAAGTTGCATTTGAGTTAGGACTTCAAGGTACTACAAGGACAAAGGTAGGAAACTTCAGACAATATTAGGTCAATGAAAATACTCTGAAGAAAATTGTTACAAGAAATTGACCAATGTGGCTTTGTTGATTTCTCACTGCTGAACATGTTGTTCTGTGAGCTATACAAGAGGTGTGTTCGGTAACATTTGTTCAGTGAATCTTACTGAAGTTCAAGTGGGTCATTGTCTCAAGCTGTGCTTCAAATATCTTCATCCAGACTTACTGAAAATTTATTAGATGAATGAGTACCCTTGCTCATTTTTTTACACAAGGATAATTCTTTGTTAGGAATGATAGAGCTAACCTATTTGGATTTCTGCAACCATAAGAGATAATACAATCTGTGGTACATAAAATCCATGAAGTGGAAAGACCTGCCTAGGACTGTCCTGCTGTCAGTTTTCTTTCATTTTTCTTCCAGAACAATTTGAAAACCCAGTTTTAGAGGTGAATAAGGAATCCTTCGTACTCCACTGGGAGACTGGTATGGTTAAAAGCCGTGGTAAAAATAATATTGGTTATAACTCTTGATTTTGTTTTCATTTTGTCCATTTTAAGCTATGTTAGGGCAAGAGTTCTTAACAATTTTATATCATGTAATGCTCTCTAGCTGTGGTCGCAAATTTTTCTCTTATCCATAGATTTAACAGGTAAAACTTTTCATGTTCCCTTAACTTGCTTACGACATCGCCCTTTATGCCTAAATCATGTATCCATTTTGACCTTATCTTGGCATATGGTGTGAGGTGCTGTTCTGCACTTACTTTCTTCAAAGTTGATTTCCATTTTTCACAGCAATTTTTGTCAAATAAGTTCTTCTTACCCAAAACGTTTGAATCTTTGGGGTTTATCAAACACTAGATGCCTATGGTCATTTACACTGTGTATTGTACACCTGAAGGCAGTTGGGTGGCATAGTGGATAGAGTTTTGGGTTGGAGTCAGGAAGCCTAAGCTTTCTGAGTTCAAGATCTGATTTCAGATACTTACTAATTGTATGACCCTGGGCAAGTCACTAACCCTGTTTGCCTCAGTTCTTCATCTGTAAAATGAGCTGGAGAAGGAAATGACAAACCACTCCAGAATCTTTGCCAAGAAAACCCCAAATGTGCTCACGAAGAATCAGAGACAACTAAAACTACTAAACAACAACATTGTGTACCTAGTTTGCTGATTCACCACTTTTGTTTCTTAGCCAGTACCAGATTGTTTTGATGATTGCCACTTTATAAAACTGTTTGAGAACTAGTACTGCTAATCTACCTTCCTTCACATTTTTTCCATTGAACGTCTTGATATTTTTGACCTTTTTTTCTTCCAAATGAATTTTGTTGCAACTTTTTCTAGCCCTATAAAATATTCTTTTGGTATTTTGATTGGTATGGCACTGAATAAGTAAGTTAATTTAGATAGAATTGTCGTTTTTATTGTATTGGCTTGGCCTACGCATGACTAATTGACTCTGAGCCTCGCTTATCACAATGCTGCCCCTGAAGCTGGTGATACAGGTATTATTTTTCTTATTTTACAGATGAGGACTCACTAATTTACTGGGCTCAACACTTTTTAAATGAACTCCAAGAACGCTTGGCAGAACATGAAGGATTGAATTTGCCTTCAGGCTCATTGAACCCTTTGTTTATTCATCTCTCCACAGGCTGTAATGTGACATCGTCACCCAAAAGGCAACAATCTACTATGGTACTAGGCTCTACATTATCTCAACAGAACTCTGCATCATAATCCTACGTAGCGTCTTTTCTACAGTGGCAATGTGTATAAGAAGCACAGTGAAAAATGCGAAGGAGGCGTCAGTCAGAGTATCACTGAGTCCAAGCCAGGATCCTTTTTCAGGATTTAGTTCACAACTGGGTAAGGCAAATCTAGGTGAACTCTACTGAGAGAAATGGAAGAGAAACATCAATGGATCTGCCAGGCTAGGATCAAGAATCCATGGTAGATATAACAGAGTTGAAGGAGAATCTATAAAAAGTGGGCAGGGAGAGCCTACCTGGTGGACTAGATGGCCTCCGTGGTTGCTTCTAGCTCTGTATCTATGATCCTAGGAGTGGAAGTAATGAAGAAGATGATTACTTGCCAAAGTTACTGTTATGACTTGCCTGTTTCTCAGTCTCACAGAGTGAATGATATTCTACTAAAGTTATTAGAAATGTGGAATGGTATGTAAGACAAAAGGGCAGATGGTATCAAACATTATTCAAAATATTGGTTCCCGTTCTGCATATAGCACTTAGGACTTACTTCAACACATAACCTAGAAAGCTACACCAGGCATATGACATCATATGGGTTAGCATTTACTTAAAAACTTAGTTAATGAGCCCCAATTATTTGATTTTACCAGCCAAGCAGAGGACTTTGAGATAGGAAGATTTTTATGACCCTGGATAGAGTGCCACAAAATATTTAATCTACGGTTTCCTTCACATGCATGTCTACAGTAAACTTCTTCAATTCTGAAACAGCCTATGGGTTAGCTCACACTCAAAACCAATAATCAATCCAACAAATATTTATTATTACTATGTTCCAAACACTATGCTAGGATTGTGGAGACAACTATAAAGAATGAAACAATTCCTACTCACAATAAGCTTACATTTGAAGAGAGGAGATAACAAGTAAATGAGTATATGTAATATACTTATTATATGTACTATATATATATATACACACACACACAGAGTATATGTATTTGTCATATATACTTCCATATATACATATATATTACATATACTTGTTTTATATGTATATGTATACATAGTACATATATATGCACATATATCACATGAACTTGTTACATATAAACACATGGACACATTTATGTTCTAATATAGAGATGCATATATATATACATACACACATGTTAATTTGTTAACTTTATATTTCTGATATATATGTATGATATAGGAAGTACATTTAATATCTTAGAAAAGTATATGTGTATTACATGTAATTCTAATATCATAAAGATATCTCTAACAAATACAAATATATACAATTTAGTTTGGAAATGACAGCAGTAGCAGTTGGGGGATTAGTGAAGGCTTTATGCAAAAGATGGTGCGTGAGCTGAAAGGAAGAGAGAGATGCTTTGAGATGAAAATGTCTTCTAGGATTGAGTGTTTCTCATGGCATGAGAAATGACCAGGAAAAATATACACAGAAAGAGGAAATAATGTCTTTTGTGTTGTTTAGTTTTATCAGAAAACCATAGTACACAATTCAAAATAAGAAAAATCTTTAAATAGTATAGAAAATTAAATGACAAGAAAAAATCTCTTACACACATGTAGTGTAATATCCAACAAGTTATCATAGCATCAGTACTGGGGAAATTGATTAGCAGGAAATATTTAGAAAATACAATATCAAAACACGATATTCCACATAACATGCATAGAAGGCCCACATAATGAGAACATATATGACCAGCGATCACGTATAGAAAACTCAAATGTTAGGCGAATATATGGCTAGGGAAGATATATGAAGGGGAAGTATACCGAGAACCCATGCTGTCCAGGCATTTATATAGAAGATCTGCATATAAGGATATATGTGGCCAATAGTACTCATTCTTCTAGTACTAGAGATGATATTGCACTGTTTGCTGGGTGCTGATTTGGGCATTGCTTTTTCCTTCTCTGTCACGTTGCCTTGTCTAGGCGTCGATGCATCTTTGGAAATCTTTTCTGGTCTCATATTCACTTAGCAGTTCTCTGTTACTAACTATTCATCTTTTGTCTCTTTAGGGCCACCTACTGCTTTTATCTACCTTGTGCTGGGGTGTATCAACTAATAAGCTGCTCCTAGACAGAACTCCAGCTCTCTTAGTGCATAACTAAAAACTAGGAGCCACCTTTTCTAACCAGGCAGGTTAGAAAGTAAAGTAGAAAGCCTCAGGGTAAGATCAAGTCTATTCTGTAGGCCAGTGATACTCTTCTCCTGCTTTTGATTCTTTCAGTGAAACTCTTTAAGACTAATGGACAGAAATACCTTTTCATTTTTATCATATCCCTAGTTCTAACAAGTATTTCAGGGGTTCCACTTTGGTAAACTGCAAAGAAACTGGATGAAACTGGTGAGTTGATTGCTATCAAATCTTTCAACTGTCCCTGGATATCACAAGCCTGAGAATGGGGCAAAAGATGAAAAAAATTGACGAATTTGTCTCCACTTCCCTTAGTAATACGTTTTGTTTTTGAGTTGTTTCAGTTGTGTCCTGCTTTCTGGGACCCCATTTGGGATTTTCTTGGCAAAGATTTTGAGAGTGGTTTACCATGTCCTTCTCCAGCTCATTTTACAGATGAGGAACTGAGGCAAACAGGGTTAAGTGACTTGCCTAGGACCACACAGATAGCAAATACCTGAGGATTTGAATTCATGTCCTCCTGACTCTAAAGCCCAGAGCTCTCTCCACTGTGCCACCTAACTGCCTTAGAAATATAATCATTGTTTTTTGCCATTTATTACTTTTAGATACTTTACTCTGTCCAAATACTGGAAAAGCATGAATTTATGCCCATACAGTATAGCATTTAGAAGAGCATATCCAAGAAGTAACTAGTAAGAGTGAAGATACAAGGGCAAAGGAATATTTTTGACTGCTTATATGTTTCAATTTCATACATGAATACTAAACAAGATAGATTTTTTTCTTTCTTTTTGGAAGGAGGAGGTGAGGCAATCAGGGTTAAGTGACTTGCCCAAGGTCACACAGCTAATAAGTGTCAGGTATCTGAGGCTGGATTTGAACTCAGGTCCTCCTGATTCCAGTGCCAGTGCTTCATTCACTGTGCCACCTGGCTGCCCTTAACAAAAGAGATTTTTAAAAAAAATTCCGTAAGGGAGCCTCTGTATTTGAAGGAGTAGACATACAAAAGCACTGTTATGAAAACAAATCAAGTTTTATTGCATGAAAAAATCATGCATTGTATAAACCCATGAATTAAAATTGTAAGTCAAGTATAAAATATGCAAATTAGCCTATTTAATCTTTTTTAAGTATTTGTGGGGAGAGCTGTATTGACTCATCTCATAATAAATGCTTTTATTTATTTATGTAGTACTTTGCAGTTATAAAATATCTTATATAAATTATATTGAGGAATAGCTAAGTAAATTACAGCATATGAATGTAATGGAATGCTATTATATTCCACAAGATAAGCTGAAAGGCATTGTTTTAGAGAAAAGTGGGAAGACTTGTATGACCTGATGTTGGGTGAAGTGAGCAGAACCAAGAGTACAACATATACAATAAATACATTTTAAACAAAACCACTGAAGGACTTAACAATTCTGATCAATTGCATTGAGTCCAGACAACTGATGTTGAAGCATAGTACACACCTCCTGAGAGAGGTATAATACCTCAAATGCGAAATGAGGCATATTGTTTTTAGATTAGACAATATGAAGATGTATTTTGCTTGATTATGAGTATTTCTTACAAGGATAAGAAAGGAATAAAACTTATAAGGGTAGCTTTTTCTTTCATTTTTTAATGGGACAGGGAAGTGAGAGGTCGAGAAAATAGATTTTGTTAATTAAAAAAATAAAGTCTGTGCCTCATAATTTGGCATGACTAGGTTGAGGAAATCAGATGCGCCAAGTCCAGTTGGCCATGTACCTTGTCCATCCAAATGGCCCAGTTGCTACTCTCGATTGGACAGCTGGGAAACTCAACCGGCAAAGTTCAGTTTTATCCTAGCCAAGTTAGAGCAGATCATCGCCATCAAGGTGACTAACACACAGAAGAATTGCTTATTAGGATGCATGAGATAATGAATATTCTGTGTTTATATGGTACTCATAACACTTGATCTTTTTTTCAAACAATTTTATATGAAGACATATGATTCAACAAGCAGGATGAAGTGTTATGCCCCATTACAAATGAAACAACATAAATCATTTTGCATCTGAGCTACAAATTATGCAGCGTGAAAGAGAAGAATGTTGCATTATTTATTCACTGACAGTTTTGAGTGTAAGTAAACAACTCTGGCATCCAGTCTCCGGAGAATGGAGGGATGTTTCTGATATGGCATGGGCCACTCAGTAACTAGCTCAATATGGTTTGCAGCTGCTTTTCAAATAGAAAAGGTCTTTGAGAGTTCAAAGAAATTTGGTAATTCAGATTCTGAATCTTGAACAAAGAATATCAGAAAACAGATTAAAACTATCCTTGGCCATGTCTATGGATGAACAGGAAACAATTAAGAATGCTATTAAACTTAGCTTGCTAGACCAGAATAGCTAAGGAATACCCAAAGAATTTGAAATATCGTACTTTTATCTGTATAATGTATCCTGATACACCTCAGTCATTTCCACAGAAAATAATAATAATATATAATAAAGTAAGCAAAACCATCCTCCTTCAATCCAGATCAACAATCTGCTTTCACATTGATTAAATTATAGAGATATCTCTATCTCTATCTATCTATCTAGATATATATCTATATATAGATATATATCTAGCAAGGACCAACTATGCCCAGTGCATTGTGTTTGTGCTGAGGATACAAAAATAAAAATTGACATAGTTTTTATTCTATTGACCTTAAAGATACCTTAGAGATCTTCAATCAAAGAACAAGTATTTATTAAGTGCCTACTATGTGCCAGGCACTGGCCTAGGTATTGAGGATATAAATGCAAAGATTGAAATAATCTCTATTCACAAATAGCTTACCTAAACTCCCTCATTTTACAGATGAAGATTCTAAGGACCAGAGAAGTTTAATGACTTGGCTAAAGTTTAGATTTGCCTACTTATACTAAATACCAAAACTTTACTTAGTTCATTTTTATGGAAATGAAAACACATATTTTTGCCCCAATTTTGAAGGTATATACATCATACAATAATCAAAAGAGTGATGAAAGGTATAACACATGTATAAAAGTTCCTAGCAAGGACAAGTATCATAGATATCAAATGTCAAACTTGAATGTTGTGTATCATATCCTCAAATTTAGCAGATTGGAGAATTTGCTTTATGTGGACACCTAGCAATGTAGAAATTTACACATCTGTAGATTCATAATGAATATTAACCTCCTAACTTCACAGGTCATGTTGTCATGTATTCCAAGCTGGACTGGACTTTGGAGGTGACCTAATGCAACCTTCTCATGAGCAAGAAGAGGAAACCAAGGCCAAGAGATGTGACATAACTTGCCCAGGTACTGTCTGAGGTGGGGTTTGAACACAAGTTTTTTGACTCTAAATTCACCTATTTTCTCTCTTTCTCTTTCTAAAAGCTACTTAAGCCTGGCTGAATAAATGACTTTTTTTTGGAGGAGACAAGGGATGGCAATTGGGGTTACATGACTTGCCTAAGGTCCCTGTATTAGCAAGGCAATAATCACAATATAGATGATAATTGTCAAAATGCCTAAGTGGTTTTGTATTGCAAAATATGAGACTCCCCATACAGAAGGTAGAAGAAGTAAACCATTTATTCAGACACCAGAGAACCAGATCCCAAAACCAATGAGCTCAATCTATCATAGCAGCAAAGAATTCAATACACAATATCAGAGGAGAGAACCACTCTATCCTATCACCTTCCACCCCCCTGCTGGGTTGTGAACACACTCACAGCACAGCACACGTCTCCTCTTTCCCTCAGCTCTAATTGCTCTCTCAGCATTTCCTGTGACACACTTTCCTTTATTCTCAGCAAGCTCCTCCCACCTGTTGTGACTTAGGCATCCTGTGACATAAGCAGGTCACATGCCTATTAATGGGTGGGAAAGATCTTCAGATCTAGATTGTTATTAGAGTCACACAGATAGTAGGTGTGTTAAGTGTCTGAGGCTGAATTTGAACTCAGGTTCTCTTGACACCAGGGCTCATTCCACCACTTAGCTGCCCCTGAATAAATGACTTTTAACAGATCAATTTGTGGTAGAGGGGATAACTAATGGTATTAGATAATTATCCTTACAACCCTGAGGGGGAGATGTAGTCAACCTACTTTTGGGACAAGGATGCCCCAAAATTAAAATCGCTATGCTTTCTACCTTATTATACCTTACTTCCCTTCCTATGCTTTGTGGTCTAGGATGTTTTTCCTCATGAGTTACAGTTTTCTCATCTGTAAAGCTGGTATAATCATACCTGTGATTTCATTGGTTTGGGAGAACTCCTCCCACACATATGGAGCAGTAGCCACTCTATAAACTCATAGTTTTGTAGAATTGGTAGGGAACATTGCAAGGACGAGTGACCTATCCGTGGTCACACAATTAATATTTGTCAAAGGTAGGATTCTATCCTAAATCTTCCTGACTTCAAGGTCAGTCCTCTTTCCTTTATTAAGCTACCTGTGTAATTTGCAAGCCTTGCACTTAGATCAGATCTTTAGAGCTAGAAAGGACCTCATCAGCCATATAGTCCAATCTCTTCATTTTACTGATAAGGAAGGAAAGGCCAAAGGAATTTAAATAACTTCCCCAAGGTCATTTAGGTAGTGATCAACAGAGGCAGGATTTGAACTCAGGACCTTAGATTTCCAGAGCCAGTGCTCTTTTGACTGCATCCTTAGTCTATCCACCTCTACAATGAAGGAAATGAACTCCATTTTCTCAACTCTTTTCCAGGACCAATGTATTATAATTATATAATGTTTCATTTTTCTTTATGATGTTTGTCTTTTTTTTCTTTCTATTTATGTCCCTATAGTCATTGAATATATTGTTTTCTTGGCTCTTCTTACTTCTATCAATTCATTTAATCCTTTATCCTTTAATCATTTAATTCTTCCTATTTTCTGAATTCTTCATATTATTAAATATGACACATTAATATTTCATTATATTCACATACAATGATTTGTTGAGCTGTTCCCCAACTGATGCACATCTATTTTGTTTCTAGTTCTTTATTTTAAAAAGTGCTGTTCTAAGTGTTTTGAAACATGTAGTACTTTGCTTTCTGTTTTTAACTTGCTGTTCATGTGCCCAGTAGTGGAATCTCTAGGTCAAAAGGTATGGACAGTCCAATCACTTTTTAAAGCAGAATTCCAAATTGCTTTCAAGAATGGTAAGAACAATTTATAGCTTAACCAAAAGTGCTCCCTCCAATACTGACAATTTCTATCCTTTTTTATTTTTGTAAATTTGATGGGTGTGAGATTAAACTTCAGAGCTGTTTTTGAATTACATTTCTCTGTAGTGATTTGGAGAAATCTTTCTTTCACATTCTTGTTAGTAGTTTGAAATATTTATTTTGAGAACTGTTAGTTTATATCTTTTGACTCTTGATCTTATATATTTGTGATATTTCCCTATGTATTTTGGAGATCATATCCTTATCAGACATATTTGATGCAAACATTTTCCCTTCTCAAACTAGTTGAATGGATTTTGTTACAGTAAAATATTTTCAATGTAATAAATAGAAATTATCTATTTTATGTTTTGTGATGACCATTGTCCATGGTTTTGTTTAGAATTCCCCAACTATCTATAGCTAGGAAGTGTACTTGATCTTGTTCTCTTCTAATTACATTGTGTTGTGACCTTTTATATTCAGGTCATGTATCCATTTGGACCTCATCATGGTGTGGGAAAGAAAATCTTTTAATTCTGATTTCTACTCAATTGCTTTCTGGCTATCCTAGCAGTTCTTGTTCTTTAGGGAGTTCTTCTAGAAGTGGTTTATGCTTTCAGGTTTATTCAACACTGAGTTATTGAGCTCATTCCTTCCCCACCTCTCGATTCTTCTGTCTGTTCAATAGATCTTATTATTTAATTTGTAACAAGTAGCTATTTGCTATATAATGTAGTTTGAGATCTCTAAGTTCAATCTGGTTTGATTCTTACTTTTTTTTTGATATTTCCCATAAGATTCTTGACATTTTTTCTTTCAAATAAATAGTATGATTTTCATTAGGTCTATACAATAACTCTTGGTAGTCTGATTCGTATAATGTCAAATCTGTATGTTAAATAATTTAAGTAGTATCATACTTTTTACTATATTGGTGGGGCCCAACTATGAGGAATGTATTCAAAATATTTGTTATTCTTATTTCTTTACTGAACATTTTATAATTTAAATGTAATTTGTCGGTTATAATTGTTTTGCAATTTATAATTTGTATTTATATGTTTTAAGTATGTGTTAGTACATTGACTTCAGCATATTTTAAATATTTTAAATGAGATTTTTTATTCTACTATTTCCTCTTGAACTTTCTTTGTAGAAGTGTTGATAATTTTTTAAAAATATTTTGTTTCTTGGCTGACACTCTAGGGTTTTCTAAGTATCATGTTTTGGGGATAGTTTTATTTCCTATATCCCAATGTTTATCCCTGTAAACGCTTTCTCTTCTCTTACTGTGGCTAATGTGAGCATTTTTAAAATGAGGTCCGTGAAACATTAGTATTTTGTTACTGAATATGAAGCTAGCCTTAGGTTATATAGGAAATCATATATATGCATATATACATATATAGTATGTGTATGTATATATATTATATAAAATAGCTTGTATTTATATATTACATATAGTGTATATATGTAGCTTGTATGTGTATATATTATATAAAATAGCTTTATTATATAAAATATATATATGTGTGCATGTATATATATATATACTATATAAAATAGCTAGCACTTACATAGCATTTTAAGGTTCACAAAGCATTTAACTTATGTTATCTCATTTGATTTTCACAACAAGCCTGTGAGGTAGGTACTATTATTGTCCCCATTCTGCAGATGAAGAACCTGAGGCTGAGAGAGGTTAAGTGACTTGCCTAGGGTCAGACAGCTAAGAAGTATCTGAAGAAGGATTCAAACTTAGGTCTTCATGACTTCAAGTACAACACTCTATCCACTGAAACAGTTAGCTGCACCCTCTCCCCTTTCTCTTTTTCCCTCTCTGTCTTCCTCTGTCTCTATCTCTCTGTCTCCTTCTATTCATCCCTCCTCCTCCTCCTCCTCCTCCTCCTCCTCTTCCTCCTCCTCCTCCTCCTCCTCCTCCTCCTCTTCTTCCCTCCCCCACAACTCTCTCTCTCTCTCTCACACACACACACACACAGACACATATACACACACACATACACACCCTAGATATAAACTTTAAATATATTAAAATGGCCTTTCTATGCTTATGCTTTATTGTTGTTCAGTTGTTTCAATCATGTCCAATTCATGATCCTGTTTGGGGTTTTCTTGGCAAAGAAACTGAATGGGTTTGTCATTTTCCTCTCCAGCTCATTCAACAAATGAAGAAACTGAGGCAAAACAGTTAAATGACTTCCCCAGGGTCTCACAGCTAGTGTCTGAACTCAGAAAAATGAGTTTTCCTGACTCCAGGCCTGGCACTCTATCCACTGTGCCACTTAGTTGCCCCTGTGGTTTATAGCTATAGGTATAAGTGATATATTTTGTCAAAGGCTTTTTCTGAATTTATTGATAGAATCATATGATTGTGCATTTTTATTTTCATATGATTTATTATTTTAATTGTTTTCCTTATGTAAAATCATCTTTGCATCTTTGGAACAAATCTAACTTGATCAGAGTGAAAAATTTTTGGTGGGATATATTGTAGTGACATTTTTGCTAGGATATTTTTTTAAAATTTGCATTGATATTCATTAGTGATGTTGATTTATAGTTCTTTCTCTTTGTTTTATCCTTCCCTTTTAGAAACAATATCTAGATTCCTTCAGGAATCTCATTTCAGGGTTTCTTCTGCATGAGGAAATAAGAAATAGTGATAGATTCAATCTCTTTACTTTTGTCCATTTTCCTTGTTTTTTTTGAAGGTTAGCAGCATAGTCAGCTGGTCATATTGGAACTACTGTAATCTCATACAATGTATTCTCCTTATCTATGTCCTTTTTTATAACATGGTAATTACTTTAACTTTTATTCTGACTAGTCAATGATTTATTGAACATAGATCGCTGATTCTGAAAACAGTAGTACATTATAGGCACTTAATAAACACTTGTTGATTGATTGAAATGAATAGTATATTTGCAACCAATTCTTTCTTGTCAAGTATAATAAATTTCATATTTATGTGATTCAGTTTTCACCTTATATGAAACATTAATCTTTTTGTAATGTGAATTATTGCTTCCTATTTATCTCTTTTGCAGCTCAGATGTTCAAATATCAGGCCTTCCTATAGTAGGCAAAAGGTAATTTTGGACTTATGAAAACATAGATAACAAGTGAAATCCCTTGCTCTCTTTTGTCTGTTGCTCTTTTTTTCATCATGCTAAAAAGTCATTGTGTTCAGTAAATTGAAGAGAAGGAGCTGTCCAAGGTAAAGACCAGATGGAACTAAGAGGATAAGTTGTGCCTTAGGAACTGGGGAAATCAAGTGATGAGTAGAGCAAAGATAGGGACAGGAGGAGGACTGAACCTGAAGCTTGACTGACATAAGGAAGTCTCATATTAGGACACTTCTACCAGTATAGATTGGAACCTTCTTTGCATTTGATATTCTTAGATAGATGCATAGACACTGAGAGGTTAAGTGACTTGCCCCTCATCATGTGACCCATATGTGTCAGAAGTGGAACTTGAACCCAGGGTTTTTTTTTCATTTTTTTTTTGCCTTCAAGGCCAGTTCTCTATTGAGTACTCCAGCACTCTTGAGAGGACACAAAGGAAAATCTTAAATCTTGACAGCTGAAAGATTTTCCAGGAGCTTCTTCATGAATATTTCTTGTTCATTGAATGTTTCTCAGCAGGGGAGAGATGTGGTCAGATTTGTACTTTAGAAAGATTATTTTGGAAAATGTATGGAGGAGAAATAGGATAAAGAAGATACAAAGCAGAGACAAAATTAGGAGGCTGCTACTATAGACCAAGTAAAAGGTGATAAGCGACTGACTTTGTACAGTGGTCATGTGAGTGGAAAGGGATATAATGGAGAGATTTTGTGCAGGGAGAATTCACAAGATTTGTTAACTAATTGGGGGTAGAGGAACAGTGACTAGTCAAGTATAACTGGGAGTCTGTAAACCTAGATGACCAGAAAGAGGGTGATGTCCTCAAGGGAAAAAGAGATGACCGAAGGGGGAGAGTTCATTTAAGGGAAAGATGAGTTCTATTTTAGATTTAGTAACAATCGTTGCCATGCCTAAAATGGTGGGATGTGATATCCTCTCCTACTCTACTAAGAAACCCATTTCAGCTTTGGACCCATGCATATGAATGCCTGGGTTCAATCTTAGGGGAAACTGAAAAAAGTGTAAGGCTCCCCCCCTTCTTATACTCTTTTGCACTTAATACCACCCAAGAGTACCAGGTAATATTACTTAAAACTTAGGTTTTGGCTCATGTCTAGAGTCTCCCCAAATGGAGAACGGAGAGGTATTCTGTGTACAGTGTAAATCAGGTAAAGGGCAGATATTTATTTCCTTAAACAAAAGATATGTTAAAAAAACAAAAACAAACCTCAAAAATGTACAATTGTGTATTGACAGAAAACCAAAAGAAGCAACAGTCATAACTTATAACTACTATTAGACTACCAGGAAATTGATATTTAAAATACCAAGTCTTGATGCAGTTTGTAGGCCTGCTGAATTTCACTGTAGTCTGCACAGTCCAAATAATTCCTTCGAATTCCTTGTGTTTTGGTCAGAAGGCTTGTATGTGAGTTCTGACTCTGAAGCCTACCAGCTTGGGGAGAAACTGTAACATCTCTGAGCTTTAGTTTCTTTATATATCTAATAGGAGTAATGATACTTTTACTAAATATCACACATGGTTGTCATGAGTTTCAAACAAGATGATGAATATGAAATGCTTTGTAAAACTTAAAAGAATTAGTTTATCAATGACAGCTAAATTTAACTTTTTCCCACTTCCAACCTTCGGTTTGGCCCTATGCAGTTATATTCTACTGAGTCCCCATGGAAGACTAGGCTAATTGGAAATAGTTAAGATGTCAGTAAAAATAGCTCAAATTTTAAGCATAATTACATACCCATTTAACTCAATCACATAATACACGATCACTGGGAGCATTTCAGATGACAGGTTTCATTGGTTGCACCATAAATATGCAATCAAGTGAAAATGTTATTCTCTTCAGTCACTGGGCAATAATGAATTGGTATTCTGAAGGGGTTTGTGTATTCATCTGGTTGGGTAGAAGTGGAAGAAATATTAAGAGCAATAGCTCATATAGAAAAATGATAACTTGCACTTTGATAGTGATTTAAGGTTCACAAGACAATTTTCAAATGTTACCTAATAAATTTAAACTGACTAACACTGTAAGGGAGGTACTCTTATCCCCAAAACTGAGGACAAGTAATTCACCCTGGACTATACAGCTAGGGAGTATTTGGGAAGATTTGAGCCTAGTTCTTCCTGACTCCATGTTCGGTGTTCTACCTACTCTGTCACTTAGCTATCCATAATTAATAAACAATATGATATAGTAGCTTCCTCTGGGTCCTACTCATGTTGCTACTGCATTACACTGTAGAGTTGACCCTGGCTTCTTGAAATCCATGCCTATGGAAAGTAAACTCTGACTGGTTCAAACATGCTGAAAATTCTTCCAAGTATGATCTCTTGGATAGACTGTGTCTGCTTTCTAAGGACAAGCCTTATTAATTATGAACAGGCTTATCACCAGATGGTGGTCACTTGGCAATGAATTCTTTGGCCATGTTAATCCATGACTTCAGTCTTGAGACCCCTTTTGTTTCTTTAATAACTGTGGCAGAAAATGAGGGAGGTGGAGCAGAGAAGATTCTAAGAGTTAAACACTTTCTAGATAATGTATAAATATTAACTTAGCTATTAGAATTCTAAATGTGAGATTCTTAGTGGATGACTACTCAGTAGATATACTACTGGCAGATTGAATTATATCGGTCATTATGTTCTTGCTAAAAATGAAACTAGAAACCAAACTTAAGAATAGTTCTCAGGTTATCTTTGGCAACTCAAATAAAGTATTTGCCACAGTTGCTTTTAATGTGTTCAAAGGCAATACAAACATAATCTTATGGAACTTTTCTGTTGCAGTGCTCATGCTAAATATTTGTGAAAAGGCTACCAGGCAAAGAATTACACTATGTTGTTGAAGACAGAGAAATAGAAAAATTCTATGAAGAACTCTATAAAACTCTCCTAATTAAATTAATATATCCTTTGATATTTTGTGACTTCAATTTAATGTTGGGAATGGTGAATAGTGATAAGAAAATTGAAGAATATTGTTCAGGAATAAGAAATGAAAGAGTCAAAGACTCATAAACTATGCAGAAGTTTCATGCCACTACATTGTGAATTTTTTCTTTCCAAAAAAATAATTAGGAGGCTTCTAGGGGCCAAGATGGTGGGGTAAGCAGTGAATCTTCATAACTCTTCCACATTCACCTCCAAATAACCATAAAATAGCACTCTAAAACAAATCCTGGAAGAGAAGAACCAGCAAAAAGATGGGGTGAAACAATCTTTGAGCACAAAACACTTGGAAAATTGGCAGGAAAGGTCTTTCTCATTTCAGTAAAAGAGGAGCACAGTCTAGGACAGGAAACATCCCAGGAAAACAATAGCAAGCCCCACCTCAGCAAACCAGTGGTAGATCCTGAGCCCCAGTGAGGTGAGGCAGGCAAACTGGGACCACTTGTGTACCTCAATATAACCAGGGGAATGGGCAGATTTTAGTTCTGAGAACCACCACTTCAGAATAGCCTTGGGCAAGCAGGCAAACTCTAGAGGACTTCAAAGTATCATGCCTCAAAGTATCTCCAGGGAAATGCAGAAATCCTCCACTGGCCTCAGCACATGCCAGATACCACCACTAGGACCCCAGCTCAACAACAGGTAAACTGCCAGACCACTATGGCATCCAGCAGCTCCATTCAACCCCCTCGGCACAGCACCAAACACAAAGGTTCTTCACAGCCTCAGGGCAATATCAGGAAAGCACCAAATTAACAGTCAGGGCCTGTAGCACCTGGCACCAGAAGCCTGAGACAGTATCCTTTCTACCCTAGGAGCAGAGATCAAATTTAAAAGAAAAGAAAAGGGCCAAAATGACAAAGCAAAAACAAAACAAAACAAAAAAAAGTAATCTGACTATAGACAGTTATGGTGACAGGAAAGATCTAGAAACAAAGTCAGAAGGGGACAATGTCAAAACACCTATAAGCAAAGTCCCAAACAAAAACAGGAAGTGGTCTCAAGCCCAGAAATAACTCATGGAAGAGCTCAAAAAGCTGCTTAAAAAATCACATAAGAGAGAGAGAGAGAGAGAAGGAAAACTGGGAAAAGAAATGAGAGTGATACAAGAGAATTATGAAAAAAGAGTCAACAGCTTGGAAACAGAAAAAAGAAAATAGAACAATTGGCCAAATGGAAAAGGAAACACAAAAGCTAACTGAGGAAAACAACTTAAAAGTTAGAATTGAGCAAGTAGAAAACAATGATTCTATGAGATATCAAGAACCAACCAAAAATCCAAAAAATGAAAAAACAGAAGAAAATGCAAAATACTGCACTGGAAAAACAATTGACCTGGAAAACAGATATAAGAGAGACAACGTCAGAATCACTGGTCTATCTGAAAGCCATAATCAAAAGGAAGACCTGCACAGCATCTTTCAAAAAATTATCAAGAAAAACTACCCTGATACTGTGGAACCAGAGGGCAAAATAGGCATTGAAGGAATCCACTGATTATCTCAGCAAAAAGATCCCAAGATAAAAACTCCAAGGAACATTATAGCCAAATTTTAGAACTATCAGGTCAAGGAAAAAATACTGCAAGTGGCCAGAAAGAAATAATTCAAATATCTGGGAGGCACAATTAGGATTACACAGGACTTAACAGCTATAACATTAAAAGATCAGAAGTCATGCAACGTGATATTCCAGAAGGCAAAGGAGCTAGAACTACAACCAAGAATCACCAACCCAGTTTAATTAAGCTTAATACTTCAAGGGAAAAAATGGTTATTCAATACAATAGGTTTGCAAATCTTCACAAGGAAAAGACCAGAATTAAACCAAAAATGTGATATTTAATATCAAGACCCAAGAGAAGCCTAAACAGGTAAAAGGGAAAAGAAAACATAAAGGATTTAATGGAGCTAAACTGTTTATAGCCCTGCATGGGAAGATGATACATGTAATTCTTTTTTTAAGATTTTTTTATTTTTGGTTTACAACACTCAGTTCCACAGGTTTTTGGGTTCCAAATTTTCTTCCCCTACCTCCCCTCCCCCCTCCGCCCAAGACGGCACAGAATCTGATATATGTTCTACATATACCTTCACATTAAACATATTTACACAATAGTCAAGTTGCAAAGAAGAACCATGATCAATTGAGTGAATCATGAGAAAGAAGAAACAGAACCCCCAAAAAAGATATAGAAAAAAAGAGCAGATAGTTTCCTTCATTCTGCATTCAGAGTCCATAGTTCTTTATCTGGATGTAGATAGCTCTTTCCATCATGAGAACTTTGGGGCTGTTTTTGAACCTTGTATTGCCGAGAAGAGCCAAGTCTGTCAAAGTTAGTCATCACAGAATCAATATGTCTGTGGTTGTGTACAATGTTCTCCTGGTTCTGCTCCTCTCACTCAGCATCATATCATGTAGTTCTTTCCAGGTTATTATGAAGTCTGTATCTTCCCCATTTCTATTTCTATAGTATATTTCACAATACTATTCCATTACATTCATATACCACAACTTGTTTAGCCATTCCCCAATCGATGGGCATCCCCTTGATTTCTAATTCTTTGCTACCACAAAAAGAGCTACTATAAATATTTTTGTACATATAGGTCCCTTTCCCCCTTGTGTGATCTCTTTAGGATACAGCCCTAGAAGTGGTATTACTGGCTCAAAGGGTATGAACATTTTTATAGCCCTTTGGGAATAGTTCCAAATTGTTCTCCAGAATAGCTAGATCTGTGTCTTTTTCTCCATCTTCGCCCCCCCCCCCCCCGTTTATGCTTTTATTTCCCTCCTCTCCCTTCCACTCCTTACAAGAGTTTTGCTTTTGAGAGCTGCCTTCCTCAGTTTACCCTCTCTATTGTTTCCCCTCCCTTTTCCCCTTGATAATTCTTCCCTCCCTTCTGATCCCTGCCTTCTTCCCCCTATTCCCTCCTACTGCCTGTAGGACAAGTTTGTTTTCTATACTTCTCAGTGTATGTTGTACCCTTCTTGAACCAAATCCGATGAGAGTAAAGCTCAAATATAGCTCTTCTCCCTCCCTTCTTTCCATCCACTATACTATGTTTTTGTGCCTCTTTGTGTGATGTAATTTACCCTTTTCTACTACCTCCTTACCTCTTCTTCCTGATCCATCCCTTTACATCCCTTAATTATGTTTTTTATCATTATGTCAGTTATTTTATAGTGACATCCACAGTCTATGTATATCCCTTTCAATTGTCATAATAACTGTACTATTCTCAAGATTGACATGTTCATATGTATGTAACATATATAAAACAATATAATCCTATATATGGATATAAACAGTTTGCCCTTATTGATTGCCAAGGTTTCCACCCCCCCCCCATTTACCTTTTTATGTCTCTCAAGTTTTATATTTGATGATCAGATTTTCCATTGAGCTCTGGCCTTTCCATCAGTAAGATCTGGAATTCTCTGTATTTTTTGGGTCTCCTTTAGCAAGTCATTGACTTGTTTTTCATGGTTTTCTCGCATCATTCTCATTTCTCTTCCCAGTTTTTCCTCTACTTCTCTAACTTGCTTTTCCAAATCTCTTTTGAGCTCTTCCATGGCCTGAGAGCAGTTCATGTTTTTCTTGGAGGCTTTTGATGTAGGCTCTTTGGCTTTGTTGACTTCTTCTGGCTGTATGTTTTGGTCTTCATTGTCACCAAAGAAAGATTCCAAAGTCTGAGACTGAATCTGAGTGTGTTTTCACTGCCTGGCCATGTTCCCAGCCAACTAACTTGACCCTTGAGTTTTTCATCAGGGTATGACTGCTTGAGAGTAAAGAGTACTTTGTTCCAAGCTTCAGGGGATGCACTGTTGTTTTCAGAGCTATTTCTATACAGCCAGCTCTGCCACACCAGTGCTCCTCCTTCCCCAAGAACCTCCAACCCAGACTGGACTCAGATCTTAAACAGGCTCTGCACTCTTGCTCTGATCTGCCACTTAATTCCTCCCACCAGGTTGGCCTGGGGCCAGAAGCAACTGCAGCTATAGTTCTGTAGCTGCACCACCTCCACTGGCCCCAGGGCAGTGGCCAAACCAAGAACTCCTTTCACTCTGTCCCTGCAGCTTTTCCCAGTAACCATCTCTGTTGTCTTTGATGTTTGTTGGTTGAGAAGTCTGGTAACTGCCACAGCTCACTGATTCAGGGTGCCAGGGCCTGTTCCACCCAGCTCCTGGTCTGGTTGGCCTGCGCGGCCCACACTGTGCTCCACTCCTCTTCCACTCCCAGCTCTGTGCATGCTAGACCTCACCCAGTGACCATCCAGGCTTTCCTGGGCTGGAGCTCTGCTTCCCTCTGCTGTTTTGTGGGTTCTGCAGTTCGAGAATTTGTTCAGAGCCATTTTTATAGGTTTTTCGAGGACTTGGCAGGGAGCTCACGCAAGTCCCTGCTTTCCAGCCGCTATCTTTCTGGAATTCTCTTATTTCATTGAATGTTTATCTCCTTGCCTGAAAAATTATGCTCAGTTTAGCTGGGTAGTTGATCCTTGGTTGTAGTCTAAGCTCCTTTGCCTTTCAAAATATGAAATTCCAATTTCTCCTGTCATTTAGTGTTGAAACTGAAAGATACTGCGTGATCCTGACTGTAGTTCTGTGATATTTGAATGGTTTTTTTCTGGCCACCTGCAGTATTTTCTCCTTGATCTTATAATTCTGGAATTTGGCTATATTATTTCTTGGAGTTTTCAATTTAGGATCTCTTTCAGGGGGTGATCGGTGGATTCTTTCAATGACTATTTTGCCCTCTGGTTCTAGAACCTCAGGGCAGTTATCTTTGATGATTTCTTGAAAGTTACTGTCCAGGATCTTTTTTTTCATAATGGCTTTCCAGGATCTATTTTCCAGGTCAGCCATTTTTCCAATTAGATATTTCACGTCTTCTTCTATTTTTTCATTTGTCAGATTTTGTTTGACTGACTCTTGATGCCTCATAGTGTCATTAGCTTCTACTTGCTCAATTCTAATTTTTAATGAATTGTTGTCTTCATTTTGCTTCTGGGCCTCCTTTTACATTTGGTTTATTTTACTTTTCAGGGTGTCATTTTCTCTAAGTAGATTCTGAATCTCCTTAGCCATTTCACCAATTTTACTCTTTAAAGATTTCTTTTCATCAGTGAATTTTTCTTTCTGTTTTTTCTTTAACCTCTCTAATTTGGTTTTTAAAATCCTCCTTGAGCTCTTTCAGGAATGCTTTATGGGATTGAGACCAGTTCACAATCCCTTTTCAGGTTTCAGAGGCAGGTATAGTGTCCATGCTGTCCTCTTCCGAATTGGTATTTTGATCTTCCTTGTCTCCATACAAAGAATAAATAGTCCTTGGTTTCCTAGAGTTTTTCTTCATGTTGGTTAACATTTCCCTGGCTTCAAAGTGGATTTTTGCTTCTGTCGTTCAGGGGGCTCTGTCCTAGGCTTCTTGTTTTGGGAATCGTGGGCATAGTTATTGGCTTTGTGTGTTATGGCCTCTGGTTTCTTGAGGTGGGGGAAGAGTGGTCTGCCTGCTGGAAGTCTCCTCTTCCCTTAGTGCTCTGATATCTGATGTCTGTCACTTCCCCTGGCTGTGCAAAGGCACAACTGGGGTCGTGGTGTTGATAATTGCTGGTTCTGCCCTCCCAGGGCTCCAGAGCTACCACTGTTCTGCTGAGGTGGGGTCTCCTGGGACACCTCTTTTCCTGCACTGATCTCCTTCCACCATCATGATAATGGCCCTCTTCCCAACTTCTCAAGCTAAAAGGCTACTGAAGCCCCACTTCTGGCTCTTCTATTTCAAAGTTTCTCCCAAAGGAGTATTATCTGGGTTAGGGAGAGAGGGAAGGATGACAGCCATTTTAGCTGCCCATCATGGCTCCTGGAAGTTCAAGAAGGTGCGTTTCAAACCTTTAGACTGCTGGTTGCAAGCCTCTGGAAGAGTTGTTCTCACAGCCTCAGGTGCTGTGCTGCTTCCTCCTGTAGCTCCGACAGATTCCTGTCCTGGGCTGGGAGGCCTGGGGATTACCACCAGTTTTGTGCACCCAGCATTCTCCCAGTCTGGATCACTGGCTGATTCCCTCAGCTGCTTCAGCTTTGGTGTGGCCTGGTCCAGCTCCATCCACCGGGCACTCTCCCAGCCTACAGATCTATCCTGTCAATCCTGAGAATTCTCCTGGCTTGGAAATTTGCCACACTCAGTCTACTAATGGCTTCTAACTCTCTCAAATCTGCTCAGATTCACTTTTTTAGAGGTATCTGACAGAATTTGTGGCAGAGCTCCAGTAAGATGCTGTTTTCATGTGGCCATCTTGGCTCTGCCCCCGATACCTGTAATTCTTAAAAATTGTACCTCTAATAGTACAGCTAGAAGGAATATTCATAGAGATCAAGTAAAGGGGGTGGAGGGACTGACAGAAGAGATGTCAGACCAGGGGAGGCAGTAGACAGAAGCAAAACACTGTTGAGGAGGGAAAGAATGAAAGCAGAGAGCGGACAAATAGGAGGAAAAATAGGATGGAGGGAAATGCACAGTAACACAGTAATCATAAATGTGAATGTGATGGGATGAATTCTCCCATGAAATGGAAGTGGATAGCAGAGTGGATCAAAAACCAGAATCCTACAATATGTTGTTTACAAGAAACACACTTGAAGTAGAGACACATATACAGAGTAAAGGTAAGGGGACAGAGTAGAATCTGCTATGCTTCAGCTGAAGTAAAAAGAAAATATATGCCAATAAGTCTGACAATCTGAGGAAAATTGATGAATGTTTGTGAAAATATGAATTACCCATATTAACAGATCAGGAAATAGAATGCCTAAATAATCCCATCTTAGAAAAAGAAATTGAACAAGCTATTAAGGAATTCCCCAAGAAAAAATCCACAGGGTCAGATAGGTTCACAAGCGAATTCTACCAAACATTTAAAGAACAATTAATTCCAACACTATATAAACTATTTGGAAAAATAGCCAAAGAAGGAGTCCTACCAAACTCCTTTTATGACACAAATATGGTACTGATACCTAAATTAGGAAGAGCTAAAACAGAGAGAAAATTATAGACCTATTTCCCTAAATGATATTGATGAAAAAAATTTGAACAAAATAATAGCAAGGCAATCACAGCAATATATCACAAGGATTATACACTATGACCACATGGGATTTATACCAGGAATGCAAGGTTGCTTCAATATTAGGAAAACTATCAATATATTTGACTATATCAATAACAAAACCAACAGAAATCATATGATTATCTCAATAGATGCAGAAAAAGTTTTTGAAAATATATAGCACCCATTTCTATTAAAAATACCAAAGAGCATAAGAATAAAGAGAACATTCCTTAAAATGATAAGCATTATCTATCTAAAACTATTAGCCAGCATTATCTATAATGGGAATAACCTAGAAGCATCACCAATGAAGTAGTGAAGCAAGGGGTAAAGTAAGGATGCACAACATTACCACTATTGTTCAATACAGTACTAGAAATGTTAATTATAGCAATGAGAAGAAAAAGAAATTGCAGGATTTAGAAGAGGCAATGAGGAAGCAAAACTATCACTCTATGCAGATGATATGATGGTATACTTAGAGAATCCTAGAGAATCAACTAAAAAAATATTTGAAATAATTAATAACTTTAGCAAAATTGCAGCATATAAGCCCACATAATATCATTAATATTTCTTTGTATGACCAACAAAGCTGAGCAGCAAGAGACAGAAAGAGAAATTCCATTTAAAATAACTGTAAACAGTATGAAATACCTGGGATTCTAACCTGCCAAGACAAACCCAGGAACTACGTGATCACAATTATAAAACACTTTTCACACAAATAAGCTCATATCTAAACAATTGGAAAAATATCAACTGCTCATGGGTAGGCTGAGCCAATATAATTAAAAGAATTCTACTTTAATTTACTTATTCAATGCTATACCAATCAAACTACCAAAAATTATTTCTAGTGCTAAAAAAATAACAACCAAATTCATCTGGAAGAACAAAAGGTTAATAATATCAAGGGAATTAATGAAAACAATACAAAAGAAGGTGGCATAGCCATACCACATATCAAACTATATTATAAAGCAGTAATCATCAAAAGTATCTGGTACAGGCTAAGAAATAGAGTGGTGGATCAGTGGAATAGATCAGGTATACAAGACACAATAGTCAATGACTATAGTAACCTAATATTTAATAAAATGAAAGACCCCAACAAAAAATGCTAGGAAAACTGGAAAACAAGAGGTCACAAACTAGGTGTAGACCAACATCTCACATCTAGACCAAGGTTAGATAGAAATGGGTCCATGATTTAGACATAAAGGGAGACTCCATAAGCAAATTAGCAAGGAATAGTTTACCTGTCCAATCTATGGGGAAGGGAAGAATTCATGACCAAAGAAGAGATAGAGAGTATTACAAAATATAAAATAGATAATTTTGATTATATTAAAATAAAAAGCTGTCATACAAACTTAACCAATGCAAACAAGATTAGGAGGAAAGTAGAAATCTGGGAAACAATCTTTACAAAAAGGGTCTCTAATAGAGGCCTCAATTCTCAAATACCTAGAGAACTGAGTCAAATTTATAAGAATACAAGCCATTCCCCAAATGATATATGGTCAAAGGACATGAACAGGCAGTTTTCAGAAGAAGAAATCAAAGCTACCTAGAAGTGCTCTAAACTACTTTTGATTAGAGAAATGCAAATTAAAACAACTCTGAAGTATCACTTCATACTCTTCAGATTGGCTAATATGACAGAAAAAGAAAATGATAAATGTTGGAGAGGATGTAGGAAAATTGATGTACTAATTCGCTATTGGTGGAGTTGCAAACTGATCCAACCATTCTGGAAAGCAATTTGGATTTATGCCCAAAAGGCAACCAAACTGTGCGTAGCGTTTGATTCAACAATATCACTACTAGGTTTGTATCCCAAAGAGACCATTAAAAAAGAGAAAAGGACTGACATGTGCAAAAATATTTATAGCAGCCCTTTTTATGGTGGCACAATATTGGAAACTAAAGGGATGCCTATCAATTGAGGAATGGCTGAACAACTGTGGCATATGAATGTAATGGAATACTATTGTGCAATAGGAAATGATGAACAGGCAGATGTCAGAAAAACCTGGAAAGACTTGCATGAACTGATGCAAAGTGAAATGAGCAGAACCAGGAAAACATTGTACACAGTAATAGCAACAGCATGTGATACCCAACTACGAATGACTCTGCTCTTCTCAGCAACACAATGATCCAAGAGAAGTATGAAGGACTTACAAAGGAAAATGTTATCCACATCCAAAGAACTGATGGATTGTGAATGCAGATTGAAACATACTTTTTCACTTTTTTCATGTTTTTTTTCTTTTAATCTGCTTCTCCTTTTGCATCTGTGACCAGTATGATAATATGTTTTACATAATAGCATATGTGTAACCTATATCAAATTGCCTACCATTTTCAGAAGAGGGAAAGGGAGGGAGGGGGAAGAAAAATTTGGAACATAAAATCTTGTAAAAATAAATGCTAAAAATTGTCTTGACATGTAATTGGGGAAAAATAAAATACTATTTAAAAAATATAAAAGAATTAAGAGGCACTGGACATGGCAAGTACCCAATAACATCACAAAAATATAAAATTGATTACATTTTAACAGATGGGAAACAGCTTGTTACTTGCATGTGAGTCATTCCTGAATCAACTGTTTGTCTACAAACTTCTTAAATCAATGATAAAAATTAATACAGGGCAACATGAAAGAGCAAAAATGAGTGAAATTTACGGCCAGAAATTAAAGTAACTCCACCATCACCTAAAAGTATTGATGCCCAAAATTAGGATATTGTTAAAGGAAATGTCTTTAATATTTATTAGTTACAACAATTTTTACAGACATTTAATCAACATACATCAAGTACCAGGACAAAGAATTGTTTAGGTATCAAGATGTTAACTTACTTGCCAAGTAGAAAGATGTAGCATCCGGTGCCAACACTAAGTTAGAATATAAACTCATTTATAAACTTGTAGGAAAGGATTGTCAAAGTTTGAGAAGTGAAACAGGGAAGAGGAAAAGAAAAGTTTGAAGAGTTTGGTGATATATCCAAATAAACAAAATCATGCCATGGGAACTTAAAATTGGAGGCTGACCTAATGAAGAGTTCTGGACTTAGAGCAAGGAATAGCTGAGTTTGATGTCTGAAGCAGACACCAGGAAAGTCATTTAACCTCTCTTAGACTGTGTTCATTGGTGATAACAACAGTACCTATCTCATAGGTTTGTTATGAGGATAGAATGAGATAATTTATATACTTCTTTAGAATCCTTAAAACTCTCTATAAAAGATTATTAAAATTATTAATAATAAAATAAAGAGACAGGTAGGTAGCACAGTGAATAGAGCACCAGCCCTGGAGTAATTTTCAAGTCTTTTCATCAGTAAGGCAGTAGAGCTTTCACAGTTGGACTCCAACATCTCTAATCAAGATATACTTGGAGAGAGGGTAGAAATGGCACTGAAGTAAAATGTAAATTGGAAAAACCAGCTGGGCTGGACCAAGTAGAAACAGAGGAGGCCTGTGTTAGAGATGACACAGTTTAGTGGTCATTAAGGTACTTGTTATCAGGGCATTTGAAGGAGAGGAAAACACCAAATATGAAGAAAAAAAATCTTAGACTTTATTTTTACAAAAAAGAGAGACTCAGAACACCAATAGCTATCAGCCCACGTACTTACTTTTGCATCTATATAATAATGATGAGCACAATCTAGCCAGGCATAAAGGATGTCTTTCAAAATGCATTTTTGTTAGATTTTGAGTTCCAAATTTTTCTCCCATCCTTCCTTCTCTCCCCCTCCCCCAAGACAGCAACCAATCTGATGTTATACATGTATAATCATGTTAAACGTATTTCCATATTAGTCATGATGTGAAAGAAGGATCAGAACAAAAGGGGAAAACCACAAGAAAGAAAAAAACAACAAAAAACATTCAGATTCCATCGTTCTTTCTTTGGAAGTGGATAGCATTTTCCATCATGCTTCTTTTGGAATTGTCTTGGATCATTGCATTGCTGAGAAGAACTAAATCTATCAAAGTCAATCATCGCACAGTGTTGCTGTTACTGTATACAATGTTCTCTTGGTTCTGCTCACTTCACTGAGCTTCAGTATTTTTTTCCATTAATTGTCTTGATATTCTTGGTCTTTTGTTGTTATTTTTCTAGCTCTTTAAAATAATTTTAGTAGTTTTATTGGTATGATACTGAATAAGTAAATTAATTTAGGTAGAATTGTCATATTTATTATGCTAATGCTATAATCATATGATTTCTGTTCATTTTGCTATTGATATAGTCAATTATGCTGACAGTTTTCCTAATATTGAACCTGCCCTGCATTCCTGGTAAAAATTCTGCTTGGTCATAGTGCATTATTCTCGTGGTCTTCATGCTATAATCTCTTTGCTAATATTTTGTTTAAAATTTTTCATCTACGTTATTTAGGGAAATGGGTCTATAGTGTTCTTTCTCTGTTTTGGCTCTTTCTGGTTTAGCTATCAGCACCTTATCTGTGTCATAAAAGGAATTTGTTAGAACTCCACCTGTTTTTCCAAATACTTCAAGGATATCTTTGATGAGGTAGTAGAAGGGAGCAGGAAAGATTTTGTAAGTGATATTATATATTAGAGTATATCTTTACCATCAAAAATTGTTCTATCTATCTAATCTATCTACATGTAATATAGAGAATGTAAGGTACCACTGTGTATAATGTTTTGTTGTTCAGGTGTTTTAGTCATGTCCAACTTTTCATGACCCCATATGGGGTTTTCTTGGTAAAGATACTAGAGCAGTTTCATGTTTCCTTCTCCAGCTCATTTTACAGATGAGGAAACTGAGGCAAACAAGGTTAAGTGGCTTGCCCAGGGTCACACAGCTAAGCAACTGTTTGAGGGTGTATTTGCACTCAGGTCTTCCTGACTCCAGGCTTAGTGTTCTATCCATTGTGCCACCCAGCTGCCCTTGCATACTTTCTATTCAGAGCAAAGTGTTAGCTTAAAAGATCTCTAAGTTGTGATCTTGAGGACTTTGAAAACTTGGGGGTGTTAGCTTCCAGATGTCTGGGAATTAGAGTATGGAATAGGTTTTAGAGACATCCAAGCCTAGTAAGCATTGACGTCTGAAGGAACCTGCTAGATCCGTCATAGAAGTGGATCAAAGGCAATCAGGAGGCAATAACAACAACTCATCTGTTGGCTATGATATGCTTGGAAGTTAATTTGGTCAAATAAATGCTTTATAGGAACTGTTTTAACTTTGGGCACATTCTCCCCAAGGACCAAGGTGGTAGAGGGTCAAATGGGTCTTCATATATTAGGGGAATGCTTTGTACTTCTGTTCTTGCTGTATTTTCTCAGTAAAATTTCCTAATTGATACCAATTGGTTATTTGAGGAAGGAGCAGTGATCACTGAAGAGTATCAATAAAAGGAATACCTGGTGACTAACATTCTAGAAACATTAACATTTTGAATACACTAGAATGGAATCTTAAGCCTATAACATTAGAGATAGAATCATCTTGACCCTTCAGTCATATTCCTAGGGGATACGGGGAGATTAATTTAAGAGATTAACTACTCTTGCTCAGAGACACAATTCATGAATGTGAGGGGGAGTTCCAAAAATGACACTTTAATTTATATAAAGTTTATACAAACAAGTTATTATGATGGCAACATAATTAAAAGGCATCATTAAGAAATGTTTAAACACTAGGGACTAGGGCTACTTTTCTACTAATTCTGATCATAATGAGAAGCAAATATTGGGAAATTTAATGATTCCCCTGGAGGTCATAACGAGTTAATTGCAAATTCCTAAGGGAGCTCTGGGGAAAGGCCAGCACTTCTGTGATTCTCAGACAACTAGTGACCTTAATTTCCTAACTACACACCCATCTCATTAATCTGAATGTATACCCAGGGCTGATTTATCCTATTGGAATCTCAGCTTTTGATTTCCCAATCCATTGTGAAAGCCTCACATTCTTCCCTGGGTTTTCTATATTTTTGTGAACTGTCATACGAACACAGTATGCTTCCCGAGCAACCAGACAAGCTGCTTACTGTGTACAATTTTTACTACCAGGCATGGAAGTGACAAAAAGAATAAAAATCACTATATGACAACAACCATTATGTGGCTAAACTTATAACTTCTTCCAAACTTAGGCAGTCTTTGACCAGTTTACATTCCCACTATTATCCCCAAAGCTTCAGGAAAGACAAAGTTCAATTGATTAGTCTCTGCTGTCCAGTCAAAATCAACGCCAAATCAGAAGAATAGTTAAGGATACGATTCAGCTTACAATCATAACAGCTATTGAAACAAGTTATCAACACCAAAAAATAGGATATGCATATAGAAAATAAAACCAATGTGATACCATGGTTCAAATGATATGAATGATGCCGTTTCACAATAATAACAATAAATATAATTAGCAAAGCACTTTAAGGGTTTGAAAAATATTTTATAAATATCTGATTTTTGTCCTCACAAGCACCAGGAAGTAGGTTCTAGTATGATTCCCATTTGACAGATGAGAAAACAGACAGAAGTTAAGTGATTTGCCCAAAGTCACGTAGCTAGGGTCTGAGGCCCAATTTGAGCTCAGGTGCTTCTGATTCTAAGCCCAGTGCTCTACCCATTTTGCCACCCAACTTTCTTATAACATTTAAGCTGTGTAGAACAATTACCACAGCAATAAGTCCAAAAGCATCCATAAGCCACCTCAATCAGAAAGCTCTTGATCTCTTTACTGGAGACGTATGATATTCAAGAGCAAAACTGGTTTATGATATAATTTAATTTGCAAAAACTTACAAAGGAGCATTGCTTCACAAGGTCAGAGAATTGAAAAAAATTGAAAAATCCTTTCGCAGAAAGCTTGTAATAAGATCTAAATGAACTTTGTCATTCCAAGAACATTTGGAGATGAAACTTGCAGAAGGATAAAAATAGACAAGAATGAAGCAAATATGTCAGCAACTCTGTAGCTGATTGTTTTCTTCATCTCTGACAATTGGAACCACTACATTTGGACACTTGTGTCTCAGGCCCTCGTCTTATATATAGGAGGAAATAGAGGCTGGATTGCCAAAAAATAAAAACAAATAGGGGTAAGGGACATGGAAACAAATCAACAACGCACAGAGAAATTCATGCTGGAGATGACACAATTTTGCCAATATCAAGAGACCGATTCTCAAGACTTCTGAAAGAGGAGGAGTTATTGAAGAAACAACTGGGGCGGGAGGTAGCTGCTACTTCTCTTGAAAAAAAAACTAAGGATTGAAAGGACATAACAACTGACTGATTTGATTTTTTTTCCTCATTTCTATAAAATCTTTATGAGAATGAGCTACATGCTTATCAAGGTCAACATTCCTAGTAAAAAGGAGCAGACCAGCTTACAAGAATGATTTTTTTATAGCTAATTGTTACTTACAGTCATACAATTGACTAAAAAATGCAAAGAATATTAGATCCCATTGCACTTATCATAGATATTCATTGAATTGAACAGAACTTCGTTTCACTTTGAGCTACCCCTGTTGAACACTGCAGTGATCTTAAAGTAGTTTTTGCAATAATAATATTAGGCTATTTTGAAAAACAGTTATTAACTTGCCATTGGCAAAGTCACAGTCCATTAATTTATTCAACTAACACTTAAGCACCTATTAAGTCTGCTTTCTTAGGAACTGACAGAGATACTTCTTTGCCAGATAAATCACATATAGCTCTTTACTCAGAAGTGACCCAAGCCAATCTGGTAGTCCATGAATACATTATCTACATAATTAGCCTGAATTATTCCTTTTTGATTCATTGCAAAACTTGCCTTTAATTATGTCACTCCTCTCTCCAATAAACCTTTCTCTGATTTCTTTTAATGATTTAATTCATGAGGAATTTCAATATTATTGACTATTACACAATTTCTTCACGATCCTGGTGCTTTGCATTCTAATATGGTTCTTTTATTTTTTTTTCTTCTCTGCATAACTCTTGTTCTGGAGGGTTCCAGTCGGCACCTGAATCTTAGGTAATAGTTACAACACCAACAACAATAATTTATATAATGCTCTAACATGTGCAAAGTTTTTTTAAAATAAATATTAGCTCCTTTTTATCCTCATAACAATCCTGGGAGGTTTGGGTTACTATTATCTCCATTTTACAGGTGAGAAAACTAAGGCAGGCAGAAGTTAAGTGACTTGGCCAGAGTTACATAACTAGTATCTAAAATAGAATTTGAACTCAGGTCTTCATGATTTCAAGACACTGTATCTGCAACCTATCTGCCCATATTGGAGTTTGTGGTAATTTATCTCCAACATCTTTTTTTTATTTTTTTGTAGGGGAAAGACAAGGCAATTGGGGTTGAGTGACTTGCCCAAGGTCACACAGCTAGTAGGTGTCAAGTGTCTGAGGCTGGATTTGAACTCAGGTCCTCCTGACTCCAGTGCCGGTACTAAATTCACTGCGCCACCTAGCTGCCCTTATCCCTAATATCTTATGACTGACAACTTGAAGGCATAAAAATGTAGAATGGTGTTTAAGTATTACAGCTCATCAGTCAACAATTAGTTTGTTAAATACTAGTTTAACTTATATTCTATTTCTTTGCTATAATTTTTGAGTCACAGAAGGTGAAAGTTGAAAGGAACCTCAATAGCTATCTAGTCTAGCCAATAAATGAAAAGAATCCTGCCTATAACATCCCTGACAAATGGTTATCTGGGTTCTGCTTGAAGACTGCCAAAGAGAGTGAAGCCACCAACTCTTTAGGCAGCTCTTTGTGCAGCTCTAATTTTAGGAAGACTATTATGACTCTTATGAGCCTAAGTTAGCCTTTTTGCAAATTCCACTCATTGTTCCTGGTTCTGCTTTCTGGGGAGTGAGGGAACAAGCATTTTTAAAGCATGGACTACATACCAGGCACTGTTTAAAGTGCTTACAAACACTATCTCATTTCATTAGTCTGGGGTCAGAAAGAACCAAGTATGGTTCCTTCTGCACATGACAGATCTTCCAATACTTGAAGACTGCTAGTATTCAGCCCTCTGAGTCTTCTCTTTTTCAGACTAAACATGCTCTCTTCCTTTAACCAATCCTTGTGTTAGTGTCATTCAACATCCTGGTTGCCATTCTCTGAATACTCTCATTTATCAGTGTCCTTTTAAAAAATATATTTATTTGTTTTTAGTTTTCCACATTCACTTCCACAAGATTTTGAGTTCTAGGTTTTTTCCCCTTCCCTCTGCTCCCCTCTATCAATATCTTTCTTAAAGGATAGCCTCCAAACTAAGCAAAACCCTCTAGTTGAGGTTTGATGAGGGTACTGTATCCAGAGACTGTCAGAGAATATTATGATCCTCTTAATACAACCCAAGATTGTGTTAGCTTTTTTGGTTACCACTTCTCACTAGGAATCACATTAAGCTTGCTGCTTCACAACCACCTCCCTCTCCACCCCAGCTCTTCTTTTTTAATTTTAAAGAAGCAGTATTCTAACCATGTTTTTGCCATCTTACATTTGTGAGGTTGACTTTCTGTACCTAGGTATAAGATAATACATTTATCCTTATAAAATTTCATCTTATTAGGTTCAGGCCAATGCCCTAACATGTCAAGGTCCTTTTGGGTCTTGACTCCACTATTCACAGTAGAATGGGTTATTTACCCCTCCCAGGTTTGCATCTTCTGCAAATTTGATGAGCACACCATCCTTTCCTTTATCCAAATCATTGATGAAAACGTTAAGGAGCACAGAGCCAAGTGCAGATCTTTGAGATACTTTACAGAAGAAAGGCAACATCAACAGTGAACTATCAACAACCGCTGTTTGAAATGACCAGCCCACCACTTCTGAATGCATCTGATTGTACTATTAGTTATTCCATGTCTCCATCTTCTCCTTTAGTTTTGTATAAGCTACTTTACCAAATGCTTTGCCACAATTTAGTTAACATAGCTATGTATATAAACTTTATTTACAATATTCTCTTCATCTAGTATTTTATTACTACCATGAAAAAAGATAATGAGTTTAGTATGGTATGACCTGTTCCAGATGAAGCCATGGCAGTTTTTGTTAATCACCATTTCCTTCTCTAGCTAGATGTTTGACAAATATTGTTTTAATGATCCATTTAAAAATTTTCCCAGTTATCAAATTCAAGTTCTCTGGCCTGTAGTTTATAGATGCTATTCTGTTCCCCTTTTTTTGCAAATCAGTACATTTGCTTTTCTCAATTTCCTACTTGGTTCCTAATAAAATTCTCCACAGTCTCTGTTTCAAAATTTTTCTTTCCACCTCAAACTACTAACCACTCCCTTTCTTGAAGCTACCACATTTACAGCAGATGGTTGAACTTCTTCTTACATACATGGAGATGACTATGTCTATGAAAAAAGTGGACCCCTCCTCTCCACTTCCGTCTCACACTTTTAAAACCTGAGCATAATCACCCACATTCTTCAATATATCTCTAGTCACAGAGAAAGAGATAATTTTCTACCAGTACTGTTAAAGCCATCCCTTCTCTCCTTTGCTACAGCAGAAATGTTCCAGCAGTCATCTGGTATCTTCTTTCTCTCTCTCTCTCATCTTCAGTTTTTCCATATATATTAGATTCTTCCAATCTGCTTCTAGAGTACCTGGTTTCTCTAATCCTTAAAAAAAAAAAAAAAAAGCCTTCCCAAGATGGCGGCTGGAAAGCAGGGACCAGCCTGAGCTCCCTGCCGAGCCCCTCCAAAAACCTATAAAAAATGGCTCTGAACCAATTCTAGAAAGGCAGAACCCACAGAACAGCAGAGGGAAGCAGGGCTCCAGCCCAGGACATCCTGGATGGTCTCTGGGTGAGGTCTATTCTGCACGGAGCTGGGAGCTGGGAACGGAGTGGAGCAGAGCCCAGCCTGAGTGACTTGGACCATCCAGACCAGAAGCCGGGCGGAGGGTGCCCTAGCGCCCTGATTCAGTGAGCTGCGGCAGTTACGAGACTTCTCAACCCACAAACACCAAAGACTGCTGAGAAGGTTAGTGGGAAAAGCTGCGGGAGGGGAAGGAGTTCGAGGTTCGGCTTCCAGCCCCGGGGGCAGCGGAGGTGGGGCAGCTACCACTGCTGCTGCTTCCGGCTCCAGGCCCACCTGGTGGGAGGAATTAAGTGGCAGATCAGAGCAGGGGTGCACAGCCTGCCGAAGATCTGAGCCCAGTTCGGGTTGGGGGTTCTTGGGGAAGAAGCAGTGCTGGTGTGGCAGAGCTGGCACCTCCCCCCCAAACGTGGAACATAGAACTCTGTAGTCTACAAGCAGTCATACCCCACTGAAAAACTCAAAGGTCAAGTTAGTTGGCTGGGATTATGGCCAGGCAGCGAAAACGCACCGAGATTCAGTCTCAGACTCTGCATTATTTCTTTCCTGACAAAGAAGACCAAAATATACAGACAGAAGAAATTAATAAAGTCAAAGAGCCTACAACAGAAACCTCCAAGAAAAACATGAACTGGTCCCAGGCCATGGAAGAGCTCAAAAAGGATTTGGAAAAGCAAGTTAGAGAAGTAGAGGAAAAATTGGGAAGCGAAATGAGAAGGATGCGAGAAAACCATGAGAAACAAGTCAATGACTTGCTAAAGGAGACCCCAAAAATACTGAAAAAATACACTGAAGAAAACAACACCTTAAAAAACAGATTAACTCAAATGGCAAAAGAGCTCCAAAAAGCCAATGAGGAGAAAAATGCCTTGGAAGGCAGAATTAGCCAAATGGAAAAGGAGGTCCAAAAGACCACTGAAGAAAATACTACTTTAAAAATTAGATTGGAGCAAGTGGAAGCTAGTGACTTTATGAGAAATCAAGATATTATAAAACAGAACCAAAGGAATGAAAAAATGGAAGACAATGTGAAATATCTCCTTGGAAAAACCACTGACCTGGAAAATAGATCCAGGAGAGATAATTTAAAAATAATTGGACTACCTGAAAGCCATGATCAAAAAAAGAGCCTAGATATCATCTTTCAAGAAATTATGAAGGAGAACTGCCCTGATATTCTAGAGCCACGGGGCAAAATAGAAATTGAAAGAATCCATCGATTGCCTCCTCAAATAGATCCCAAAAAGAAATCTCCTAGGAATATTGTCGCCAAATTCCAGAGCTCCCAGATCAAGGAGAAAATACTGCAAGCAGCCAGAAAGAAACAATTTGAGTATTGTGGAAACCCAATCAGAATAACCCAGGATCTGGCAGCTTCTACATTAAGAGATCGAAGGGCTTGGAATGCGATATTCCGGAGGTCAATGGAGCTAGGATTAAAACCTCGAATCACCTACCCAGCAAAACTGAGTATCATGCTCCAAGGCAAAATATGGATTTTCAATAAAATAGAGGACTTTCAAGCTTTCTCAGTGAAAAGACCAGAACTGAATAGAAAATTTGACTTTCAAACATAAGAATCAAGAGAAGCATGAAAAGGTAATCAAGAAACAGAAATTGGGAATATGCATATATATATATATATATATATATATATATATACATATATATATATACACGTATATATATATGTTTATGTATATATATAAGTGAATGTGTATGTATGTATATATCTATGTGTATATATATATGTGTGACACAGGGTGAGTTGAAGATGAAGGGAAGATATCTAAAAGAAATAAAATGAAATTAAGGGATGAGAGAGCATCATACTGAGAGAGGGAGATAGGGAGAGATAGAATGGGGTGGATTATCTCACATAAAGGTGGCAAGAGGAAGCAGTTCTGTGGGAGGAGGGGAGAGGGCAGGTGAGGGAGGAATGAGTGAACCTTGTGCTCATCAGATTTGGCCTGAGGAGGGAATACCATACATACTCAGTTGTGTATCTTACCCCACAGGAAAGAAGAGGGAGGAAGAAAAAAAAATAAAAGGGGGGGGATGATGGAGGGGAGGGCAGATGGGGGTGAAGGTAATCAAAAACAAACACTTTGGAAAGGGGACAGGGTCAAGGGACAAAATTCAATAAAGCGGGATGGGTTGGGAAGGAGCCAAATGTAGTTAGTCTTTCACAACATGAGTATTATGGAAGGGTTATACATAATGATACACATGTGGCCTAGGTTGAATTGCTCGACTTCTTAGGGAGGGTGGGTGGGAAGGGAAGAGGGGAGAGAATTTGGAACTCAAAGTTTTAAAATCAGATGTTCAAAAACAAACAAAAAAAAGTTTTTGCATGCAATTAAAAAATAAGATACACAGGCAATGGGGCGTAGAAATTTATCTTGCCCTACAAGAAAGGAAGGGAAAAAGAGATGAGAGGGGAGGGGGGTGATAGAGGGGAGGGCTGACTGGGGAACAGGGCAACCAGAACATAAGCCATCTTGGAGTGGGGGGGAGGGTAGAAATGGGGAGAAAATTTGTAATTCAAACTATTGTGAAAATCAATGCTGAAAACTAAATATGTCAAATAAATAAATTTAAATTAAAAAAAAAAAGCCTTCCCTCAACTTTCTTTTCACCCTTCAGTCAATTTCTGATCTCTTTGTAATGCTCGTCTTCTGTTTTCATTGCTTATACCTCATCCTTATTAAGGCAATGTTTTTCCAAGATTCTTGGTGTCTCCCCACCCCCACCCCCACTCCCCAGACTCTTTTCTGTGTACTTTTGGCATGGAACTCTTAACGACATCTATTACTTCAGTTATCAGCTGTATGTAGATGATTCCCAAAGCTATATATAGCACCAGCCCTGACCTCTCTCCAAAACTACAGACCTGAATCTACTAGCACTGTTACCTAAATATGTATAAAATAGAGCTTATTATATACTCTGCTAATCTTCTTTTCCTTCTTTAATTTTTTTCTCTAAGTGGCATTAATATACACATAGTTTCCCATGTTAGAAATTTAGTTTTGTCTTTCATTTCTTCCCTTTCCCTCACCTCTTCTATCTAATTAGTTATCAAATTATTCTACCTATTCTACTGTCTATCTAATATGTCTTTTACTCTGCTTCCAGACAAATTTTTCTGATGTACAAATCTGTTTATGTTCCTCCTCTTCTTGAAAATCATCAGTATCTTCTCTTACTTACCAAGCAGAGTTCACAGTCCTTTTCCTGAAATTTTAAGCCTTCCATAACCTGCTGCCATACAGTCTTTCTAGTCTTAGTTCATTCTAGCATTTGCCATATAGTTTATGTTCCATCCAAACTGGACTACCCTGTTCTCCAAATGTATCTTGTGTTTTCCTGCCTCCATGCCTGGTCCTTCCTCTTTGCTGTGCTTGGAGTATCCTCTCTCCTCTCTAGTTGTTGAGTTCCTATTCATCCTTTGAAGGCCAAGCACTACCTCTTCCATGAAACTTTATTATGTTCTACTTGGTAATGATCTTTTCCACTCTGGTTCCCTTGCCCCCAGACCTCATAAAACCATGTAATACCTTTCTAATGCATTTATGTATTCTTTTGTATTACATTTATGTTTGTATAATTTCCATATAAGAGCCATGGGATGCGGGACTATATTTCATCTAAACTTTTCATTTCCTTAGTGCCTAGAGAATTTTTGTGCACAGTGGGTAATGGCAAATATTCACTTGACTGAATTAAATCAGAAATTAATTTTATCCGACTCACAGTGAACCTAGACATATGTCTTATAAGACACATGTAGTGCTAGGATAACATGTGATTTTATGCTTTTCTTGCTCCTTTTCCACTGCAGTAGACTGCAAATACCTTGAGATCAGATACTGTGTTATTATTTTTTTACTTTGCATCCTCAGCATATAACACAATTTTTTTTTGCATGTAGCAAGCATTTATTAAGCATTTGCTTTTTGCCATATCACCACACCATGTGATAAACACTGGGAATACAAATAAAAGCAGAAAGAAAAAAACCTGGTCCCTGCCCTCAAGGAAATTACATTCCAATGGGGGAAGAAAGTACATGGCACACTCATGCTCACACACACACACACACACACACACACACACACACCTGAAAAGGGGGTGTGGTACCCAGCACAGTGGCATGATAGAGAAAGTCTATAGTGCAACCTGAAGAGGAATGAAGAAGTTCCTGGTCTGAATGCCTTCCTTAAATGAAAGTTCTGGGAGGGTCCATCTAATCAGAGGGAAAGAGTGAGTAGAATGAGAGAGTGCTATAGGCTTCTTAATAAATGCTTATTGAATCCAATAATTAGTCTAGTTGAAGGAGGATAATGATAAATTGTCTCCTTATGTTCTTTTTTTTCATTTCCGCTATCTTCTCCCAGTGGTGTCTCTGTGTTACCTTACTTCTAAATGGAGCATAAGCCAGTTCGTAATTGACATTTCAAAAGATTTGAGTGCCATCCATACTTGTTGTCCTGAAAGAACAAAGCATCCTTCAGGATACTGAATATTTATGTGAGGGAAGCCTAAGTGTTCTGTAGGTAACTGATAGCATTTGCTTCATTTTTATAGTATGTATATATAAGTTCTTTCCAAATATCCACTGAGAAGGTCTCATTTCTAAAAAAAAATTGTTAGGATTTACATTTAATAAAAGATCCTTAGCTACATGACTCATTCAATAAAGTCAGGACTGAAAGCAGAATTGCTTAGAATTCTAAAATATTTTGGTTCCTATGAACTTTAGTCCAATCCCTTCTTTTTATGAATAAGGAAATAAGGCCAACAAGAGTTAATTGATTTATCCAAGGCAACACAAGGTGGTAGCAAAGAGGGACCTTTTTCCCCTTTTTGGTCTCATTCGTCCATGTACCTAAGAATTCTGGGATCAGAGTCCTTGTCTAGGCACAGAAGTTTTTCCATTAAGCCATTCTTCATTCAAACACACAAACATGTACATACATATACATATGTACATATACATATGTACATCTTTGTGTATGTGTTTTTTTGGAGAGTGTTGGCACAGGCTTACAAATATTTAGATAGTGTAGATTTTCTTTTGGCAGAAAGGTTGCTAAGTCTGCACACAGCAGGTCATTAAGAGGCAATGGTTATGACTATGAGAAAGCATTGAACTCTATAACTTCATTTTTTCTATCCTAGAGTAGTTTAGCAAGTCTGTTAATATATATGCTATCTAACCTATGATTTTAATTCACTGAGGCCACACATTTTCAGCTACAATTTTGTCAAGAAACTGAAAATACAGATATAACAATCAATTATCCAGTAAAAGAAGACAGATTGAACAGAGATACAGAAATAATTTCATTTTGTAGTCCAATATTACCAGGGCCTCAGAAATGTAAAATGGTCTTTTGTGGATGGGCCTGAAAAGATAAATGACTCTAAATAGAGTTATTATGCAATTTCTCATAGTCTTCTTAAAACATAATAATGTAAGTTATGTACTGTACAATGTTTTCCACATTATGACCATCTGGAAAACATCTACATCTTGATGAATTGATTCATGAGCAGTCTTGAGGATAGAGACAAGGCTTTGTAATGTCATAATAACATTAATGATGATACTATTCAATTTCTAAGACATAAGCCTATTAATATTCATTCCATTTATTTTCCTGGACATAGGATCAGACCTAGGAGTCAGTAGTATGACCGGCAAAGTCAAGAGGTGGGGGTTGGGAAGACTCTCCATCCATTCCACTCTCACCATGCTGCTCTACGTAATTTGTAGATTATCCCTGACTCAGAGGAAATTTCTGAGGCAAATCTAAAGCCTACGCATTAAAGTTTCTGTTCTGCCTTCACCACTGTCACTTTGTCTGTCAGACATCACTCCCTATATGAAGATCTCTTTTAAATCACAAATACTGTGGAAGGAGAGAAAAGCTGCAGGCACCTTCGTGTAGATTATCAATCACTTTCTGCTTGGACAAGAACAGGGCATCTTACCCTGGAGTCTGTAGTTTCCCAAGGAATCCATGGATAAATTTCAGGGGGACTATTAACTTGAGCAGGCAAAAAGATACCCTTATTTTCATTAACCTTTGGCTTCCTTTGTCATTCTGTGTGCTTTATTTTATGTAGTTAAAAAACATTATTATCAGCAGTCCATAGGCTCCACCAGACAGTGTATAGGGATTTATGACCCCCCTGCCCTAAAAGGGTTAGCAATCCCTGAGCTGGAGGGATTTGGGCATCTGAAAGATACTGAGTATCTTAAGTGGGGGAGGAATGATAAAACACCAAAGGCAAATTTTGCCTTCTCCACAATTTTGACCTACTTTAGCTGGCTTCCCATGTCCACATGTTTCTAAGATACACAGGGAGATAACAAGTCCTAATATTCTAAATACTTTACAAGCTGTTGAAGGTTAGATAAGAAAGGTAAAAGAGATGCAAAAACATACAAGACTTACTCACTCTATTCACTGAAGTTATCATCCAGTTGAGAGGCTGACTAGGTGAATATCAGTTTTATAGATCATTGCAGAGGTGAAATCCTGTAAGTGTTTATGGATCAGACTGCATAGACCTGTAATTAGGAATTCTGGCATGTGAGGTGTTAGGAATCCCAGGCATGGCAGCATCCTTTCCCCCAGTCCACCCATCATGCTTCCAGCCTTCAGACATCATCTTGGAAGCAACTCCAGTGTAGATGCAGTCTAGCAACTGCTTCTGTGACTTCCATGGCCACAGCTGTTATAGACCTTCCAAAAAAAAGGTTGCTTCACTTATATTGCCACTTTCAAATGGCTCAATATAAATGGGCAGGCTTTTATCATAAGAAATGACATTAAAATGTATTACTATCTGCTTTGCTGCTATACTCCAAAGGCCATGAGACCTTTCCATGTGAGCTCCTTGAGGATGGGATCTCTCTCTGCTTTTCTATCTCTATTTCTATGGTTTATCACAGTGTTGGCATATAGCAAGCACACAATAAATGCCTTTAGACTCATCCTTCCTATTCTGATCCTTTATAGGTGTTTTTAAAATATTTGTTTTGTTTTGTGTGACTCCTGCACAAATAGCAAAATGGCAAAATATTAATTCATGACATGCATTTAGGAGGCAAAGCCAAAATGATGCACTAGGTCCAAACAGGGAAACTTTGTTGCCATCTGTGGTAGGGTACACTCCATAGAAATTATGGCATATGAGCTGGGCTCTAAGAACTGGGTAAGAATCAGCTAAGAGTAAGAGAGGACACATTCCAGGTATAAATAACAGTATGAGGAAAAACATGGAAAAAGGAAATAGCAATATATAAGTCCCCTGCCAGAGTCCAAAGGGGGAGTGAATATGCGAATAATTATGTTCAAATAATCTATAAAGAGAATGAATTTGAGATAGTCCAGAGGAAAGGAGCTAGAAAATTATTTATATGTGCTTATTATAAATATAATTGAGGTAGATATATTATTCCATTTTCTTCCATCTTTGCTGGTCTTCTTTTTTAAAAAAAGGTTTAAATCTATCATTCAACTGCAATGTATTGAATCATACACTGCTTGTTTCTGGGAAAGTCACTTAACTTCTCAACTTCAGTTCCCAATAAGATGAAGTTTCATGATTCCTATGAAATGGAGATCATGATAGCACCTACTTCAAAGGGTTGTTATAAGCATCATGTAAAAGAATATATGTATGACAAACTTTGAAATGCTGTATAATGTTTGCTATTGTTATTATCCATTATTATATGATATGAGCTATAAGTCTAAATTAATTTCCAGCCAAATTACTAACCAATTTTCCCAAATGTTTTTGTTAAATAACAGATCTTTTCACTAATTTTTATTTTCTATAGAGTTATTAAAATGAATGTCTTATATGTATTTGAATGATTGTCTGGCATGTATACTATTCCATTGTTATATTTCTGTATTTTTTGTGTAGTATGGTGTGGTGTTAATGTGATTAAATATCTTCCCTGACCATTAATCCCATTAATAGATCTCAGGTGGATCTAGTTAGGGGAAGCTTGATTAGGAGAGGCTTGTTTGTAGGAAGTCCCACATCCCACACCCTTTTGCTAATTAGGTCAGGAGGGTTGTGAAGCCCTTGAGCTCTAAAAAAACAAAAAAAAAAACAAAAAAAGGTATATATACTGTGAGTGTAGCCCTTAAGATCTCTCTCAGACCTTCGGGAGGCAGACAAGTAGACAATAAGAATTCGTAAGTGAGTGTTTACAGGAAAGCCCCAGCAGAGGGGAAGATATTGTGTCTTAAGTTCTTTGCTGTTATGACGAAGTAGACTTACTGGTTTTGGGATACAATTGCTGCTATGTTGAATTGGGATTATTAATTCTGGGATCTGGTCCTCTGGTGTCTGAATAAATGTTTTACTTTTTCTGCCTTCTATATGGAGAGTCTCTTATATTCTGGGATACAGAACTATACAGGCATATTCATGGTCACCATCAATACTGTGACACTGGTTTTGCTGATCATTACTTAGTAATATGTTTTAATTTGTCTACTAAAAGAATATTTTCATTTACTTAGAAAAAATAAATGTGGTCCTTGATATCCTCTGTAAGCTTTATTAGAATTTTATCTAGTTCTATAAAGAAATTCTTTTGTATTATGCTTGGTATTATGTTATATAGATAAGTTAAACATGAGAGTATGTTACATCAATGCTGCTTGTAGCTGCTGTGGAGGTGTAAGGCCAATAATACCAGCACACAGGAAGGGTGCTAGCACAGTTTTTTTTTTGACAGGCTTTTCTAAGGAAAGCAAATTTAAGGGGCTTACAATCTCACTTTAATTAAACATACATATATCATTAACTTAGTTTAGGGGGAAAAGTCAGCAACCTGAACTTCAGAGTAAACACAAACAGAAATTACAAGCAGAAATCATATAAACAGAGCAAATAATACAAATCAGCAGACAGGGCTTCTAGTTGTCTGTCTATAGCAATACATACATAGTTACCAGAGAGAGAAGCACCAACATCTGGGTTTTCAAAACCAGGGGCCACTTAACAGCTCTCCAGAGTCTCCTCTGGCCAAATCACATGAGCACTCTTCCAATGAGGGAGCCCAAAGCAAAATGCTAACTTCAGAGTGTATATATACTTCTTCAGGGTCAGACGGCATCACAACCATGTGACTCAAACTGATGTGACTTAGGCGTTCTAGTGACTTAAGAGGTCATTAAAGACTCTTGATTCAAACAAAGGCAAGACTCAATCAAAGGCACTTAATTGCCTTAGTTCTGAGAAGCACTCCAAAAGAAAGAGCACTGAAAAGTCCCACTTTGCTTGCCATTACAGAGTACTGTCATTTTTATAACATTAATTGGACCTACCACAGAATATTAAATGCCCCTTTAGTTATTTAGGTCTTCCTTTATTTCATTCATTACAATTTTAGAGTTATCTTTGTGCAATGTACACTTCTAGATATATTGATTTCCAAATATTTGATAGTTTATATTATTATAAATTTTTATTCTGTTTTCTTGGTATTTACTGATATTAGATAAAATGCTAATGGCTGTGTGGGCTAGTCATATATGCAGTAACCTTGATGAACTCATTCAATTTTCTACATTAATTTGTTCATTGACACAATTTAATTTTCACATATACTCTCTTATCATCCCATGTAATGATGTTTTAACCTTGTTATTTCAAAGTTACTCTCTTTATTATCTTTTAATGGTCATTACATTAGTTAGAATTTCCAGTATTAGATCAAATCAGAGAGGCAGTATGATGAATATAATGCTAGATTTGGAAACAGAAAGACCTGAGTATTTACTGCCTGTGTGATTATGGGTAAATTACTTCATTTCAAGACAGGTTAGAGCTATTCTAGCAGAGCAAATTTGCACCAATCACATCCCCTTTTTGTGTCTACTATTCTCACTGATGGTATGTAGTCCTGGGAGAATGTAATGAGTTAATAGGGCAAATTTTTTTGTAACAGCAGGGCCCCAGGCAGTTTCAGTTTTAGAAGGGGAGGGTAGAGTGAGAAAGAAAAAGGGGAGGGAGGGAGGGAGGGAAGGAGGTAGGAGGAGAGAGAGAGAGAGAGAGAGAGAGAGAGAGAGAGAGAGAGATTGACAGAGAGAGAGAGACAGAGAGAGAGAGAGAGAGAGAGAGAGAGAAAAGATTAACAAGATTATTTTGGAGAAGTATACAATGTATGATCTATTTGAATCAGGGAAGTTATTTACTTCCTCTGCCACAAAAGAAATGCTTAAAAGACAAAATATTAACAAGCATGCATTGACAAAGCCTTAAAATGTGAAACAGTGACATGTAGCTCTTATACCTTCTTAGGAGATTGATACTTGGAACATTAAAACATCACTTAGGACTATTGGACATATATCTTACCTAGCTCTACAGCATCTGAAAGTCTGTATTTTATGGCAAGTCATGCCAGGGCTTGGACTCATTTTGCTGTGGTTGGTCATTTCTTCAAGGAGCTTTGCAGTAGCTGAACAGAGTACCTCTTGTTATGAGTCAAACAGACTTCTCACTGATTTCAACTTCTCAAGGTTCTCAAGCCTGGAAATATCCTTGGGTTTATTGATTTGTCACCAATGCTCTAGGAAAGAAACATAATTCAAAAGTGGTAGTTAGGACTTTGAGAAACTGTCTGAGAGCCACTTAACACCAATGCTTACTGCCGTGTGTGGGAAGACATCATTGCTACTAGGGTGGGGAAAGTGAAGAAGAAATCCACTTTACTGCTAATAGGAAACCATTGAATAAAGTTCAAGGTAGACAAGTAATATAATCATAATAGTTAATATTTATACTGTTTGGGAGAGGTGGTTGGCCACACATCCACAATAAGGGCAGACATTTAGCCTAGTCAGGAAGGGTGCAATGGGAGTGGGGCAATGGCATTGCTCTCTCAATTCTTTGTATTGCATAGATATGTTTGTATGGCAAAGTCCAAATGGTTTGGTGAAGAAAAGTTCTGGAGGGTTAAGGGAAGACATGATTTTTTTATGCACACAACTCTGTTGGTTTCATTGGTAGAACTTCCTTATCTTGTTCTGGTCCCTCTCCCTTTTCTAGTTAGTTTCTAGTTAGTTATAAGTAGACAGTGGAAATTAACAAAGCAGGAAGTAAGACTGCAAAGTATGCCATAGAATAAGAGAGCATAACAGTTACTTACGAACTGTCTCATAAATTAACTAAAAGCCACATCCAGAGACTATGTGCTAAATGAGGGGAAGCCAGCTAAGTCTGTAAGGGATCTTTGGTCCTGGTTACCGAACATGGTAGTAAGACTCAAATAAGCTCCAGACATCTGCAGTAAGCCCAGCAAAACACCAGGTGTTGCTGATAATTTTGAGATCATATGGATATGTTAATGAACTAACCCTAACCCTCCACCCCCACCCCTCATTTCCTGGCACTCCTCCATCTTCATCTGGATCCATGCTGCCCCAGTCCTCCCTACTCCTATCCACAGTTACTTGACTCTCCCCCTTCCCATTCTCTTCCCTACACTGTATGCCTTTCTCTATACCCATTGTGCAACCTCTGTGACCCAATTTGTTTCTGTACTTTCTGTTCCATTTGCTTCTGTACCCTCTCCACATTACTAATTTGTGATTGAGGCATTAGTCTCTGCTTGGTGTCATCATGGTCTTTCTTAGCAAGTATCCAAAGAACTGTGAATGCTTGTCCTCCTTCCCCCCACTTGACTCAGAGGGATTCCTTTGTGGTCCCATTCCCTTTGTCACAATTAATGATTCCATAAATTAATTACCAATACACCTCTGAAATGAATTTAGTGCACTGGTCCAAATAAGGGAAAAATTTGGAGGTGTGGGGATTTCTAAACCTAAGTGATGTGGAGGCATGTAACAACACTGTGAATACTGCTAATGAGAATATATACATATATTATATATATGCATATATATAATATATATTTGTGTGTATACACACATATATAACACATGCATATATTATATAATATACACATCTTTATATATCTATACCTATATCTATAAATTTCTTTCAGACAATTGTAGACTAGGAACACTGTACCTAGGGTCCCTAAACTTAATTTTGATAACTGTGTTTCATTATAATTGGTTTCCTTTTTAATTCTATGTAATTTATTTTATGCATTTAAAAACATTATTTGGAAATGAGGTTCACCAGAATGTCTAAGGGGTCTACGATGAAAAGAAACCCTTGTCTACTCAAATTAATTTAGCTTGCACACTTACAGAAAGTGATGTTAAAGCAGAAGTGAGGGGGCTGGGAGAGGTCAGTTGTAGTTTCTTTCAAGTGACTATGTAGTATTTATAAAAGTAGCTAGGTGATACAGTAGATAGAGCATTGCAGTCTAGAAGAACTGTGTTCAAATAGGACTTCAGGTAATTCTTAATTTGTAGACCCTGAGAAAGACCCTGACCTTCATCTGCTTTAGTTTCCTCATCTGTAAAACGGGAACGATAATAGCATCTATCTCCCAGGGTTGTTATGAAGATTAAATGAAATAATATTTGTAAAGAACTTTGCAAACCATAAAGAACTGTGTAAATAATGTTTATATATAATATAATGTCATTATTATCATTCCATTATCACCCTGCAGTGTAGCTATCCTGGTCTTGCTACAGGAGGAAAGAATTGTTAGCCCTGTGCTATCGACATACTTGTACATCACACCCATACCAATTTGCTCTATAAGAGCTACATGACGAATTACAGTGATATGGGTTTTGGTAGTCATGCCCTGGAGTGGGGATGAGCCCAGGGCTAGAGATGAGTCTAAGACAAGGGGTCATATCAGTTGAATAGAGAGGTAGACTCCAATCCCACCCCCCCACCCCCAAAGATGTTGATGCAAACACAGTTATTACTTTGGAAATCCCAACGTTGACTGTTACTTCATGCTCAGTGCCTTGTAAAAAGGGAAACAAAACACCTGAATGCATTACAACAGAATTTCTGATTTCATGTCCTGAATAAGCCCAAGGCTCATTGGCAATCCTAACCATTCAAATGATTAGAGCTAGTATTTTGCTTTTAAAGATACATGTCCTAAATGTGAAAAGCTATATCAAGCACCATCACTTGCACAAATCCTTTTCCTGATAGCTCCTGCTGCTAGTGCCCTTGTCTCCCAATTCCTTTGTGTTTAGAGGCAGTGTGCTCTATCAGATAGGGAGCTGGCCTTGCAGGCAGAAAAGTCTGATATCAAGTCCTGCCTCTGACATCCTGGAAGTGCAACTCTGGGCAAGTCTCTCACTCAGTCAATGTTCTAGATAATTCCCTAAGGATTTCCTATAAATTACAAATCAGGTGCCAGCCTGCAGTGATAGATAGAATTTCTTCATCTGAATGTTCCTTCTATCAATGAAATCACTATACCCAATGAAGTCCCTATACCCAGATTTTGTCTTATTTGCCTCCATGTCCCTCCTCTCTCCCTGCCCCATCCCACTATGGAACCTCTTCAAAGGCAAATACTCTTTCAACTTTGTCTTGGTATCTCCACTACTTAGAATAGTCCTGGTACATATTTTAAAATGTTTGTTGAACGAAAGAGTTTAATTCCAACTATAGCAAAGCAATAGTAAAAATTTTTAGTGCACCATTTCTATAGCATTTGGAAAGTAAGCCATCTGATAACAAAGCATGTAAAGGAGGAAATGAATAACCTATATCTTTTTAATTAGTCTCTCTTCTTCTGTCATAAGAGCACTGTCAAAACTGTTCCTATTGTATAGTTAATATAATTATTATTATTAATTCATATGCTTAGGCCATTTATTTGTATATTCATTAGGGAGGTTGACAATATAGTATGACTATACCTTGGAAATTAAATCATTTCCTCTGGGACATGAAGTTTCTGATAATTAAGTGAAGGATAGTGACACACTGTTGTAGACATGGTCATAATACTTAGTAGAGAAATATACCCACATGTGAACATGCACATATTTGCATGTAGTAATAGTTTGATTTTTGTCCAATGATAGGAGAAAGAAAAGAGGCAAATAATTCAAATTGCAATACTCTTTAGGCTCTAGAACCACTGCTGTAATTTTGTTCACTTCCTGGCATTAGCTTTTGTATAGACATTTAATTAAATTCATTGAGTTGAAATATTCTAAACTTAACACCTGAAATCAGGGAGGGCAATTGACTGATAAACTTCCAACCTTCCCTTATTATCTCCTCTGGTTTTTGAATTATGTTCTAAGAATGCTCAGGGCTTGGGGTAGGTAGTCTAAGAACACTTTTTTTCTACGAATTTTTTCTTATGAAGAAAAATGTATTTGGAAATCAATTTCAAGAAATTTGTCATGACATGTTAGTAGGGCCTGATGCAGAGGAAAATATATTGTTTCTCAGCAATAAAGAGGCAAAGCAGTAGCCTTACTAATAGATGTAAAAAAACACTAGGGGAATAAATGGTCATACACATTAATTTGAACTGCCATTCAGTTCTTAGTTTTTGGAGTGCCATCATCACTCAAAGTCTGGTAGGTTCGATTGCAGTAGGTGTTTGTATGGAGTGTGGGAGGAAGCCTACAGTCCAGGCAATCTGTTAATGTCAAGGAACAAAAGAAAAATATGTGCCACATACAAAAGATTTTTTGAAAGGAAATCTAGGTCATGAACAATTTGGGAGAATCTTAAAAAAATTTCCAAAGTTTTACAGACTCAAGTGACATGTCATGGGCAAACCTAAACACCAGTGGCTAAATAGGAAGAGAATCATCTGCTCTGGTAATGGCAAAACCAATGCCTCATCTCTCAGGAGAGGCTGAAGATATAGGACCATAGTAACATGCTACTATTGACCCAAGAAGTCAATACTGCAGTAAGAGCCATGGGAAGCTGTCCACTTGAGGACACAGTCCATTTTTATGATCATCAGAGGCATGACTGGCATGCAGTAACAGAAGCCTGGCTCCTTGGCATTGACAATAATGAGGCATTTGCTTCATGGTGGAGGGATTCCCTACATGGTTCCGCCATATTTTGAGTGCCATCCTTGTACCTTACCTCCAGGTGCTGTGCAACATGAACACCAGTGAGGTTGCAATCTCCAGGGTTATGTCACTGTGTTACTCCTTCCCTAGAGCCCATCTTCTCTCATAACAAGTAGTGGAGGCTCATCCTGTACTCTCTGGGACATGGACAATTACTTCTTTAAGGGCCCATCTGCTATGGACAGTCTGCTTTGCCTTCACATATTCTACTCTACCCAACTGGCCAGAATTCCTACCTAGGGAGCCTATGAAACTAAAGGATTAAAAAATTACCATCACAACTCATCTACCTAGCTCCTCCTTGTTGGTAAGATCTTAGCCTAGGGTTGGAATTTTTTTGATGTTTCATTGTGAATAGAGACACAAATTGAGCATGGGAATCCATGAATAGTGTCAAAATGGATCTAGCAATATCCTGAATATTCTATATTTTATTGACCTTAGCACAGCTTTTGAAAATCTGGAAGTTTCTCTTTAAAGCTGGCCACCATTGGTGAAGTTTAATAAAATGATGGCATTATTTCATCAAAGAATGACAGGTTAATTAGTAGCAATGATTCTTTTTCTATTGCAACTATGAACAAGTAGGGCTATTTAACAGGGGGAGGTTTTTTAAAATGCCATTTTTGTGGCTATATTTTAGGAGGGGAGAGAGACCTATAAGGCAAAATACATTTTTGGTTGGCTGAAAGCTTTTTAGGTTTCGAGGGGATTTGGGCTTCCATAGAAATTATTTTGAAGATAGAACAGAAAAATCTGATTACATCACTTACTGTTTCTAATTTTTATCTACAAGTACAAACAATTAAACCAACCCTGACCCCCAATGAATTTTCATTCTAAGGTGAGAGACCAGTACACACAGACACAGACACACAGACACACACACACGGTATATGCAAAGTCTTAGTGCAGTTTTAATCTTTAACTGCACTAAGACTTTTGGGACATCCTGTATATAATATACATATAAAACTAACACAATCGAGTATATACAAAGTAGTTAAATATGAGAGTATTTGGGAGGGAGGATATTGTGGCAAGTAAAATGCAACACAGGAAAACTGAGGCATGTTTTCTCCAGAGCTATATAACCTTTTATTAACAGAAGTCTCTCTGTAATCTGTAGGTCTGACTGGCCTCCTCAGTTAGGTCAGTGACCCTGTTGGGATGGAAAAGACCATTTTTATTGAGCCTTGAAAGGCGGGGTTGGGGTAGTTGGGAAGCTTTACAATTAGCTGCAGCTGGGGAAAGTTGCAGCCTTCAACTGTGGAAGATCATGTCCAATTAAGGAATGTTAATTGCTTTATGGGCATCAAGTGCCCCCGTAATCTTAACTAGAAAATTAGATCTACCACAATTAGGATCATCTTGGTTAGCCATTTCTTTGAAGAACACCAGGCCACCCCAATTTTTGACGAGGAGAGACAAAGTTAAGAGAGCTGTATTTTTGAGAGGGTTTCTGCGTACAGGTAAACAAAACGGGTCCCCAGGTTAAAATAGTGAGCAAATGTCCCAGAGGGTTAGGAGTGATTACATTATTCAACCATACCTTTGGTTCTAACTGGGAGACACCACATTTATGAGCTAAACTGAGAAACGGGGTTTGACAAAATTGGGAATAGTATCGATTATTAAATGATAAAGCATAATTTTAATTTTCTTCAATGTAAAGGAAGGATCATTGTCGTTGTTTGGCCTTCATTCTTGAAGAGGACCATGGCATCAGGAAGGTGATGCCATGAATTGCAAGTGAACTAGATTTAAGTGAAGGAGGGTTGGGCAAAGTTACCAGCTTCACTTTCTCCTCCAGTCATCTGGGTCCAGTGGCAAGATATAACTGAGGTAAACTGGAGATGCCCCTCCTCCCCCCCCCAAGAGAAGGGTGAAGTATAGGGAGATGTAGAATGGTAGGAAGTTAATGTCAAAGAAAGAATACTCTCTGGGCTTGTGTCTTCTCCTCAGGGTTCTAGGGTTCTAATCCTTGAAGGATTAGGGTATCTTTATCAATGTTATTAGCTTGAGACCTTATTCCTCTGAGATTCCTTCCTCATTGTTAACTGCCATAGACCAGTGCTCCATTTCTATATCTTTAACAAAGGAATATTTGAAGATCTGGCAGGAACAGAAGCACAAACATTTCCCCATAATACCTGGAGGCATGCTGATTCCTTATATTCCCTCAGTCCTGGTGGAGAGTGGGCTCTGATTTAAAGCAGTTTCTACATAGCATTGGTTCCACTAAGTTCACATTCAAATATGACATTGCTACTGGAGGAGTCCTTGTCTCAGCTACCACTAGCTGATGAAAGTTACTCATAGGGGCTTCAAAGCTGATGTGTAAGAGTTCTGCACTTATCTAGAAGAAATGGCACTGAAAACAGGAGTGAAAAAATAGAGCCTTTAGCTGTGTGCATATTATTGCTCCTATGGCAAAGTCACCAAGGGGTACCTGCCTCTTATACGACCAGAAAACAAACAAACAAAAAACAACCTTAGGACTTTGAGTCAGAAGACCTGGGTTCAAGTGACACATACAAGGTACGTAATCTAAGTAAAGTCACTTCACCTCTCTGGTCCTCAGTTTACTCATCTGTAAAATGAGAGAGGTTGACTAGATGCTGTCTTAAGTTGCTCCTAATTCCAAATTCTGTCATCTCTTTTGCTTCAGAGGCGTTATGGAGTAGGACCTGAAATATATCATGACACTATTGACCTTCAGTTATATTTCTGACTTGCAATTATTCAGCCCCAGAAGGAAAGGACATATCCTAGGTCACTATAGGTAGCAAAGTGGAACTTTGTCTAAAGCACAATTTTTTTGATCCTTAGACCAATCCCCCATGAAAATTCCATTCCAATACCTCAGCTCGCTATGACATTCCCATCCTGACACGTAAGCTGTGTGAATGTGGATAAGTTATTTGACTTCTCTGACCATTGTATAAATGTAATTTAATGGCAAATGATTTATAAAGCATTGATTTTTGTTTATTGTTACTATTGTTATAATTAGCACATTTATATTATGTGCGAGGTACTGTGCTAAGCTCTGGGGATACAAACGCAGAAAGTAGAACATATGGTTATGAGAATGCAGACAACGATGGTGATAATTAGTAGCAGTTATTATCATCATAGTGGTATTTTTGTTAGCTATGCCAGTTGATTATGCAAGCTCTGGCAGAACTTCTAAAGCTAGAAAGGTATCATGTATGAAACTAGATATGGACTATAAGTCTGCACCTAGAATCATCCGAGCCACATCCAAGTCATGAGAAGCTCTTTCCTCAAAGGTTGACTAGGAGATGATTACTATTATTTGGCTCTGCTGATTCATGGAATTTGTCTGCTATGACAGTGAAGGATTCCCTCCATGCCAGGGCAAATCTTCATCAAATCCCAGATTCTTCAAGTAATAAATAATTTATCCTACATAAATAAACTAAATTGTCATGTGGTTAAAAATTAAAATTAGAACTTTGTGAGAACATCTACAGACCAAAGTTTCTAGTTAAAACAAAACAAACAAAACCTTAGTTTGTGTGCATAGCCTGTCTGCTACATTTATGAATTTCATTTTTTGGGTCTGAGGTAGTTTAACCATCTCCACAGCCTCTGCTGAATAATTGATATTGGCACTAATATTTTTCTACTCTATGATTTATGAGTGTTATTAAATTCTCTTTTTCCCAGAAGTCTTATTTCCCCAATTTAAGGAGCAATATATGAGTTACAGCAAAATGTTGCTTTTACAGGATACATTTTAATGGAAAGGCCTGCTCTATTTAATGAATGTGATGGGGGAAACTTAGAGGTCCTAATCTCAGAATCTTTGCCATTCTTGAAGGTTCATGATATCATCCCCTCTGCAAGGCTTTCCCAGATACCTCTACTTCTTAACACTATCTCCCTTCTCAAATTATCTTTTCTATATTTGTCTTGGTGTCCCTCACACCTTTGCTTCAGTAAAATGTAAGTATCTTGGGGGTAGGCACTGTGTGTGTGTGTGTGTGTGTGTGTGTGTGTGTGTGTGTGTGTGTGTTGGCATCCCTACAGCCTAGCCCAGGACATAGTAGATGATTTACAAACGTTTGATAACTTGAACTTAATTGAAATGTCTGGCTACTGGTATCAATAATTAGAGCTTTAGTACCTTTCTTTCAGCCAAAACATCTTTTTAAAGAAGGAAGCATCCAGTGGTCACTTGTTGAGTTTCCTGTTCAATAAGGGAACCAACTTCACATTGTCTTTCCTCGTCTGATATGACAGATGTCTGAGCAACATCTTAACTTTTGTCTCTCTTGGCATGACTTTCCCTTGCCATAATTTCTCTGAGCTTCCTATTACAAAGAGTGCTGTATATTCCCCCTTGGAATACAGATTTTGTCATCAGTAAAAACAGGAATTGTCTTGTATCTTTTCCTTAGTGCTTTTTCATAACTATGCAACTAGAAGATGGTCGTTCAGTCTAATCCCTGATTTTATAGATGAGGAAACTGTGGCTGAGAGGGTGACTTTCCTGGGATTATACAGGTTGAAGTGACAGGTTGGAGTAAATTGAGCATTCTTTTTACTTTGCCACCATGCCTCCTGATTGGTTCTGAGGCAAATTGAAATTTTGTTATATTTTTTACAAAAAACATTATTAAAAATAATAAAAATACTCTGGTTCTACTCCATCAAATATACCTTCACATATGTATGTTTGTTTATGTGTATGTATGTATCTATGTATATATGTATTATTCATCTATCTATCTATCTATCTATCTATCTATCTATCTATCTATCTATCTTTCTATCTATCTTTCTGGCAGCCAGGTGGCAAAGTGCACAAAGTTCTGGGCCTAGAGTGAGGAAGACTTGAATGCAAATCCAGCCTGAGAAGCTTATTAGCTGTGTGACCCTGGGCAAGTCACTTGCCCCTATTTGCCTCAGTTCCTCTTCTGTAAAATGAGCTGGAGAAGAAAATGGAAAATCACTCTAATATCTTTTCCAAGAAAACCCCAAATGGGATCATAATGATTCAGACATATCTGAAATGACTGAATAACATTTCTCTCATCTCTCATTTACCTATGTAACTCTCATTTATCTCTCTATCCATCTATCCCCAGCACTGTGATAGGTATAACATATAGAAATGGCATTTTGCTCCATTTAAAAATCACTATAAACCCAGGGCAGTATCATTGCGTTAGATAGATTTCGCTTTTGCGTAGATTGATACTTTGAGAGTGCACATTAAGAGGTCTAACCTCTTTACAGATGAAGAAACTGAAGTGCAGAAAGGTTAAGTGATATTCAAAGTCACATAGTTAATTAATGGCATAGCTAGGACAAGCTGCCAGATTGCCTCAATAGACCTCTCCTCAGGCTCTCCAACTTCTGAATTGACAGTATATTTTAATTATCCCATGCTGTTATTACTCCTCACAGATTTATGCTCTCCCTAGCAGTCTTTTGTGCACAGAGAAACATAAACACATGGGAAATGCATAAGTCTTTGAGAATGGCTTGCATAGATTATGTCACCTTTCAGAGGGGAAAATATCCACATACTTTTGAAATGATTTTCAACATTACAAGCAACATTTTCCCCATAATGTTTTCCAGATCAAAACCAGAAAACTCATTACAAGATAAAAACAGTAGTATTCTGCTGCATAAAGATTGTGTGGTTATAATTTCATTTGACAAAACACATCTCCTGTCAAGCTTGCATTGGGGGATTTTCAATCTCTTGTTGATTATGTCTTTCATATTCCTTATATAGAACAACATTCTGTTTCTTAAAAAGAATTATAAATTCATGTTTCCTTCTCCAAATCACTTATTTACCAGTAGAGTTCAATGAAACCTATACAAAAATATACCTATAATCTGAATTGGATTGCATTATTCCTGTTGTTCAAATATCTCCCTGAATCTGGCCCTTAGAAATAGATGTTAATTACTTCAGGAAATTAGAGAACCATTTAATATTCTATGGTATTCATATACTGATTGTGAATAAAACTGTTAGATTCAGCAAAGGTTTCTAGTCTGTCAAGCAAGGGAGATCCATGGGACAGGTGGTAGATGGCTGAGAGCCAGGAATAGTTGTGAAACAACTAACTAGATACTCTGGTCTCAGGTTGCAGTGGAAGATGCCAGGACTGGGGAGGGGAGACTGGGGTAGTTACAATGCCATCATATCCTTAATGAACCTTAATTATGTGATCAAGAAGGAAGGGATCAGGTCAACAAACTACCAGAGACACCAAGGACAGAACACTGAGAAGGAGTGAGGAGAGGGCAGAGGAAACAGGTGAGTTTAGCCAGGAGTGCAAACCATTTTTAGGAAGTTAGAAAATGAATCAAGGACTTAAGGCCAGAAGCAGAAAGCTCTGTCTTCCTCCTTTACCTCCTCAACAGCAGCAATGATGAAGACAAGAAGTATTTATCAAGTGCCTACTATGTGCCAAGAATTTGGGTTATGATGCAAGGCAAAGGCAGACCTTTATTCTCAACTTACTTGACTGAGATCTAGGATTCTCTTGGTTGAGCTGAGTTATCTTACTCCCACTCTGCATTGTCTGGTATATACTCTCATACATAAAATTTCTCTGATTTCTGTTTTTCTGTCAATTTGGATAAATGGATTTCTTTGCCACTTCCTATGTAACATGTTCGTTGTGAAACTGGGACTCAGTGGAAAGAAAGTCAAGCTGTGCATGTATATATGTATTTAAAATTCTTTATTGTAGTCATTTTCCGTATGTATGCATGCGCACACACATTTAGGCTTTTAAGTCAAAGGGAATGTAAATTTTAATCTCTGAAACTTTTTTTTTCTCTTAAAGACAGCCTTAACCCAAATCATTCTGGCTCTCATTGATTGGTCAACAACAGGGCCCAGGCCAAGCCCTACTTTGTCATTGCTTGGGCCCTGATTGGCTCAAAATGAATGTAAATAGCAATTGTTTCATTTTGGCCAGAACTCCTGAGGGTCTTTCCTTTGCAGAGTGATTTTTTTTTTCTTTTTAAAGAGGCTATTCTTTGACTCATTTCTTAATAAACCTTAATCACTGAATGGGCACTGCCTCAGTCAAATTGAGACCTGTTAAAGACCTTAGCTTGAAAAGGCCAAGATCCTTCACTGCAGCCTGGGCCATCTCCAGTTGTCCTGATCTATATTTGGCCATTGGACCCAGATGGCTCCAGAGGAGAAAGTGTGGCTGGTGACTTTGCTCACCCCTCCCTCATTTAAATCCAATTCACTTGCATGTCATGGTATCACCTCCCTGATGTCATGGTCCTCTTCCAGAACTAAGAACAAACAAAAGGAATTTTAATGTAGACATTTAGTATACACTTTTGATGTATACCTTTAATGTGCATGTTAATGTATGATATATATTTTAATATATATTCTTATGTATATATACACACACATTAATATATATTTTTTATTCGGTCATGTCCAACTCTTCATGACACTATTTGGGGTTTTTGTGGGCAAAGATCCTGGAGTGGTTTGTCATTTCCTTCTCCAGCTCATTTTTTTTAACAGATGAGGAACTGAGTCAAAGAGGTTTAAATGAGTTGCCTAGCACCATGCAGATGGTAAATGTCAGAGGCTGAATTTGAACTCATGTTTTCCCTACCTCCGGTCTGGCAATCTATCCACTATTCCACCTAGTGGCTTATAATATTTATGTATGCATATATGTGTATGTACATATACAAATACACACATATATGTATATATACATCCAATGCAGTCATTTTATGGATAATAGAAACTGGCATATACATACATGTACACACAATATACATTTTTATTTGCTCGCTATTGTATTTTATTATTATTTTCAAAAAGCTGGGACAATTTACTTTTTGTCCTATGCTGTTTTCTTTAAATATAGCTCTAAAAAACCAGGCTTTAAAAAAGCTCATTGTGTTTCAAATGCAACTACTGGACTAGGCCTTTAAACCCAAATTATTCTGGCTTTCATTGAATGGCCAATAATATGCCCTGCAAGAGCCTCTGTGGCTCATTGTTTAGGTTCAGATGGCTTAAAATGAGTGTAAATAGCAATTGTTTTCTATTCTGGCCAGAAACAAAGGATCTTCCCCTCCCAGACTGATATCTTTGTGATGGAAAATTGGGCCATCTTTTGTCTCAATTCTTGCCTAGCCCTTAGTCACTGAATGGATATAGCCTCAGGTAAACTGAAACCTTGGAAAGACCTTAATTTAGAAAGTCAAGATCACTGGCTACATCCTGGGTCATCCCCAGTCCTCTTGATCTTTGCCTTGCCACTGGACTCCAATGAGTCTGAAGGAGAGAGCAAGGCTGATGACTTCTCACAGCTCTGCCTCACTTAAATCCAATTCACATGCAAGTCGAAACATCACTCTCTTGACATCATCGGTCGTCTTTGAGAATGAAGGATGAACAACAACAGCTGGTGCAAGTGTTCGTGTCAGAGCAAAGCAGTATATATGATAGTCAATCTAGAGCTAGAAGAAATCTCTGAGGTTACCTAATCTGCCCCTCCTCCCACTTTCTTTTTTCATATGAGGACCCTGAGGCCCAAGAAAGTTAAATGTCTTCTTCAAGGTCACTTAAAAAGTAGGAATCAGAGTTGAAACTGAGGTCCTCTTACTTCAAAGGGCATGGTTCTTTTTCACTGGATAGAGAAGAATATGGAGGTCAGCTAATTGTTTCAGTGAGGGAAGAAAGACCTGACTCCCTCCTTCTGAAGCAGTGGCTTCAGTCTACCAGACATTTGCCTTTGCTGACATTGCTGTGTGGTACCTGACGATCCTCACTATTGTAGAAATAATTACCTAAAGCACTAATCGTGAATCATTTGGGTCATTTTCACACATGTTTTATGGGAAATAATAAAAGTAGAGCCATCACCAACATTTCCCATTGGATGAAACAGTATCGAAGCTGGAAGGAGAAATAGAATTCAAGAGTAAAGTAGAGCCCCTCCCCCAAAGTGATAATCTTAGATTATTGCTTCTCTGTTTCTATGTGATTTCTTTGTGCTCTTAGTACCCTTTGGAAGCACCCAAAGTCAAACAATTCTGCTGCTGAGATATGAGGCAAATTATACAGTTGTCCTGGAAACACAGCAAAGTTCATTTAATGACTCAACAACCCAAGGTCACTCCAACCAGAGTTTCTTGGCCTCCTGGCATGCTGTTCATTTCACTTTTGATTTACACAATGCACTGCCTTTCACTGGTAAGTGCAATTAAAATTTCAAGCCCAGCAGCCAGCCAACCCTTACAGGCTTCTTCCTTTCTAATGATCTCAGATCCCTTGTCCCCATGTATGTGCTGAACCCAATCATTGCCTTTCTGACCTCCAATTCTATAGCTATAAAATCAAGGAGCAGAGGTACTACCTAAAATTCCCATCATTATGGAAAACCAAAGAGCTTTTACTTTTAAATCTTTCTGAAGAGTGCCATCCTGTATGCTATCAGTGCAATTTAATATATTCAATTCAAGAAGCATTTCATAGGCTCATAATTTTAGACTTGAAAGGAACCTTAGGGACCATCAAATTCAAGCTCCTCATTTTACAGATGTGGAAACTGAGGCACACAGAGAGAATAAGTAGCTGTGCCAAGCACTGGGGATACAAAGTCAGTAAATCCAGATTTATTAAGCACCTACTCTATACCACATACTGTGCTAAGCACCAGGGATACAAAGAAAGAAAAAAGCGCCTTCTCTCAAGGAGCATACAATCTAATTGGATAGACAACATGCAAACCAATGTGTACAAAAAAATAAAATGCAGGATAATTGAAATAATAAACAGAGGATAGCCAGTAGAATTAAGGGAGATCAGGAAAGTTTTCCTATAGAAGGTGGGAATTTTTCCTGGGACTTGGAAGGAACTTAGGAAAGTCTGGAGGCAGATATGAGGAGGAAGAGCATTCCAAGAATGGGGAGCAGCCAGTGACATAGGAAATGAATAGCCCATTGGTCAAAGACTTTACAGGCTGGTAAGGCAGGAGATACTTGTATATCTGTAGCTATATTAAAAGTGCTGAGAGCACCTTGAAGAAGGGAGATGGAAGGGCCATGGGAGGCTTCATAGAGAAAGTGACACCTGAGCTTGGTCTTAAAGAAAGAGAGGGATTTCAACAGACAGAAATAAAGGTAGAGGCTAGAGTGCAAGTCTATTGTAGGCAAGAGAGGCAGGGTGAAAAACACCTCATCATCACGCTGTTTAAAACTCAGATTTGGATACTTAATATCTTCCCAAATACCTCAGGGTCCTCTCTCCTGTCACTGGAAGGTGGAGCACTAAACTCCTCCCAAAGCTTTCTTTTATAGAAGGTAGGATCTGGACTTCCCAGATCACTCTCCACTTTCCTTCTGCAGCTCTGTTTGGTTTGAATGCCACAAATGTGGTGTTTCCCAACTCTCCATCCTCTTTCAGCTTCCTTTTGTGTATTGTCTTCTTCCATTAGATTATAAACTCCTTGAGAGCAGGGACAGTGTTACTTTTTTCCTATTTGTATCCGCAGTACTTAGCACAGTGCCTAGCACATAGTAGGTGCTTAATAAATGTTTATTGGATTGAATTGAAAATTTTATCACTGAGTGAAAGAGAGTACAAACAAAGTAGAGAAGAGGTCCAAGGCCAGAACCTTGAGGGGATCTTTATGTAGGACAGGAAAGAGGAGGGTCTACTAGCAAAGGAAGAGGAAAACAAGAGTGCCACGTTATGGAAGTAAAGGGAAGAGACAGTAGTTGTGGATACATTGTTCAGTTCTGTAAAGAGGCCACAGATGATGAAGAATGATTTTCTGATTGGGGGCGTTGAAGATCATAATGATAAGTGGTTTCAAATAAAAACCATTGTCAAGGATTTAGGAAACTTCTTTGGATTACGAATTTTTTATATTTTCAGTTGTAAGAAGTTATCCAAGAAGACTAACTGTAAATGACTTGGAAAAGTTTCGTGGATTTGCTCAATTGCACGAGGATTCTCAGTGATTTCAGGTTTCTAGGTCTAGCTAAAGCTAAAAAGATCTCAAACTAATAAATACTTGTCACTGTATATGGAAAATACTGCACAGAAAAATTTAGGAATGAAAGCACAATTGAAGTGACTCTGTGTCTTGATGGGGCACTGGATAGAGTATTGGACTAGGAAACTGGAAGACCTCACATCTAGCTTCAGAGATTTACTAGCTAGGGGGCCTTGGGAAAGTAACTTAACCTCGGTCTGCTTCAGTTTCCTCATGTATAAAGTGGGAATAATAATAGCACCTACCTTCCAGGAGGTGTTGTGAGACTAAAATGAGATAATAGTTGTAAAGCACTTTGCAAACCATAAAGAACTACTACCATATTCATGTTAACAGAGCATTAACTTTTTGAAAATGAAGTCTTTTTTCCCTTTCTGTCTTGTATGCCTTGTGCCTAGCAGAGTACTAAACACAGAAAGAACTTAATTAATGTTTGTTGAAGTGAATTGACAATCAATCTACATTCACCCTCCCCCCCACCAGTTCTTGCTTATTAAATTAGTAATTTTAGAAATTGAATAAACCCTTTCAAGGTATTTCCCAAACAGAGTCCTAGCTTCAGAAAGCCTTTGCGGCAGTTTCCAAAAATCATTTGGTCTGGTATTCTAGCCAACCTCATTTTCTCCCACTCCTCCCTTTGTCACTAGGCTAGGATAATTTACACATCTGGCTGCACTAGCAACACTATTAACCTCCCCTGACTCCTTAGAAATGCATAGATTCCCATGAAAACTTAAGGTAAAATAGAAAGTAATAACAAATATAATATCAATATAGTACTAATAGTCATAATGCATAGAAAGTGCTTCATTGAATTTGGGCCTTTTGTCTGACTTACTAATGTATGTCTGCAGTGTCCACCGTGGAAAAGAAATGTTTATTGAATTTGTTGGAGAAATTTCTTCAGATTCATTGCCTGTCCTATTTGCAACACTTCTCCAAGGTTTTCATCATAACCAAATTTCCTATGAAGAATAAAAATTCACCATAGTCTATCAAAGAAGCACTAGGAACTTGAAGTTAATAAAATGGAGTTCAAATAATACCATTTATACATAGTCTGTGAGGAAGGGCAAGTCCCTTTACCTTTCTTACTCTCCGATTCTTGATTTGTCAAGTAGGCATCATAGAGTCACATATTTAGAGTTAGAATGGACCTTTGAAGTCAAATGGCCCAGCCCTTTTATCTTACAGATAAGGAAACTGAGATCTAAAGAGATGAAGTCCAGTTCTTTTTCCAATATGGCACCCTTCCCAATAATATTTATACTCAAAGGGCTGATGTGGGAAAGATAGTTTTTTTTTCTTTCATTTCTTTGCTTTGAATAATATTTTATTTTTTCCCACAATCACATATCAAGAACATTTTTAGTATTCATTTTTTTACAAGATTTTGATTTCCAAATTTTTCTCCCTCCCTTTCTTCCCTCCCTCTTCTGAAAAAAGTAGGCATTTTGATATAGTTTATACATATACTATCACATAAAACATATTTCCATATTCATCATGGTGTGGAAGAAGAAACAGATCAAAAAGGACAAAAACGTGAGAAAGAATGAAGTAAGTGGAAAAAAATATGCTTCTATCTGCATTCAGAGTCCATCAGTTCTTTATCTGGATATAGGCAACATTATCCTTGGTGAGTCTTTGGCACTTATCTTGGATCATTTTGTTGCTAAGAAAAGCTGAGTCATTCATAGTTGATCATCACATGATGTTGCTGATAGTAGGTACAGTGTTTTCCTGGTTCTGCTCATTTCACTTTGCATCAGTTTGTACAACTCTTTCCAGGTTTTCGTGAAATATGCCTGTTCATCATTTTTTATTGCACAATAGTATTTCATTACATTCTTATACCACTGCTTGTTTAGCCATTCCCCAATTGATGGGTATCCTTTCAGTTTCCAGTATTTTGCCACCATGAATAGGGCTGCCATAAATATTTTTGCACATATAGGTCCTTTCTCCCTTTTTTATGATCTCTTTGGGATATGGGCCTAGTAGTAGTATTGCTGGATCAAAAGGTATGCAGAGTTTGGTTGCCTTTTGGACATAGTTCCAGATTGCTCTCCAGGAGGGTTGGGTCAGTTTGCAACTCCACCCATAGTGCATTAGTGTCCCTTCAATTTCCAATATTTTGCCATCCATTGTACTCCTCTTTCTCATCCCTTACTTTTTTTTGCCAGTCCCTCAAATTCAACTTCTATCCATACCCTCTGTCTCTGTATATACTTTCTGCCTATACTATTAGCGATGCAATTTTAAAGTTACAAGTACCATCTTCCCGTGTAGGAAGGTAAACAGTTTAGCTCTATTGAATTCCTTATGTTTTCTTTTCCTTTTTTACTTGTTTGTGCTTCTCTTGGGTCTTGATATTGGAGGTCAAATTTTTGGTTTGGTTCTGGTCTTCTCCTTATGAAGGTTTGAAATCCTTCTATTTCATGGAATGATCTTTTTTGATACTTGTAAATTAAAAATTGTATCACTAAGAGTCCAGGTAGAAGGTGTATACAGAGGGTATGGACAAAAAGGTAAGTTCTGAGTTTGTATCTTGGTCTTTCCTGTCACCATACTAACTTTCTACGGTCAGATTCTTTTTTTGTTGTTTTTTGGCATCATTTTTTTTGGCCCTTCCCCATTCTTTTAAATTTGATCTCTGCTTCCAAGTTTAAAGGGGCTCGGTCTTGGGCTTCTTGTGCCACTGGCAGTTGGCACTGGCTTTTTGCCTGGTGCTGCACTGATGTTGCCCTGAGGCCCAAAGGGGACCCTCATTTCTAGTGCTGTGTTGAGAGGGTGGGGTGGGCAGTGGCTAGCTCTGCTGGAGGCTGTACAGGTCTGGCAGCTCACCTGGTGTTGAGTTGGGATCTTAGTGGTGGTGTCTGGCATGTGCTGAGACCAGTTGGGGTTTTCTTGGGGGGTACACCGAAGCTTGTGGAGATCTGGCCCCTGGAGGATGCCTGCTTGCTCTGGATTGCCCTGAAGCACTCGAAGCTCTGGCTGCCGGAGGACACCTGCCTGTCCAGGGCTGTATTGAGTCTGTGGTAGTTCTCAGAACTGGAGTCTGCCAGTTACCCTGGCTATGATAAGGTATATGGGGGTTCAAGATTTCCCACTGGTTTGCTGAGCTAGGGTTTGCTGCTGGCTTGCTGGGATGCTTCCTGTCCTAGAATGTGTTCCCCTTTTGCCCAAGTGAGATGAACCTTTCTTGCCAATCATCCAAGTCTCTTGGGCTAAAAGACCACTCCACACCATCTTTCCTCTGGTTCTCCTGTCCCAGGAATTGTTCTGGGTTGCTATTTTATGGTTGTTTGGTTGTTTGGAAGTGAATATGGGAGAGCTACAGCAATTTACTATTTACTTCGCCATCTTGGTTCCCAGACAGGACAAATCGGGGAAAATGCTTTTCAAGCTGAAAGCACTATGTAAATGTGAATTATTATTGTTAATAAATTAATCAAATATTTCTTAATACCCTTGGTCTAGACCTGTGATTCTATTAGTATAGGAGCGTCCAGGGAGGAAAGCCCCTCACAAGTGCAGACTGACAAGTGCTCTTCAGTCATAGTCTCATATAAATGCCTGCATACACATAAACAATATGTCTTAATTTGAACCTAGTTCTTGATGATTCTGGGGCTGATTCTCTATCAGTTATGCAATGATGCCTCCCTTTTCCTCCTCAATACTGTTATTAATATAGAAAGACAAGTTAGATCATTCAGGGAAAAAAAACCAGACCTTTCTTTTATTCCCAAATTATACTGTTGACCAATTGTGCTACCCTAGATTATCGTTGAATTTTATTTTACTTTGAATTGTGTGGACAGCACAGTAATGAAACTCTGCTTTGTCTGGGCATCTCTCTGGGAATAGATTGGTATGTAATGATACTTAATTTCAAGGACCATTGCTTAACTGGAACACTGACTGCACCTAATTGGGATACCTTGAAATGACTGAATGGTACCTGGGCCTAATGTTTCTGGCATCTTCTTGGTCCTCAGTTGACCCCTGTGTACAGTAGCCCACAATCTTCTGAATATAATCCACGCAATAGTCCTCTACAGCTTTGTAACATGACTTGCTCTCATATGCGCATTTACCATGGTCTCTTCTGAATAGCCCAGATGTTCAGCTTCGTAAATCAAAGCAGACTTTTGGCCTCAACATCACTGACATTCTTTATGATGCAATAATTCCATCACACTGTCCCCAGTACATTCAGCTCTCTGTATCTCTGGAGCTCCATCACAGTGACACTTCTTGAAATGCTTCTCTTTTGTGGTAATTTTTTAGCTCTCCTCCTCTCTCTTCCAGATAATGGGTCACAGCACAATAAAGACAGTAATGAATCTCATGACAATGCAACACTATGAGCAAAAAAGAAAAATGAGAAAAATGTGCATCTGGATTTGTTTTCTGCTGACCAGTAACTTAGAGTGAGAGCATGGTATGGATAGGTCACTAGACTTGGAATCAGAAGGCCTGGACCCAAGTTCAAATCCCACCTTGGGTATTATGCGACACTTCATTAATCACTTAACCTTTCAGGCCTCATTTTCCTCATCTGTAAAATGAGGTATTTGGGCCTGATGGCAACAAGTTCCCATCCAACTCTAAATCTATGATCCCAAGTTATGTAACTTCTTTGAGTCTCAGTTTCTTCATCTCCAGAATGAAGTTAACATGTATAGTCCATTCCTCACCGGGCAGTCTATGACTTCACATGCGATCATAGGAATGAAACAGAGAGTATGTGACTCACCTGCTCTGACCTATTTATTCTCCTTCCACTTTTTTATATTAAGAGATCCAACTTTATTTCTAATTTCATTTTTAATCTGTTTCATTTCTGCTAGTCACCAAAGGCAAAATAAAATATAACAAATAATAAAGAAATGGTAAAACAGATGGTCTCATTCACAGTTGTAAAAAACTGTTGATCTTGGATAAGAGACACCTGTAGCTTTGTTTAAATGTTATCTCAACCTTGCTTCCTTGAAGCAAATGGGCTTCTTTAATTTTGTTTTTACTATAGCAAAGTAAACATATTTAGTTATCTTGTCTTCCTTTCTGTCCTTGAACAAGGAATATTTTCTTATTCTTATGACAAGTGCTTCTAGCTGCATGAAGAATGTTCCCTCAGAAACCTATCTCTTTTCTTTGGCTGATTCATTCTTTATCTACCCCTGTCTTCTGTGAAAGGTTTTACTAATCTGCCTCAAATTGTGACAGAATGCTGCTGCATGTCTCTGTATTCTAAGTGGGACTGAAAAATTATAAATATCCAATCTGTACCCTAAGAAACAGAAAATCCTGAGCACTGTTCTTGAAGAAGCCAATTTTTTTTCTTTCCATTTTTATACTTAAGTTATTTGACCCTCAAATAGTGAATCCATCTGATGGGTGAAATTCTCCATGATCCTTCAGGAACAAAGATTAAGAAAGTCCTCAACATCACTTTAGGAGCCCTTGTGGCTAAGTTATTCTTTTTTTGGGGTGTCTTCCTAGGTACCTTAGGTGGTACAGCGGATAGAATACTAACCCAGAGTCAGGAAGACTAGAATTTAAATCTGACATGACACTAGCTGTGTGACCTTGGGCAAGTCACTTAATTTCTGCCTCAGTTTCCTCAACTATAAAATGGGGAGGATAATTGTACTTTCCTCCCAAGGCTGTTGTGAGAATCAAATGAGATAATTGCAAAGTGCTTAGTACACTGCCTGGCATAAAGTAGGTACTTTAAAAAACTATTATTAATATTATTATCACTATCATAGAGTTAATCTCTTATTCTGAGTTTACTTCATGGCCTTCTCTTACCCCATTTCTTCATTGTGTTTGGAATTTCCTTCTGTTTACCATATTTATTATTACCATATTTCTACCATCTGTTTCTGGACTGCTATGTTATACCAGGGCCAGTCTCTGCTCCCTCCTATACCTTTGAATGAGGTGGGTAGGGTCTGCTTGGTCCTATTTACAATGTAATTTAAATGCTGCTGTTACTGCATTTCTGAATCATGTGGCTAGGACTATGTCTTGCCTTCTGTTAGAATTTCTGGCTTCAGGGATGCTTTCCTGGTGACTAGTGCATTTTTGGCCTTCACTTTTCTCTATTTCTTTCTCCTTGTATAAACTGCCTGCAGTTAGTTCCATCTCCTGCCGTTATCCAGGCAGGCTGCAACAGGATGTTGGAAATTGTGCTGATTGCAGGTTTCCTATAAAACCCCTGATGCTATGACAGTCCAGTTACTGTTCTGGCTCTGTCTTTAGTTGTATCTCTGACCTGGGCTTCCCAGATAATTTGACTCTAAGTGACTTCATTCAGGCCTCTTCACAGGCACCTGGGATGCTTAATGCCTACAAATACTTCTATGCTTCTGGCCCTATTTCCTGCTACACCATCTAAAGAAAGCTTTTTCTAATCCCTCTTCTAGTGCCTTCCCTTTGTTGCTTATGTCCTACTTATCCTTCATATAGCTTCTTTGTACACAATTATTTGCTTGCTATCTCCCCTATTACCTTGAGATCTATGACTTTTTTGCCTTTCGTTAAATCCCTAGTCCTTAGTATGGTGCCTGACACATATTAGGCCCTTAATAAATATTTATGAATTGACTGCTATGCCTCTGCTGGCTTTGTCTCCTGCTAAGGTTCTAGTGCAGGCTTTGGGAGTTCTGGCTTCAGATATCTTGGAAGGCACCAGGCATATGTTCAATATACAGACATCTCTCCCCATCAAGTGACCTATGAGGCCTCTCTCTGTTTCCTGTTGCTTCAACAGGCAAGGGCCAAGGTCCCACTGACTTTACCCCCAATTTGTGTGACTCTCCTCTCTCCTGCCTTGTTTATCAGTTTCTTTTTATTTGTGGTGCATGTTAAAAACTTTATTAGGGAGAGGGGAAGAACCAAGATAGCTAAATAAAGCAGCAGGAGGGAGAGAGGGGAGAGAGAGCGAGAGCGAGAGAGTGAGAGAGCGAGAGAGAGAGAGAGAGAGAGAGAGAGAGAGAGAGAGAACAGGAGGGAAATAGGCTGAAACACACAGGTAGTAATCATAACTGTTAAGGTGAATAGGATGAACTCTCATAAAATGGAAGTAGGTAGCAGAGTAGATGAAAACTCAGAATCCTACCATACATTGTTTACAAGAAACACATTTGAAGTAAAGAGACACACACAGAGTAAGGCTAATGGGCCAGAGTAGAATCTAGTATGCTTCAGCTGAAGTAAAAAAAAAAGGCAGGGGTAGCAATCATGATCTTAGACAAAGCAAAAGCAAAAATAGATCAAATTAAAAGAGACAAAGAAGGAAACTACATATTGCTAAAAGTTTCCGTACACATTGAAGTAATATCAATACTAAACATATATGTGCCAAATGGAATAGCATCCAAATTGTGTTTTTTTTTTAATTTCGTTCTGAACTTAAGAAATAAAACAAGCATTTCTATAACACAATAGAATGGGGAAAATGATTTCACATGAAACCGTAAATCTATTATGTACAACTTGCTATTCATTTTAAATGTATATTTAAAGTTACCCTGTAACTTTCTTTTTTTTCTTCCTTCGCCACCCCAGCCTTAAAGATAGCTACCATTAGACATAAATATGTATATAGTGCATACACACATACATGCATGCACACACATATATAAATCATTCTATACATACTTCTGTTTGTCAGTTCTTTCTCTGGAGGCAGATAGCATCTTCATTCATAAGTCCTTTATTGTTAATTGGGATATTTATAAGAGTCAAAATGATTTAGTCACTCAAAGTTGTGTACAGTAACAACAATATTGTTTTAAGAACATCCAAATTTTAAAAGGAGATGTTAAATGAGTTACAAGAAGAAATAGAAGAAAAACCATACTAGTTGGGGACTTCGAGTTTCCTTACTTGGAACTTGATAAATCTAACCACAATAAAAGAAAAAAAAGAAGTTAATGAGGTAAATAGAATTTTAGAAAAGGTAGATATGGTAGACCTCTGGAGAAAATTAAATGCAGATAGAAAAGAATATACCTTTTCCTCAGTGATACAAGGTACCTACACAAAAACTGATCATGCATTTGGGCATAAAAACTTCAAAATCAAATGTAGAAAGTATAACAGCAAGTACCCTACCACACTCAGGATTACCTGCTAGCACAGGTTCTTTGATCTGCTTTTAAAGGGGTCAAAAATCTTACTTTAATTAAATATATATATATATATATATATATATATATGTATGTATATGTATATGACAGACTTCAATTCCTTCCCTGAGGGGAGCCAGATATTGGGGTCACAAGGCTGACTAGCATGCTCTCCTCAGAGAGGCTCACCTGCCTAGCATTATATATATCTATCACTCTAAATATTATTAAATCTAGGGTAAATCACTCTCCTAATCACTATCCCTCAATGGGGAGAGTGTCTTAAGCCATATTTGAGGGCTTGACTGTCTTCCTTCCAAATGCCAGTTAAACAAAGATGATCACAATAGTCAGTCAGTCAATAAACATTTATTAAACACTTACTATGTGCCAGACACTGTGCCAAGTGGTGGGGAAACAAAATAAAGAGGCAAAAGAAAGTCCCTGCCTTCAAGGATCTCCTAATCTAATGGGGGGACCATACATGCAAAATATATATACAAAATAACCTATATACAGGAAAAATAGGAAATAATTTTGAAAAGGGAAAGCACTAGAATTAAGAAGAGTTGTGAATGGGATCTTATCAATGATGGGATTTTAACTAGAACTTAAAAGAAACCAGGGAAGCCATTAGCCAGAGATAAAGGTGGAGGGCATTCCAGGCATAAGGGACAGCCAGACAAAATGACCAGAGCTGAGAGATGGAGTGTTTTGTTCAAGGAACAGCAATGAGGTCAATGTCACTGATTGAAATGTACATGGCAGAGAATAGGGAGTAAAAATACGGGGAAAAGTGGTGGGATGGGGGAGGTAGGTTTGAAGGGCTTTGAGTACCAAGGAGAATATTTTGAATTGGATCCTGGAGGTGATAAGGACTCACTGTAGTTAACGGAGTATGTCTGTGGGAGTATGGTCGGGCCTATAATTCAAGAAAATCACTTTGGCAGCTGAATGGAGGATGGATTTGGATTGAGGAGAAACTTGAGACGTTCAGATCTACCAGCAGGCTATTACAATAGCCCAAGCATAAAATGATGAGTATTACCAGGGTGGTAGATTCATCCAAATAGCGAAGGGGGATGTTGGAGAGATGTTGCAAAGGTGATATCGACAGGCTTTGGCAATAGATTAGATTGGGGATGGGTACTGGGAGAGAGTGAGATGTCAAAGATGACACCTAGATTGTGAGTCTGAGGGACTGGGAGGTCAATATTTTCCTCTATGGTAATAGGGAAGTTAGAAAGGGAGTAGGGTTTAGGGTGAAAATATGATGGATTCAGTTTTGGACACATTGAGTTTAAAATATCTATTGGATATCTAGTATAAGTTGGATACCAAGTACTAAATGACCCATTTATCCAAAGAAAAACAGAAATCTGAGAAGCTGTATTAATCAGAATATACCACACAATACACAGAATGAATAAGCTCTCCTGAGAGAGAGACAGAAGAGAGGAGAGAGAGGAGAGGAGAGGAGAGGGAATCCTGAAACTTATCCAGAAGGAAATCCCCTGGTCTTTAGTGCAGCAAAATGTCAAAAGTCTTTCTTCCCCATCAGAGCCCTCTCCCTGCAGAGAACCTGGAATCAGGTATGTTACCTCTTAAAAATGGAGACAAGAATGCTTTTTCCTCTCCTAAGTTATAGCCAACTCTACCCCCGGTCACAGAGTGTGGAATACTCATTCTTTTCACCAATGAGGAGAGTTATGCAAATTCTAGAGTTGAATGCTGGCTTATATTAACTACATATCTATGCTTTATATTAACTTCCTGTTTTATTTAAACTTGTGGACTCATCCTTTAGAAAATTAGCTTCTTTCTAGTTGAGATTGTTTCATTTTACTTGTAGCCTAACCACCTAGTACAGTTCCTGCAATACAATAGGTCCTTAAGCAATATCTAGTGATCATTGATTTACCTTTTGCCACTTTGGGCCAACTGAAATCTGAGATGTGGGGCTGAGGCCCCACCTATAAGTAACCCTTGAGGGAGCTACTTCATAATAAGCTATTTCCGTTTTCCTGCTGTCTGGTAAGGATCCCATCTGCCTCATCTGCTTGCAGTAGCTCTCCTGTATGTGACACCTGCTTGCTTTCCTTTCTTTTGTTTCAGATTGCCTAATGGTAATCCTTAAAGAACTCAGGAGCTCCCCCTGCTTCTTCCCAGTTAAGCGGATATCACAGACTGAGTTAGTTCAAAGACCTCCATGGAAATGATGAGCCCCAATTAAGTGTTAAGCTCTGTTCAGTTTTTGAATATTGTCAGATATGTAATCAGACTCCCAAATGTGATGGTGACAGATGATGGGATTTAAAAAAAATGTGCTATCCTGCAAATAGTCTGAGGAAGACAACAATTAAGATGACAGAAGATTTGTTCCGTTGAAAGTTGATTGGGACTGATGTTTCAGCTATTCGTGACAAAGAAAAATTGTACAATGTCAGCATTAGACAAAAAAAAACCCAACCTTTGAAATAATCTTTTAAAAAAATCTTAAAAGATTAAAAGGTTCTTTGTAGCTGAATGCTTAATGCACTATGTTAGATTCTTTGAAATATACAGTTTGCTCCATGGAAAAGATTGAATGGAACAAGCATATGTTAAATACCTACCTCTTTTCTCTCAAGCAGCTGAAGCTTATTATGAGACCCTCTATTGCAGGGTTTCTTACACTTTGGTGTGTGAATGTCTGTCAAGGATCAATCTGGCAGGCTAGTGAAGCCTATGGACCCCTTCTCAGAATATTGTTTTTTTTAATTCATAAAATAAAATACAAGAGATTACAAAGACAAGCAATTACATTGAAATAGTTATCACAGTTTTTTCTTCTTTTTTAAAGTTGTGTTATAATTCACAGAACCCCTAATTTACACACGTGGAGCCCTAGATGAAAACCCTTGCTCTACCACAGAGGTGGCAAACATGTGGCCTACTATGCCACAAGATAATTAAAAATACAATAAAATAGAGATAATACTAATTTCGGATTTTCAGAGTCAATATGGATGGGAGGGATCCATCTCTATTTGAATTTGACATCATTGCTCTGATGGAAGTGAAGGATGTGATACTTAATAAATAAAGTTCTAAATTTTCTAGAGTATAGATTTAGAGTTAGAAGGTACCTTGGCCAAGCCTCTCATCTTACAGATGAGAAAATTGAGTCTCAGAAAGGCCAAGTGAATCGCTCATGGCCTCACAAGTTGTAAAAGGGTAGATTTTTGGGTTTGAGCCTGTCTTCTGATTCTAAATTTTTTTTTCATTACCATAATTGTAGAATCAAAACAGAGAGCTCAAGAAAGAGACCTCAGAAGTCATCTTTTTCAACCACATTCTATCTAGGAGGTCATATAGATACTGTCAAAGTCAGGATTCTAAATTAGGTGCGTGAAACTCCAGAGGCATGGCTCTTTCCATTGCTCCTTGCCTTTATTTGTCTTCATTGCCTCCACTACATTATGTTAATTTCGATATATGGTAAGCCCTTTTAATAAAAATTTGAGTATATTTTTTAATCTTAATGAAGCAATATGAAACGGCCCAAGGAATCATAGATCTTTGGTGTAATATAAAGAATCTCAAGTAATCATTTGATCTAACTTCTTGCCCTCAGGCAGGCAAGGTACTGTTATAACCTACATTTTACAGATGAAACAATTGAAGCCTAGTAAGCTTATTAATAATACAAACAAAAACATGTAAATGACCTGTGATTTCTTCAGTTCTTCATAACTTGTTCCATAAAAGCAGATAACTACCTCTGTGACTTAGTAACTAAGTCCTTGGGAGCTGGTGGAGACATATAGAGTTTAAGTGACTTGCCAAAGGCCGCCTTCTAATCCCAATACTCTTTACTATGTCACACTACCTTTAGTATGATTTATCAATGTATTATGAAGATAATGGCAATTTATAGCTATACACTATTTTACCAAGCATAAATTGCTTTTTACCCAAAATCCTGGCAAGGTAGGTAGGGAGACAGGGATTGGAGCTGTTATTTCATTGATCTACAAACTTAGGAGAACCTGAGTTCAAATTCAGCTTCAGATACTTACTAGCTATGTGACCCTGGGCAAGTCACTTAACCCTGTTTGCCTCAGTTCCTCATCTATAAAATGACCTGGAGAAGGAAATGGCAAACCACTCTAGTATCTTTGCCAAGAAAACACGAAATGGGGTCACAGAGAATAAGACAGGACTGAAAGAACCCAACAACAACAACAGGAAACTCAGATGAGGAAACTCCCCCTACTCACCTTTGCTTCAACTTATAGCCTTAGAGTGCTGCCTAGAATACTAACAGGGGGAGCAGAGCCAAGATGGCAGAGAAAAGGCAGCAACTCCCCTGAGCTTTCTTCTAAACCCTATCAAACACCTTTATATAATGTAATAAAAACAATTCCTGAAGTGGCAGAACCCACAAAAGGACAAGGGCAAATAATTTTCCAACCACAGACAACTTAGTAGGACTATATGAAAGGTCTGTCACACCTGAGTGAGAGGAGAGTGCAGTACAGCCCAGGCCGAACCAGTAAAGCTGTGGCCCATCAAACCAAGGTCAGGCCTTGGGAGACACTGATTCAGCAGTGCCAGGAGCCGGCTCCAGAGCTCTCAGCCCACAGACAATAAGGGGGTCAAAGGAGATTACAAGGGTCTCTTTGCTGGCACTGGGGGCAGGACTCTGTTGCTTTGCCCCTATTCCAATCTGGGTTGCAGTCTTGGGTGAATGTCCCAGGGCAAGGAGGAACACTGGTAAGCAAAACTTTCACAGTAGAACAGAGACCCTGGTCATAGTTCCAGGGATGAAAAGCATGCTTGTGGTGATTCACAGACTAGAGCACAGGGCAGGATGGTAAATGCACCTCTCCTTATATCATACCACCTTGGAAGAACTGAAAACTCACAGGTCCCTAGAAGTATCTCTGAAAACAAGTGCACAAAACCCCTGAAGCTTGGGAGAGTGCACCCTCCACCCTGGAAGCAGAGGTCCACTTTAACAAAGGGTCAAAAGTCAAGAAATAGACAGCAAAAAAAATGAGCAAACAATATAAAATAATTCTGACCATAAAAAGTTACTATGGCGTAATATTAACATGATCAAAGATCTGCCCCACCCATTCAATAGGACTGAGGTGGGGCTAGGTGGGAAGGCTTGATTATATCTTTGCCTCTACTTACCAGGTACTAAGCCAATCTGGGCGTGAAACCCTCAGGGCCCTAAGGGGAGTTGCTAAGACCAGAGCCAATGGTATGTAGGCTGAGTTCTAGTCAATCATGAATACAGCCAATCAGAGACCTGAGTTCTAGCCAATCAGATGCCTGGCTAGGACTGTATATAAGGAGAGCCCAGAGTGTGAGAGAACCAGAATTGAAGAGGGGGCAGAACTGAGAGAAGACATTGAAGCAGCAGACATCAAGAGGGTGCTGAAGAGCAGACATTGAGAGAGCCAGTGGTCCACAGAGAAGCTGAAGAGAGTGCTGAGTGGAGAGTTAGGATTCATGAGTGATTGTTTACAGGAAGGCCCTAGCAGGGGCGAAGGTTACAGGATGACTTGCTTCCTTGCTATGATACTGTGTTATAATTTCCTTGTTGCTGCAATGAGGTGGCCCTACTGGTTTTGGAATATAATTACTACTACATCGATTTGGGGTTATTGGTCCTGGGATTGGGTTCTCTGGTATATAAATAAATGTTATACTTCCTCTGCCTTCTACGTAGAGAATTTTTCATACTTTGTGATTCTGAACCATTCAGGCATGGTCATGGTCATCCTCAAGGTCATGAATTTTGCCTTACTGATACATATGGTGACAAGAAAGATCAAACCATACACTCAGAAGAAGATAACAAAGTCAAAGGTCTAATATCAAAAGATTCCAAGAAAAATATGAATTGGTCTCAGGCCATGGAAGAGCTCAAAAAGGATTTTGAAAATCAAGGAAGAGAGGTAGAAGAAAAACTGGGAAGAGAAATAAGAGTAATATAAGAAAATCATGAAGAAAGAGCCAATAGCTTGGTAAAGGAGACACAAAAAATACTGATGAAAATAACACCTTAAAAAACAGACTAGACCAAATGGAAGAAGAGGTACAAAAATTCGCTGAAGAAGAAAATTCCTAAAAAAGTAGAATTGGCCAAGTGGAAAAGAAGTACAAAAGCTCACAAAGAAAATTATTTCTTAAAAATTAGAATTGAGCAAATGGAAGCTAATGACTTTATGAGACATCACGTAATAATAAAACAAAATCAAAGGAAAGAAAAATATAAGAAAATGTGAAATATTTCATTGGAAAAGCAACTGACCTGGAAAATAGATCCAGGAGAGACAATTTAAAAAATTATTGGACTACTTGAAAGCCATTATCAAAAAAAGAAACTAGACATTATGTTTCAAGAAATTATCCAGGAAAACTGCTCTGATATTTTAGAACCGTAGGGTAAAATGGAAATTGAAAGAATCTACCAATCACCTCCCAAAAGAGATTGCAAAATGAAAAATGCCAGGAATATTATAGAAAAATTCCAAAGTTCCAAGGTCTAGGAGATAATACTGCAAGCAGTTAGAAATAATTCAAGTACTGTGGGGCCACAGTCAGAAAAACTTAAGATTTATCAGCTCCTACCTTAAAGGATCAGTGGGCATGGAAAATGATAGCAGTTAGGATTACAAACAAGAATCACCTACCAAGAAAAACTGAGTATAATCCTTCAGGGGGAAAAATTGATATTCAATGAAATAGAGGACTTCCAGGCATTCTTGATAAAAAGACCAGAGCTGAATAGAAAATTGGATCTTTAAGTACAAGACTCAAGAGAAGCACAGAAAGGTAAATAGGAAAGGGAAATCATAAGGGATTTAATAAGGTTAAACTGTTTCCATTCCTACATGAGATGATACTTGTAACTCAAAAGCTTTCTCGTTATTAGGGCAGTTAGGAGTATATATAGACAGGGCACAGGTGTGAGTTGAATATGAAGGGATGATATCTAAAAAGATAAGATTAAGGGATGAGAAAGAAGAATGCACTAGGAGAAAGTGAAAGGGAGAGTTAGAGTGGGGTAAATCATCTCACATACAAAAGGCAAGAAAAAGCTTTTACAGCAGAGGGGAAGATGGGGGAGGTGGGAGTATTGGTTCAAAGAGGGAATGACATACATACATACTCAATTGGGTACAGAAATCTATCTTACCCTACAAGAAAGTAGGAGTGGAAGGGATTAATAGAAGGGGGGGAATTGATAGAAAGGAGGGCAATTGGGGGAGGCAGTAGTCAGAAACAAAACACTGTTAAGGAGGGATAGGGTAAAGGGAGAGAGAGAATAGAATAAATGGGGGAATAGGATAGAGGGAAATACGTTTAGCAGTCATTAACTGTGAAAATAATTTTGAAGCAAGTTTCTCTGGTAAAGGCCTCATTTCTCAAATATATAGAGAACTGAGTCAAATTTACAAAAATAGGAGCCACTCCTCAATTGATAAATGATCAAGAGTTATGAACAGTTTTCAGATGAAGTAATCAATGCTATGTACAGCCAAATGAGAAGGTGCATTAAATTGCTCTATTGATTGGAGGAATGCAAATTGAAACAATTTTGAGGTACTTACTCATACCTTTTGTGTTGGCTAATAGGACAGAAAAGGAGAATGATAAGTGTTGGAGGAGATGTGGGAGAAAAATGAGACATTAATGCACTCTGTTGGTGAAATTGTGACCCGATTCACCCATTCTTTAGAACAATTTGAAATTATGCCCAAAGGGTTATAAAACAATGCATACCCTTTGACCTAGAAGTGTCACTACTAGGTCTGTATCCAAAAAGAGGTTAAAAAGGGAAAAAAGACCTTTACATATGGAAACACTTAAAGTAGCTCTTTTCAGGTGGCAAGAAGTTGGAAATGGGGAGGATGCCCATCAATTGAGGAATGGCTGAACAAACTGTGCCATGTGATTGTGATGGAAGACTACTGTGCTATAAGAAATGATGAGCAAAACAGTCTCAGAGAAAACCTGGAAAGACCTACATGAGCTGATGCAAATTGAAATGTACTGTGTACTAAGTAACAGCAATATTGTAAGATGATTAGCTGTGAATGACTTAGCTATTTTCAGCAATACAATTGATGGAGTCCTAATAGAGATGCCTCCAGCTCCAATATTCTAACTTCATTACAGGTCCACCGTACCTACCTAGCCCCCCCCCACCCCCCGTCAATGTCCTAACTTGTGCCTCACTGCTCACTAGAACAGCAGGGATGTCCCTGAACTTTTAGTTTCCACAGAAACAGAAACCCAGCACTGTCCCACAGAAAACCTTTCCCACGAAACAGGTGTGCCATCGCAATCACCTCATCCATTTAGCTCAAGACAGAACCACAATACCTAAATATCTATCTTGACCAGACAGGACCAAAATAACTAGCCAATTGGAGGGCAGCATGTCCGGAATGCTTGACCACCAAACCATAGAAGGGGCCCACTCTACAATAGTGACTGCGCACTTCCACTGAGGCTAGGACTCCTCCTCCATTACAAACTCCTCCTGCCTTTTAAATATTAATCATATTCTTTATTCTATGTAAACTTAAATTTCTGTTATGTAATTGCATCTTTACCCTATAAAAATCCATCTTGCTTTCCCTGAAGCTGCTGGTTCCTCTTGGAACTTATCTCATTTAATGAGAGGTGTCAATCTCAAAAAAATACTTATACTTGGGTTAGAGGTGGTCTGACTCTAAATTCTTTGAGACAGTTCCACCACAAGACATCACGAAACTGCAATAGTTTTTGGCCCTAGGAGGGCAGAGACTAAACCTCAACACAATGATCCAAGACAACTCTGAATGACTTATGATGAAAAATGCTATCCATCCCCAGAGAAAGAACTGATGGTGTCTGAATACAGATTGAAGCATATTTTTTTACTTTACTTTTCTTGAAATTTTTTGGTCTGTTTTCTTTCACAACATCATTAATGTGGAAATATGTTCTGCATGACTACACATGTATCACCTATATTGAATTGCTTGCCTTCTCAATGAGGGGGGTGGGGAGGGAAGAAGGAAGAAAATTTGGAACTCAAAGTTTTTTAAAAAATGAATGTTAAAACTGTTTTTACATGTAATTGGGGAAAAATGAAATACTAAATATTTTTTAAAGGAAAAAAATAGAATACTGAGAGATCAAATGAGCTGTCCAAGTCATACAGCCAGCTATATCAGAAGTAGGATCTGAATTCAGATTTTCATGGCTCCAGAGCCAGCCATCTATCTATCAATCATTAATCATCCTTATTTTATATAGAATTCGATTTCTGAATTTTATAGCATCACAGGATATAATGAAACAGTTTTTAAAGGGTTACGTGTGGTATATTGGCTTGAATTACATTGCTTTTCCATCTGTTTTGAATCCTATTATAACTGGGAGGTTAGAGAGGGTACAATGCTGTTGAGTCTGGGCATGAGCATATGTTAGAATGTTGTCATCTGAGGCATCAGTTATTATTTTGAATGTCACTGGCCTCAGTTGTGGAACTTTACTATGTTCATGCTTTATAAAGTCCTATTGGTATTTTGCTCTTTTTGAGTTCCCGATATTGCATGCTGTAAAGGTTTTCAAGATAGTTTTGCAGAAATAGAGGACTATTACATGAAAGCCTGTCACCTTTTGCTTATGAATAATGTAGGATATAGTAGCAATCATGGAAAAATCTAAGTGTTTGGGTTTACTTAGATGGGTATATTTAGACTGCAAGCCCTTTGAAGAGGTCAGTACCATACTTGATTTTTTTTGTCTCTTTCATAGACTATGGGACTGCCACTGTGTATTTGTACATAGTAGACACTTGGCTATAGTACTGTTGAATACACATGCAAGTGAATGAATGACAAAAGAGGAAGTCAAATTTCTTCCTTGCCTATACACCACTGAGGCAAAGAGTCTTTGGAAGGATACGAGGAGGTGAATGGGTTGTGCATGACTGTAATTTGTGCATCTATTTAGGGATTCAATTAGGCTTTATTGCTGAGTAGATATTATAGATTATGAAAGGAATAAAGTTTACAATTCAGGAAAACCTCTTTTTTCAAAAAGCATACAGACTCTCAAAAGAAAACAACCACTATTATAAAGCAAAATCTTTCTTTCTGAACTGCTAGATTGAAGCAAACCTCTAAAAAGTGATCTAGGTGACCAGAAGACAAAAGTAAATACAATAGCATAGCTCCAATTACTCAAGCTTTTCTTCCAGTCAGTTCTCCTGGCAATTTTCTGGGGAAAATTATTTTCTGAAACTGCTTGGATAAATGATTGATGATGCTTAAAATGTTTCAGATAAAGGGACCTATGTTGGTTGAATATGGTTGAATTCTTAACATCAGCTTATTTATTCACTCCTTTCATAGGAAGGACATTGTGTGTGTCTTTGGAATTATAATTCAACTTCAAGCACCATTTATACTTATTGGAAGCCTACAGGTGACAGAGAGGTTTCTGGGCGTGAGGTAATGGTGCCAGAATGGAACGTGAAGAGAAGGGAGAAGTGCCTCTACTTCCAATTCCATTTGAAGGCAGAGGTATTATATAGAGTTTCCATAACCTGGAAGACTCTGTCTCCCTATGACAGGACCTAAGGCATAGCCAGAGAAAGACCTTGAGCAGATTGCTACAGTATTGTTGGAATGATTCTCTTCTTTCAGCTGTTAAACTAATGGTCACTTCAAGTGGGCACGTGCTTCTGAAATTGTAAATTAATAGAAATTTAGAGATGAGCAGCAGTAGATGTAGTAAAACCTCATGAACTAGGAATCCATTAATTTGGAAATATAATACCTTTCATTTGTATATTGATTTTCACTTTTGTAAGCATTTCTATGTCCTTTAACTCCTTGGCTTCTCAGCACAAATCTGTGAAGCAGGCAAGGCAGATATGATTATATTCACTTTATGGATGAGGAGCCCAAGCCCAAGACCTTTCCCACACTTTCCTTTGGAGCCTCCTAAATGCTGAGCTAGTTCTTGTAGTGCATGTATGTGTCAGCTTTGTCATCTATGTGGACATCCCTGGAAAGTACACTGCCAAGGTGAGTGTATACAACCTTCAAAATTTTTCCATTTGTTGGAACTTATGGTTCCAGATATGGGTGGATGGTTTGGTGCTGGCTGGTGGACAACCTCTGTTTTCTTGGTGTTGTCAGGCCCAAATTAGCACAAGCAGCAGAGAAACGATCCATACGAACCCCATCATACACTCAGCACAAAGAATATTAGATCTGCAGAGGCTCTGAGGTCCAGAGAGGAGAAACAACTTTCTCAATATCTTATAGCTAATTAATAGCAGAGCCAAGACTAGAATTCTTTTCTCCTATGAGACATACTTGAGTTCTTTTCTCTATTCCATACTATCTCAGAGTTAAAAACCCCCACAAGGCAATATAGGGTCATTGAACACCATCACTCACAGGTAGGCATTATAACGCAGATCAGGGACAAACTCCAGTTATGGTAGAATGCATAAAACGTATTGATATAATAATAACAACCACAATAACTAGCATTTATATAGTGCTATGTGATTTGCAAAGCCCTTTACTATCTCACTTAATCTCCCCAAGGACACTGTGAAGTAAGTTGACTACTGTTATCCCCATATTTCTGTTTTGTAGATAAAGAAACTGAGGCTGAGGGAGGTTAGCAATTGTCACAGGATGACAAAGGTCATATCTGAGTCAATGTTTGAATTCAAGTATTTCTGGCTCTAAGTACAGTACTCCATCTGCCAAGCCACCCAGATGTCTAAGATGTTGATTTCTGATAATCCAGCGTCCTTCTAATTTCTGAAATCTCACTTTACAAGAAATAAAACACATAGATCCCTTACAAGGTCTCTAAGGAACTTTTGACAATCTTGAGTTTACCTTTTTTTTAAATAATATTTTTTCTAATTACATGTAAAGACAATTTTTAGCATTCATTTTTAAAATAAAAATTTGAGTTTCAAATTTTCTCTCTCTCTTGCCTCCCCTCTCCCTAAGACGGTAAGCAATTTAACATAGATTATATAGGAGCAATCATGTGAGTTTATCTTTTAGAAAGTGATTCCAGATTCATTTCACTAAATCCCACATCTAATTCCATACTTTCTTCAAATAAATAACCTACCTCTCATTACTTTCATCCAATTTCTGAGAGTGGGAGGTATCTCTTATTTTTGTTGTTCTTGTTTCATGGTGTTTTTAAAAAATTGTAACTGTGATTTTATTGAGAAAACTCCTCATTTCCAATGGATAAAAATTCCTTCTACCAGGGTAGATCAGGAAAAGTTCTTCAACTAATAAAGAGTTGTAGGGAGAAGGGAGGTGGGAGGGGAACTGAGAGGTTAAGTGACTTGCTGGGTCATATACCTGGTATGTTTCAGAGGTAGGACTTTTACTCAAGTTCTCCTAGTCCTAAGGGCATCTTTCAATCCACTGGTGGTTATCAAACTCTGTCATCTATAGATTGGGTTCATTGCTTGGGACAAAAAACTCTCTGTGTCTAAGCCCAAGTGCTGCATGGGCAGTTTTGTGGAGTGGAAACCATATTAAATGAGCTCAAAGTTCAGCAATAAGTAGAAAAAAAGCTACAAAAAGGCAATGTTGAGGCTATGGGATAGAGGTTGGAAGAAGGAAAAGGAAGCTTTGCTGAGTTATGGGGTCATTTATATGTATATAAGCTTCAGGTCAATTTTAGCATTATCTGATGAGCTACCTTCATTCTCTCCCAATGTCATCTATTTGAGGCATTATTCAGCATCAGAACGATAATATTACCCCACCTTATTCTTCCTCACCTCTTGATAAAACCAGTAACATGGCACCTGAGATGCTTATTCCCTTCTATGATATCTTAGGGATAGCTATAATCATTCTTAAACATTTATTAAGAACCTATATGTTATCTCATTCACTGACCACATTTTGTTTTGTATCATTTCTGTGTATGTGTCTTATTTCTTATGCTAGATCATAAGGTCCTTGAAGGTAAGAACTATTTCTTAGGCCTCATTATATTCCCTGAAGCAATCTGTATACACAGGGTGCCCCAAAAGTCTTAGTGAAGTTTTAAATTTTAGTAACTTCAGAAATATAAATGTTACAGACTTACAAAAAGTTTGAAATGTTAATGATTTAAATATTTGTATATTCTTATTAAAATTCAACATAACTACCAATGTGAAATAATTTATATATTATTTTATGGAAATGCTTGTATTATTCCATAAATTAAAAATAAAATAAATAAATAAAAATAAAATTAAATAAAATAAAAATTCAGAAAAAGAACCTGTATTCTAGGCATAGGAATAGAGCTGGGGATATAAACTAAGCAGTTTCTGCCATCAAGGAACTTGTATTTTATGGGGGGTAAAGGGCATGGAGGAACAACAAATACAAAAAAAAATTAATGCTATACACACATGTATATATATATATATGTGTGTGTGTATGTGTGTGTGTATATATATATATATATATATATATATATATATATATATATATATATACACATATAGGTGTGCATGTGTGTTGATGTACATTATGTCATTAAAGAGAGAGGGCACCTGGAACTTGAGGATCAGGATAGGCATTTGAGCTGAACCTTGAAGAAAGCTAGGGATTCTGCAAAGCAGAAGGAAGGAATGAATACATTTCTGATATGTACAAAGACAGAGGTGGGAGATGGAATGTCGTGTATGGGAAAAGTGGTATAAGGCTCAACTGAAATAGTGAATTTAAAGCATTTTGCAAATCTTAATGCACTATACAAATTCCCAGTTCATTATTATTATTATTATTATTATTATTATTGTTAACCTACAGTCTCCAGGCCTCTAGTCTGGTGATGATTCCATTCCATGAGCCTTCAACTGTACTAAAAACAAACAGTGTTTATAGAGCAATACAGGGATGTGCTGGGAAGTGTTTAACAACTTGGCAGTCTGAGGGGGAAAGGCATAAAAAAGTATGCCTCCACACTTTTAAGTCTAATTTCCATTATTAATCCTTCTTTACATCCAGATCACCAACAAAACAATAAATCAACTCTGATTTGTAGTGATTGCTGATTTCTGAGGTGTAATTGATCACAGTGAAATTTTAACACCTAGTTCTCCAGCCCGCCATTGTGGGTAATAAAGAGCAATTTGACCTATTCAATTGGAGAGAACAGTTTGTGAAAGAGAATCCTGTGCAATAATTAGCCTGGAAAAGTAGGTTGGAACCACAATATGAAAGAAGAGGCTTAAATGCCATATAGAGGAGTTTGTAACTTCCTTGTTGTATCATGTTTTGAACAGTCTTGGTCAATTTAATTTCTCTTACTTCAGACAAGTCTAGTTACTGTGAGGGCAAGCAAAGTGGGACTTTTTACTGTTTTTTCTTTTGGAGTAGTTCTCAGCACTAAGGCAATCAAGTGCCTTTGATTGAACCTTGCCTTTGTTTGTAGAAAGTCCTGTACCCTTTTGCTCATTAGGTCATGAGAGACGTGAAGCCCTCGGGGCTCTGAAAAAGGGCATATATACTCTGAGGGTAGCCATTAAGCTAGAACTCTCAGAACTGTGGGAGGGGAGGTTTTGTTTTGTGGGCTCACTCACTGGAAGAATGTTGTGTGATTTGACCAGATGAGACTCTGGGTAGCCATTGGAGCCCCTCAGCTCTGAAAAATCCAGATATTGGTGCTTCTTTCTCTGGTAACTGTATGTATTGCTATGGTCAAATGGTTAGAAGACTGTCTGTTGATTTGTATTATTTTTCTCTGCTTATAATTTCTGTTTGTGTTTTCTCTGAAGTTCAGGGTGCTGACTTTTTCCCCTGAACTAAGTGAATGATATATGTATGTTTAATTAAAGTAAGATTGCTAACCCCTTAAAGTTGGTTTCCTTAGGAAAGCAGGTCTAAGAATCTGTGCTATCAGCCCTCCTGTGTGCTAGTGTTGTTGGTCTTGTTGGCCTTACACAGCCATAGTAGCTGCAAGTAACATTGTTGTTACAGTTGCATCACATTTTGTTCTTCCAGGAAAATGAATTTAGAGTTGCTGTGGTGTCTTAACCCAGTACATAAGGTTCTAATGGTCCAAGGCATAAAAGGGTCACTTAAAAATTGTCCAAGTATGTTGAATAGTCTTCATGCTTTTCTCTACCAAAAATTGCTACAGACACAGGATGTCCTAAAGGCCCACACTCTTTATGCAGGGATCCTGTTATCAGTGGATTGATATCAGGATGCTTGATGACTGTATGGGACTTGTCGGTCACATATTCGTGGTCATGTTTGATTTTGTTCTGCTTGCTCCTCACCTTTAAGGTTAAAGCTTTTACCTTCATGCCTTTTATATTTCAGTTCCTGAAATGGGTACCCCCCTTCTCTATTCACAAAAGGAATTTTTAAAATCAAAGTTATCCTGCCCTGCTATCCTCGAAATAAGTCACAGAACTTGTTGGGTTTCATGTATTGGTTTGGATGGAGCCGAATAGGAAAGCAGTGAATTATTTTGCACTCACTTCCTTTCCCCCATCCTAAATAACTAGATGTTAATATACTATTGGGCTCCTAACATGTTTCCAAATGAATGAGACAGAGAGAAATAAAGGAATTCAGAGAAGAGAGATATAAATATGAGCTAGAAGGGCTGGGGGGAAGATTTTCCAGAGAGGATGGGACTTGAACTGGACTTAGATGGGAACTATTAAGTAGAAAGTTCTGGTAGAGACAAGTCCTTCTGGCTCTTAGATCAATGAGCTTTCCAATATCATATGTAGTCTTCTTGAAGAGGTAGGCTTAAGGCCTTTCCAGGTTGGAAGAGATAAAGAGGAGAGAGAGAAAAAAAGAGCTGAAGGGAGAGGGAAAATGAAGAAAAATTCATCTGTGGCAACAAGCTCAGAGTATTCACAGATCACTGAAAAGAATGACCTGGTTGGAGCATATCTGCTTTGCAGAGTAGTAGGAAATATTAGTCACAAACTATGGTGTCTATTCATTAAAATTGGTGCCCTAAAGACCTACTGTAATACTATGAGTCTTACTAGTGTCATTCTCTCTCTCTATACTCTATCCCTATCTCCATTCTGTGCCTATGTCTATATCTATATCATTGTTACCTATGTATCATAGATATAGCTAGCCCCCGCTCTATTTATATATATATATATATATATATATATATATATATATATATATATATATATAGATAGATAGATATAGATATATAAAATTTGGTTTGGATGGAGCTAAATGGAAAAGCAGTGAATTGTTTTGCACTCCCTCTCCTTCCCCTGTTCTAATAGCTAGATATTAATATGTCATCAGTTGAAATTACAGTAACACTGAAAATAGCTAAATAGGCTCCTAACGTGTTTTGAAAGAATGAATACACACATACACACACATATATAGAGAAAGAACACATATGTGTGTACTAGAAAAAAAGGAAATAAAGACCTACATTTCTTTAAAAAAATATTATATAACCAAGCAGCAATTCTGGCAGGTCTTTTCTTTATTAGTCTGAATTAGCAGAGGTTTGCTATATTTTTTGTGGGTCTATAGATTGAAGAGAATCCTGTGATATTATTAAACCTGACTGAAATGTGAGGCAACAAAGTAACTGATTTCCTCTTAGATGACCTCCTCTTATGCCCAAAGCTAGGAGGGTTAAATTTATTTTTTATTAAATGATGAATTCTTTAGAATATTTGATTCAATAAATGCAGTAGAAAGGAATTGATTAGAAGACCACTGAGCAATTGATTTTCTCCCCAGACCAGTTAATGAAATTGTGGAATACAAGAAGAAGGAAAGAGAGACCATTTGTAAAATGGTGTTTGTCTGTTGAATGGTATAATCATATAGTTGAGAATTGGATATATAAGCCCTAGGCCCACCAGTTGTGCTTGGAACCTCAAGGGAGATTGTTTGTTGTGGATTCTCTAAGAACTATGCTATATGGACCTTGCAGAGACTCTTCAGTACAAGGCACTTGAGGAAAGGGACCTGAAAGGATAAGGCTAAGCATTTCCAAGTCACCAGAAAGGTATTCAAAATTAGAAATATGTACCATCTTCACATTGGCCATGGTGCCTTGATTTGAAGTACTTGCCCAGCAGGTATCAACACACTCAGCAAAGAGCAGTCTCAGAGAGGCAAGGCATAACAACAACAAAGAGCATTTATATAGTGTCTACTACTATGTGCAAAGTGCTTTAAAATTACTATCTCGTTTCATCCTCATAACAACTCTGGGAGGCAAATGTTATTATTATCTACATTTTCCAGTTAAGAAAAATGAAGCTAAAGAAGATTAAGTAACTCTTCTTAGAGTCACAGAGCTAGTAAATATGTGAGCTGGATTTAAACTCAGGTATTCCTGACTCCAAGCTCAGCTCACCATCCACTATGCCACCTAACTGCCTAGACAAGAAGAAAGTGAGAGAGAGTTAGGCCTGGCCACTAGACATCAAGCATCAGAAAGGGATAAGCCCAAGGAACCTGCCAAGTAGAAATGCTATGTCCAGGTGAAGCAGCGTGAGGACACTATAAGAAGGAAAAGAACCATGCTCTGTGGTGCCAAATGTATGAGTTGCCTTTGCCCTATGTGTTCCCCAAGTATGTTACTCCACTATAGCACTCTATATGTATTGCTACTGTTTTTACACATGCTTTCTCTCTCTAGTTTTATGTGTATATAGCTTTATATACATATACATATATACACATTATATATATGTTATACACACATATATGCACATTATATACATATACATATATATATACATATATTACACACATATACACATTATATACATATACATATATATATACATATATTACACACATATACACATTATATATACATTACATACATACACACATATATACATATTATATATACGTTATATACACACATATACACATTATATGTATACATTATATACATATACACATACATATGTGTATACATACGTATTGCTTATCTCAGGTTTATAGGGTGAAGAAGACATTGTCAGTATTGCTCATGTTGTGCCATCTCCATAAATACCTTTACTTTGATCCAGTTGTTTCTACTACCTGATTATTAAAGCTATGTGCACCTATGGGGCCTCTTGAGCTCTAATTTTAGAAGTGCCAATTCCCAGAGTACCTTAAACCTAGGTCTTTCCCTGAAGAGACCCCACCTACAAGTGTCTTACAGAAAGGCTAAAGTAGATACTACATTTAAAAAATAGAATAAATCCTTTCACTGGAAGGTTAACATTTAACTGTTTTTTGGTCCATATTATTGATGAAAACACTTTAGAAAAAAAAAATCTAGTCCACCGAAAATAAAAAGGCAGGTGCACTCACTGGCCTTTGATTCAATTTTCTGATGAATAACTGTGAACTTGTTGCTGATTTTGAGGGCTTCAAATGTACAAATCTAGGTTTAGTCTCTGCATTAACAAACAAGCATGGATGATTCATAATTGCCACAACAGAAGCATTTATTGACTGATTAATATTTATAATGGGAAGGCAGTCAGAGGTAATTTGAGGAATGATTATTATCTGAGGCGCCTCTAAACAGTATGACCACAGAGATTTTAGGGTCGGAAGCTTCCCTGAGACTTGGTTAAATCCAATAGCTTTAAAACGGAAGAAGGCCAAACTACATGCAAAGTAAACCTACAAAGACAGGAGAAAATAAACCTGCCAATACCAGGCCTCTTTTTCCTATTTATCTTTTAAAATGCATTTTTCATTAGAAAATTGAGAATTGTTGACATTTATACAATTTCTCATTTGAGCTTTACATTAACCTTGCAGGGTAATCACTACAGATAATATTGATCCCCTTTTAGAGATGGGGAAACTGAGGCATGGAGTGGTTGTTATCTGCATTTGGTCACATAACTAGCAAGTGTTAGAGATAGTTTCAAATTTATGTCTTCCTGGTTCTGTCCTATACATAGTTCTTAGAGTGAATTATAAAGAATGACTTATTTTCTTACAAATTCATATTTCACATTTGTATATAACTATTAATGTATTTGAGAGCAAAAGGAGTATTTTAATTTTTTTCTCAAATAATTTAATATCTTGCACATGATATGGGTACAATGAATACACAGAAAAGGAATAATTTTGAAAAAGACATGCAGAAATGAATGAATGTCTTCCATACCTTACAACTATTTGGACAACCCTGTACAACTTAAATGTTTGAGAGGCATAACTTTATAAAATTATTTTATCACAAAGATTCCTCCAGTTTTTAGGTTGGGTTGAAATTCATCTCATAAATTCAATCCTGTGCTCCTAAAGTTATTTTCTTATATTCAAGCATGAAGTTTTGGGGAAGGTATTGAAAATAGCTACATATGGCCATTTAATTAGGCTGGTTTAAACCAATTCGATAGGGTGAGGTAAGTGAGAACACAATCCATTTATACATAAGTGGAACTATCTTTTGGAGATGGTTCTTAGCATAGAACTAAGGCATACTGTTGGTTTTTATTACATGTTTAATGGCTGAAAAAGCTTCTTTATACTAGATTAGAAAGGCTTTAAATATGATTATGGTAAGACTCATACCATCCAAATATTAAATTTCTCTGATAGTTCTGTTTTCTTTGATATGGATAAGTCCTTCAAAAATACTCATCACAACTTATACATGCTTCTTCATCCTTTATGATGCTTATTTAAGTCCTCCAATAAATGTTCTATACTCACCCTTTATGCTGGGTCCTTCAGATCCTTTGTCATTTTGTGGATACCAATGGTGAGTGTGGGTGTTGATGAGTTATGTCTTATTCTATCTATATGACCAATTCACCTTCTTTTCTTGTCATATACCTCTAAAATGATGTTCTTTAGGTTGCTTTTCCTGCACAATTTTGCACTGGTGTTATCTTGTAGACTGCTCACTCCTACTATGTATCTTTATAGTGAGCTTTGGGTGATTTTTAACTTGAATTCTTTACTATGTCTTACTTCATAACTAGCTGTTATACAGAATCACCAGGCAAGTGTTGTTTTGTAAAAAAAAAAATGATTCTTTTCTTCAGAAAGAACTTTGTGGTCATTAAAAACTGCCATTTCTTAAAGGCAACCCAGGCTTTCTCCTCCTATTGATTGAGCAACTCAACTCATTTTCTACAGTGTTTTTCCAAAACATATTTGCTAATGGATGAGCTCTGTGGATTGTCCATACAATTGTATGCCATAGTCTTGACCTTGGGTTGGCAAACTATGGCCTGAGGGCCAAAACTGGCCCACAGCTTATTTTAATATTGCTCACAAAGTAAGTGGATTTGGCCCTCAGGCTACTGGTTTATGAACCCTGATTTAGAAGATAAATATTTTTCATCTGGTTGTTTTACTTATGGGTATAGTTAGGCCAAGTATGGTTACCATTTTGTAGGGTCTGAAATATTTCAGGACTTGAAAAAATCAATAGAATATTGCATGCAAACAGCAGGGAATCCTTTTTTTTTATTTGGATTTTGTACTGGACATTCCCATGATGGTGAGAGACAAAATGAATAAAAGGAAAAGGATCTTGTATCCTTTCTGCCTTTTAGCTGATTGTTTGACTGTTAAGGTATGGTCTGTTGTAGAACATTTTGAAATTTTTTCTTTTCTAATATTTTTTTTCTTTTTAATATTTTTATTAAATATTTGTGCCCTTGATATTTATATAGCTAATTCTCACTTTATACAGAGATGGAAATTATGCAAATGGCTGTCATTGATATTCTGTTGCCATTTTTTCATTTTTATAATAAGGATTTTTTTAGTTTACTTACAAATATTTAATGTTCTTTCCCCTATAGAAATCTTGAGAATCAATGCTTTTAATGCCCTTAAAATTTTATTATATCACAAATTTCAACTAGGTAATTTGGTCTGGTCAACTTGGTCTGGTCAGGGTGCTTTTTGAACCTTTGCTTTTCTTCTTGCCATTTTTTATTTCCTCACTAAGTACACAGGCTACTGTGATCCTAGATTTAAAATGTAATGGTTCCATTGTCCTTGCTGGAGAAAAAAAAGTCATAGAAATACTGAAAGATTTTCCTCCCACTTTACATCTGCTCCTTCAACTTCCTTTTTTTTAAATTTTTAAATGCCTCAGGATGATGTAGCTTCATTGGGTCTCTCATCAATCTTTCTCTAAACTAATATTAGTACTTTATTATAGGAATATCTTAATTGATTTGAGATATTAAAGTCAGACATTGGAAATGGGAGCAGCTCTAAAGTGTTACTGATAATAGCTCTAAACTGTGACCATCATGATGTGGAGGTTTCCCAATTTCAGGTGTGTAGGGCTGGTGTAAATTTGAGGTGCTGCAATCCATGACTTCAACATGTAGTTTATTCTTGTTTCTTTCTCTGTTAACAAACCACCACCAGTCTCATTTTTAAAGTTATTTTCACCCGGAAAGTAGTATTTTACTGAATTTTATTTCCTTATTTGCAAAAGAAACTTTATTTAAACAATAACAACAATAAAACCCAAACATTTAGCTATATACATGATATGACCAGATCATCTTGAAAGTGTCCCGCTTAGTAGGAACTCTCTGTTTTTAACTCTTGATATGGTCAGAATTTAATATGACCACCAGTACTTGAAGATTCTTTTGTGTTCTTGTGGCCATAGTGGCTTTTTTGAATGAACTTTATGTTTCCATCCTTTTCCCATGGACCCCAATAATTTAAAAAAAAAGACATTGGAGATTTCTACAGTAGACTATAGCTCTTTTTTCTTAAAGCTTATATTTAGGGTTAGTGAAACCATTACCTAATGCTTCAGTTCAGGAAGTTACTGGGATAATGAGGGGAGTCATAGAAAATTGGTTGATATGCACAGTCTAGAAGCAATGGTATTATCATATCATCATCCTCTTCAAGATTTAAAAAATATAAATGACTTAATAGTATTAATTGTTCTTCTAACTGGCGAATCTCTCTGCTGGGCGAGGGGAGATGAAATATCTGCTGATTGAAGTAAGCAGTTTTTAGGGTCTTTTAATATGTTCGTTAAGGAGAACGATTTCCACTGGTCAAATTTTCTCAGGAGACAATGATAGTCTCTGGAAGGTCTGTTTTTTTTTTAATCAAGTTTCCATTTGTGGATGTGTCAACAACTTAAATAGGTGAGGCTGGATCTGCCTCAATTATATATAAGCTGCTATTATTTTCACATAACTATTCTGAAATTGCTCATCATGAGCACTGCAGCATAAGGTGGCCAAGTATCTCACATAATGATGATTTTTGCTGTCTTTTGACACACGATGAAACTAATTCCTATATTTGCCTTTCCTAGGAGAAACCATGATCCTTCTACCTAGCTTCATTTACCTTTTGTCTTCTAGTTTAATTGATAGCAAGAATATAAGAATTAATGTGATTTGTTTCTTTCATTTAGTTTGTCACCCCCTCGATCTCTGGACAACAGATTTCACATTGAGTACTAAATATTTAGTTAATATTTAGAGTCATATCTGGCATATTTTTCCTCATTGGAGATAGAAGAAATTGGAAGAGTAGGGCAGATAAGGCTCGGTTGCCATGAAGGAAGGAACTAGCTCATAGATTCTTGTCATAATTAATTATTCTCGTTAACTTCATTCTCAGTTATTTTTATGCTGCTGTAGGAATTCATACTTTGTCAGCAGCTTCTAATATTGGGGCTGTGGGTAAAAGTCCCCTTGAGTTATGACTCTGTTAATTGGTCTAAGAATTACATGATGCTTAACATACTCTTTTATGCCATTGTCCCCACAGAAACTGAACTCCACAAGACAAAGGGTCATTTTGTATTTTCCTGTTGTCTTATTGATTGCCAGCACTAAAGAAGTTGACACCAAGTGTCAAAACTACCGATGAAAAATCCTTCTCTACTTAATTATGTCAGTCCTCAGAAACAAGATACCTCCTGTTGTCAAGCTGATATTCGAAGGCTTTTCAGCATGGTAGAATTTCCAAGAGCTTTCTCATCTTGGGCAAATCCTTTCAATGAATCAGTGAAAAGCATTTAATAAGCACTTATTATGGGCCAAGCTAATTGTGCTAATTACTGAGGACACAAATAGAAAAGAAATTCTATGCCTTTAAGGAGTTTATATATTAGTTGGAGGAAATACACATACACACATATGTTGAAAGAGAGAGAGAGAGAGAGAGAGAGAGAGAGAGAGAGAGAGAGAGAGAGAGAGAGAAAGAGGGGTGGGGTGGGGCTAGAAACACTGCTTCAGTTTAGGAAGTAACAGTGATGGTGAAGGAAGCCATAGAGAAGTTGATTGATCTACACATTTTAGAAGCAATGGCAACCAAAGTGTAATTATTATTCTTATAATAAAAGGTGGATGGTTGTGGGGGGTGTTGTATGTACAAACTGGTCAGAAAAATAGCAAAAAAAAATCCAACATGAATGTTTTTATGGGGTGGGAAATATGGGGCAGGGGCGGGGAACATGTAGCCCTCTAGATCCTCAAGTATGGCTCTTTGCCTGAATCCAAACTTCACAGAACAAATCCTTTTAGGGGATTTGTGGCCTCAAGGCCACAGGTTCCCCACCTCTGGTCAGGGGTTTGGAGATATCTAGACATAATGGGCCATGCCAGCATTGACTAACTGGTTAAAATTGTGTGACCTAGAACTTAGCACAGTGCCTGGCATGTAGTAAGCACACAATAAATGTTATTGATTGATTGACTAACTCTATGGAAGTAATTTCAAAGCTGAATAGATTATTTACTTATTTCATGGTCTCAGGAAGACCAGGGATCTGGAAAGGTGCAGTAGGATTGTCTGGAAAGGAGATGACCAAAGTGAATTTTCAAATGGGATATGAGATATGATCTGGGGTTTAGGGCCAACTAAATCTAGTGAAAACCCAGGGTTAACTCCATGCCAAAAAATGAGGTATTGGATAAGGACTCTGGAATTAAAAGATATATTAAATAATAAAGTGTTAAGACAGAAGGGAGGGGAAAGAGTTGGGATATTTGGGTCAAGTCTCCTCTTGACAAGATCTAATCTATTTAATGATTTTGTACCACTGGATGAGAGGTCACAGATATAAAAGCTTTTCTTTCTTTTTATAATTGAAGTGAGAGAAAGACATCATATTAACAAAGCAGAAGATTGCCCCTTTTAATGAAAAATAAGGTTTTTAATGTATTGCAAACAGGTTAGAAAAGATAGGGAAATTATACTTAACACAGCAGCAGTTTAATCCAATTATGAGTCAACTTATTAGCTTTAATTTCTAGCAGCATTTTCTTACTTTAACCACTAAAACCCAACAGAGCAAATGTGGGAATCATGGTGTGAGATCAACAATGTTGGGGCTATTTCCTAAATACCTTCTAACTATTCAGAATTTAGATCACTATTACCATTGCCTTGGGGATGGATATGTGTTCTACTACTGGGATGACTATTTAGTACTTTTTTTTTGAAGAAAAAACTGCCAAAGTGAAAGTGATTATATTTCATGAAAAAAAGACTATAATTACCATACTGATTTTTTTAAAAGACTTAATCTCAGGTTCTGATGATTGGTTTAATGACCTATCTTTCTTTCTACAGATGTTTTAATGCATACTTTGAGAGGCAGAATGATATAGATATAAATTTGGGTTTAAATCTGGCTTCTGACACTTATTAAATTTGTGCCTCTGGGTTCGTCATTTAATCTCTCTCTGAGTCTCAGTTTCCCCATCTACAAAGTAGGGATAATAATGCCTACAGTGCTTATCTCACAGGATTTCTGTGAGGCTCAAATAAGGCTAAATATAGGAACATAAGTACATATTATACATGCTTTAGAAATTGTTATATAAACATGCTGTTAATATAACATTATATATGTTTATATAATATAAAGTATGTTGCTAACATATGCTACATAAATAGTGGTTACTATTATTATTATTATTTTGGGTTGAAATGGATAGGTGATACCACGAACATGCATGCATGGTTTTCAATTATGGCGCTTCTTTGAAAAATGACATTGAGGGGTTATAGAACAAGGATGTCAGGGTCACCCACTGAGATTATATGTATCTATTGGAAAGTATGCCCTAAGTTTATGGAGGAAATGTTTTGTTGCTAATTTTCTTATTATGCCATTTCAGCTAATGCCTTTGCTTTGATTGTGTCCTCTGGCTGACTATAAAAATAAAAACACATGGGTGGGCCTCTGTGAGCTATAGTTTTAGGAGTATTGACATACAGAGTCCTTTGAACCTAGGGTAGTTGTCCCTTCAGGATAACCAATGAGTCCTAAGCTGGGAATGTAGTTTGGGAGAACAGTAGGAGTAGCCAGAGGGATGCTATATGTGTATCAATTTAATATTTCATCAGAATGGATATCTAACTGAATGTCATACTATGGATAAGAGATATTTTATTCAATTGTTCATACTTTGATGCTTAAGCCAATCTCTTTTGAATAATTATGGAAAGTCAAATGATATTCTGAGACTTAATGTAATAAGCGCAATGATATCTGTAAATAGGAGTATCTGGAGTACTATGCCGTCAACAGTGCATCCCTCTTCCATTTTGACCCTGTCCAGGATAAATCCTATGACAATCCTATGACGGATCCTTCCAGCAAACATATTTGTACCTGTTTTATGGCTCACTTGATGTTATTAACTAGAGGGACATTGAAAAGTTATATTTATGGTTGTCTTTATCAAGAAATCTTGAAAAACAGCATTTCAGTCCCAGTTTTTAACAGCAATTATGGGATGTAGAGGACAAGAGAACCAGATAGGCCTAGTGAAAAAAAGACTTTATTATAGCAAATTTTAATTTACACAAAGGAGAAAAAGGCCCAAAACAAGCATAAGGGGGAAGTAAGGAAAATGAGAAAAGGCTACAACCAGGGCAGTTTTTTGGATCTTGCGTTCTCTCCAGTTTTTGGTCAGTTGGGTAGCTAAAAATCAAATAAGTTGCAGAAGATCATTTGCAAAAGCCTTCCTGTTGTTCCTTTATCATATTTTCATCAAGGGCATCTTCAACATGTACTTAAAATATTTTTTAAAGAAAAAAATATTTTGTAAGTACAATGAAGTTGTTGATTTCGTCTTAACTACCTTTTATTGGATAGTAGTCTTGCCTGCATTTTTCTCTCCAGATATGGTTTTTTCCATTGTTAGGGAAGATGGAAATAGATTATGAAAATTGTGACAAATCTGTTCCATTTTCAATCTATTTCTTTTCCTCCTTCAGATGTGATCTTTAAAGACTCTTGGGAAGATCTAACTTATTTAGGTCTCATCCTAGACTTTATGCAGATTTGTGTTTGTTATCACTGCTTTTTGGCATTGTAATACCAAGCTTGGGCTACAGATTGGGAATGGAGGAGAGTATAACCAGAGCAGGGATGATAGCCTGGGAGAGTAATGAAGGATAAAAGAATTGGAGGCTATGGTATGGATGAAGAATAGGTTTAGGAGTAGCAAGGCACAAAAAATAGAATGATAAAAGATTATGATTGGGTGATTGAATTTTCTAGTTCCTGAACATGGAACACTTTGGTAATGGTAAGATCAAGGTTCCAGTATGACCATCCCTGTGTGTTGCTGAGGAGGAATGAACATCATACGCATCATAGGAATTAAGTAGTTGGATTAGGAAGTTAAGATAGTTGAAAAAATATAAACTTGTATGTTGATGTCCCCTAGTATGAGGGTAGGAGTTTGGTAGATAAGGAGACTGAGTGCCAGTAACTTAAAGAGAAAAGGGCAAATATCATGAGGATGTTGTAATGGTAATCATAGAAGGACTTTTTTGTTTTCTCTTAGAATGCTAAGGTAATCAGGTACCTTTGATAAATCTTGCCTTTCAAATGTAAAGGCAAACAAAGTGGACTTTTTGTTGTCTTTTGTTTCTTTGATTGAATCAAGAGTCTTTGACCTGCTTAAGAAACAAGAAAGTTCACATAGGTTTGAGGCTCTTGGTTGTGACACCCTTTGACCCTGAAGAAGTGTATATAACCTTAGAGGTTAGTGTTTTGTGCCTTTGGGAGTACACTCATTGAAAGAGTGTTGGTGATGAGACTCTGTGTAAGCCCCCTCCAGCTTCGAAAATCCAGATGTTGGTGCTTCTCTGGTAACTATGTATTGTGATTGGTTAGACAGAAATGTTGATCTGTTTACATTGTCTCTGATTTCTGTTTGTATTTGCTCTGAAGTACAGGGTGCTGGCTTTTTCTCCGAAACTAAGCGAATGATATATGTATGCTTAATTAAGGTAAGATTGTTAACCCTTTGAAGTTGCTTTCCTTAGAAAAGCAGATCAAAAAACTTGTGCTAGCAGCCCTCCTGTGTGCTGGTGTTGTTGATCTTACGTAGCCACAGTAGCGGCAAACAACATTGCTGTTACAGATGTGTGTGTGTATGTGTGTGTGTGTATGTGTGTGTATACATATATACACTACATACACATATGTACGTGTGTATAGATACATATATGTGTATTTGTATACATATGTCCATATATACATAGATACATGTATGCACACACACAGATGCCACTAGGCTCTTTACTGATTGATAAGCTTGGATAGAGCGAATATCAAAAAAGGAGAGGCTTCTGGATAACGGTAGCTGAAGGAGAGACTAGAAGTGAAATGAGCAGCCAGGAGTTTTGCAAACCCCTCCCCATCCTGGAACCAATGAATTAGGGTGTATGAGAGAAGGGGTTCATGGAGGGAATAGTACTGGAAAGGAAGGCCAGGAATACTGTATCATCTGGGGGTGGGGTGGGGAACTAGGTCTCAATGCGTGCCAGGAACAGGAGGGGAAAAGATCTAGAATGAAAAGACGTTTGTTAACTATTGAGTAGGAATTACAGAGGGTGCAGAGGAAGGGGTGAGACATTGGATGCATAGGGCTGAGGTAGATGGAATGAGGGAGCAGGGAGGAGGGAGTGCATAGAGGAGTTTGTCCACCATCAGTGGGATAGGAAAGTAGGAGGAATATGAATATGCTAAACAGTGTGGAATAATTCTATAGACTTTCAGTGATTTAGAAAATTTCTGTTGATGTAGGTGAGTGCTTAGAAGGGTCAAGTTCTCCATACAATCAAGTCTGTGGGGAGAGAAGTCAGTGCTGCTCAGTTCTGGGAGGCTCCATAGAACTGGTCACAAGTCAGGCACAGGCATAATCTGATTGTTAATGAAGCTGTAACTCCAAAGAATGACTCATTACTGAAATTATAAGCCCTGAAGCAGGCCAGTGGCAGAAGTATTCTCAGTCAAGCGAAGTTTTTTGGCTTCTCAAATCACAGACTATAGGAAAATGCCTTGTTGCCTAGGTACAGCAAGTCTGTCTGGCAGTTTATGTAGCCAGTTTCTCAGCTGTCTTCTTGACTACTCCCTTCTGTTCTCACTTCCCCTCTTCCATTCCCTCAAATGAAACTATGGATCTGAGCCACTACTTCCAGTTACTTCTGCATGGGGAAGCAATATTTTCACATACCGTATAACTCTTATACCTCTTCTTGGGTAATAGTACAAAGCTGGTGCTTTTTGTGACTTTGATTAAGACTATTTTGTGCACTTGTTTCTAAAGAAAGAGGACTTAGGCTATAATTTTGATAACTCTCTGGATATAGGCTCGTAGTTACAGAGATATTTCTAATTTTGGAGGAATTTTGTGTAAGATTTTTTTTTTCCTTTATGAGTACCTCAGTAATTTGCAGTTATTTTTGTGTTTTCAGGTGGACATAAAAGCAGTTCATAAGTGTCCTCTGCCCTGGAACTCTTAAACTTCTTGCTACTTACTCAAAGTCTCTACAATCTCAGATTTGCTATGGGGTAAGCCAGAGGAACAGAAACCTATGAACAGATTGATTTGAGTGAATTTTATGCAATTAAAGTTTGGCATGTGTACTATTATTTTAAAATATTATTAATAGTAATGCAAATATGAGAAACAGGCAGGCAGTCTTTCATAAATGATTCCCTTTGGCTGATTTTATAAAAAGAATACAATTGAGTGAGAGATGTATACATAATACCATGATATTATTTGTTATTGTTATTTTTTAAAAGCATTTAACTTGGTAGATCAAAGTCCACCATTCAAGGCTTGACTCCAATAAATTGTTTCCATAACCCTGTAAAGATCATATAAGATTACTTCAAACATGCAACCGCAGAGATTGCTTTGTTCAATAATTCTCTATTTATCAATGTCCAGCAAGACCTAAAATCAAGGAGACTTAAGGAATTTGCTGACATGGAATATGTCCTGAATGAAGTCTAAAGAGAAAGAAACAAATATTTGTTAAACACCTACTATGTGCGAGGCACTGATGTTGACACTGGCACTGGCACTATTATCTCATTTGATACATGAATTCTCTATACCATTGTTGGCAAGGTAGTTCTGATTTTCCTGTTTGTAGATAATCTTGTGGAGATTTCAACAACCACTCGGGATAATATAGGGCCTCCTCGGTGAGATCTATAACCACTTAAAATAGATCAGCCTCTGGATCCACCCAGGGAAAAATAAAACCACCAATACATGAAGAATACAGGATGTTCCTAAAGTCTTAGTGCTGTTTTATGCTTTAACAGCTTAAAACAGCACTAATACTTTTAGGATACCTTGTACTTAACAAGAAATGACACATTTCATCCATTGGTACAGATATCTCTGACTTCCAGATGGACAATGGACTGGGACCAAAATTCAATAAGACAAGGAAAACAGGCTTATTTGCATTTGGGAAGTTAAGCAGTGCATTCTATTATCTCAACATGTTCTCTACCGTCAAAGCATATGTTCACACAGATATTCTCCGTATTTGCACATTACAGAGCACTGTTATCAGAAGAATAAAAATTTCAAGAGACTAGAAGGGCAGAGGAACAAAGTATGAATGCCCACACATAGGCTGTAGTATAGTATCAAGGATCACTTGTGTATATGAAGTGGTGTGAGGCAGACAGCAGCAGAACAGACCCTGTAGGGGTAATGAATAGATTGTCTGAAAGCTGCACAAGTACTGGTAGAATATTAAAAAGATTTAATAGGCCTTCAATGTATTGGATAGATCTTCTAGGAAGAACCTTTGTCATCAAGATGATGTCTCTGCTTTTTAGTATGCTGTCCATGTTTGCGATAGCTGTCCTTCCAGAGAGAAACCATCTTTTAATTATATATATATATATATATATATATATATATATATATATATATATATATATATATATATATACAGAGAGAGAGAGAGAGAGAGAGAGAGAGAGAGAGAGAGAGAGAGAGAGATCTTCAAGCCTGCTTTTATACTTTACTTTGTATCAATTCACATACATTTTTTCCTATTTTTCTGTATTTATATTTGGACCTTTTCTATTCTTCTATTCTTTCTTTTGATGGTCTCATCAGCAATCATGCATTATTAATCATCTATATGCAAATGAATACAAGATCACCATATCCAACCCTAGACTCTCCTCATCTTTAGTCCTATATCAAGAATAGCTTAATATTTTGAACTCGATATCCCATAGGTAGTTCAAACTCAACATCTTTCAAATAAAACTCATGATCTCTCCCACCTCAATCTACCTCTATTTTGAACTTCCCATTTCATATATACAATATTTCACATATGCAATCGCTTTCCTAAACTTTATCCTATCTCCACAATAGCTATCATGCTTCCTTCTCTCTATTAGCATGACCAACATCCTAATTCAGATACTCATCACTTCTTGACTAGACTATTGCAGTAGCCTCCTAATCAGTTCCCCTGCCTCAAGGATCTCCCCATTCCAATCCATCCTCTGCACAGCTGCCAACATGATTTTCCTTTAGGACAGATCTCAACATGTCACTACCCTGTTCAAGAAACTCCAGCAATGCTTTATTATCTCCAAGATCAAAGACAATCTCCTCCGTTTGGCATTTAAATCGCATTACCATCTGGCTCTGACTTGCTTTCAAGCTTTATTATATATTTTTCCCTTTGATAAACCTTCTTGTCCAGCCAAACTAGTCTCCTTGCTACTCTATCTTCTGTCTCTGGGCCTTGGGACAAGTTGTCCCCCATGCCTGTTATATGCTGCTTTATCACCTCTGCTTATTTGAATCATTAGTTTCCTTTAAACATAGTTGAAGCTACATGAGGATTTCTTGCATGTTTTTTTTTAGTGTCTTTCCCTATAATTTACCCTTCTGGGGGGTATATATTTAGTATATACAAGATACATGTGTAGATGTGCATGCATATGTGTGCATACATATATCAATGTATATATTAGTATATAGCCATACACATGTGTGTAAACATGTATATATGATATACAGACATACATATACATATAAAATACATATGCATATATACACATATGTTCATACATAGACAGAGTTTTTGCTTTAAATAGGTGAGTCATTTCAAAGATGTCTATGTAAAGCAATTTTTATTAATGCAAATTTGTCAGTGGATTTGGAGAAGGGAGGTAGGGAGGTAGGGAAGAAGGAGACTGTATACTTGTGGAGGTAGGAGGCCAGCTTATGGTTCAAGCACCCATGTGGGCTGGGGATAGAGAAGCAATTGCGGGCTGGGGTCAGCCATATCAAGTCTAAAGAAAGAACATGAAGTGGGGTAAAATGTGTGGGGGCTGGACAGAGAGGAGAGGCCAGGTCACAATCAAGGCCAGAGATAGAAAAACAGTACCCTAGCACTGGAGGAACAGAAGGGTCTGCACATGTGGACAATGGCAGAGTGGGTCAAAGGTCTCCCCCACCCCACCCCCATGAGGCAGGTCTGCTTTCACTTGGAGGATTTTTAGTTGTTTTTTAAAAATAATATGGGGGAGTTGGGGGTGAGCAATAGAACTCCACTGACCTGAGGGGTAGCAGGATAGATAGATAGATAGATAGATAGATAGATAGATAGATAGAAAGGAAGGAAGGAAGGAAGGAAGGAAGGAAGGAAGGAAGGAAGGAAGGAAGAGAGAGAGAGAGAAAGAAAGAAAGAAAGAAAGAAAGAAAGAAAGAAAGAAAGAAAGAAAGAAAGAAGGAAAGAAAGAAAGAAAGGAAGAGATTACTGTACAGTAAAGTTAACAATGATTATTTTTTGAATGAACATTTTTCAGAATTCTTTATGTAAAGTGGAATTCACATAAAACCACAACTGTCTTTATAGGTTTTTTATTCAAAGCTCAAGAGAAAGAAGGGGCCTCAGAGGCCATCTAGCTCAATGCCCTCATTCTATAAATGAGGAAACTTATAATACACTCTTTCTCTCTCAATAGAGTGTAAGCTGATTGAGGACAAAGACTGTTTTGTTTTTTTGTTTTTATCTCAGACGCAGTATAGATGGCATCTGTTGATTAAATCAGTGTGAAACTACTTCTTGATAAGAGCATCCATTTGTACTTTTGAAGAGCACTGTATGGTAGTAAGTCTTTGTTATACTGAGTATAAGAGTATAAAGTATACTAAGTATAAATACAAAGTAATTTCAACTTTGGGAGTTTCATCCATTGCTCTTTGCGATATCTGCTCTCTGGAGACAAGCTGGACGAGTCTGATCCCTCTTCCAAGTGACAGACCTTCAAATCATTGACGTTCACTAGAAGGAGGGAATCGTTGGGACTGATAAGACTGCCAACAAAATAAAGAGCATTGAACAAAAACACTATTTTCCCATATGGAAATCTGCCTTCTTAGTCTTAAGAAAGGCATGTGCAGCTCACTGAATTATCTTGGGCAGTTAAAGAATATAGAAAGAGAATAGGACTGCGATTAAACTGTGAAATGGCATTCTTCCTCATTCTCCATAAACTGGTCAAAGCATCACTGGAACCAGCATCCCTATTTATGATCCCCGATGAGCCAACCCCAGGTGATGAGCATAAGAAACAGAATACAAAGTGTAGCTCACTCTTCTATTCTCATTCAAGAAATAAAGGGCTCTCAAGACATGTGCGTCTTCAACCTTAGAATCCAAAACATTTTCTACATTTTTATGTAGCAGACACACTCTATCTTGTGTAGATGAACTTGTTCTTTGTATGTTCGTAACTATTTTGCTTATAAGCTGAAGGATGTAGAATTTGAAAATGTCAGAGATGTTTTAGACTACACAAAACATTGGAGTAAGTGGAAATATGGGAACTCTTTAGAAAGAAATTTGGCATTTTGACAGCTAAAACATAATCTGCACAAAGAAGCTGCAAACATAGATACAGCCATATTTAAAAAAAAAAAAAAACATCACGGTTTTGCAAGTTAGAGTTTGAAAAATAAAGCTCTTACAGAATCTTCACAATACGTAAGAAAAAACACAGCCTGCCTGCCACCTTCTTTTCAACTCTTTTTATCTGATTTGGAACATCTTGAGCTATGTAACAGCACCATGAAATGGAGTTCCAAAAAAGACAGAACTGGTCTGTTTGCAATTTGACACATCATCAATGCATTTATACAGTGTCTGTCAGTGGAGGATCCAGCTGTTTCAATAGGGCTCTTTTCCTAAGTGCCTATTGACAAAAAAAGAAAGAAATGGATAGAGTTCAAAATAGTAAAGTGAGTGACTCTGTGTGTGTGTGTGTGTGTGTGTGTGTGTGTGTGTGTGTGTGTATGGGTTTGTACATGTCAGGAGAGGTACTTCGGAGTATAAATAAAATCATGCAATAGAAGTGATCAGACTGATTTATTTTTCTTCTGAAAGGTATGTTTTGGTGCTATGAACATAATATACTTGCTGGAAAATTATCAAAATAAATAGAAAAACAAGAATGAAAAGAATGGATAACAATTGCATTCCAAAGTGCCCTTTTAAATATCAGCTAGAGGAAATATTATAGATTTCAAGTTGGAAAGACATTAGGGGTCATCAAGTTCAATACCCACATTTTACAGATGAGAAAGCTGAGATTTAGAAAGGTTAAGTGACTTGATCAGTGCCATACATCTAGTAAGTGTCTGAGGTAAGATTCTGGTCTAAATATGTTTATATTTTGAGTCCAGTATTCTATTTACTAAAAATGCTACCTTTCAAGCCCACAATAGCCATTATTCCCAGTCTCCTATTAAAGTAGTAAGCAGATTTGACTCTACTTAGCTTTTCACATTAGTCAAGATCAGTTATATTTGGGTGGTTCATCTATAGAGGCGAAGGTTTATGGAAAAGATGAAGAGAGACACTTCACTGCTCAAGAAGCTTCTGTGACTTTTGTTGTTAAGATAAAATATAAAATCAGTTGTTATTTAAACACCTTCACCATTGCTTCTAGCCTTTTCATTCTTATTGTATATTACCGTCTTTTGCATATACAGTTATCTCTGCTACATCAAGGGGTTTAGGGGCACAGTCCTGCAATCTGGAAAAGCCACACGAGACTTTTTGGCCTTCCCTTCATAACCAGCCAAGAAGTCTCAATTATTATGGTATTAAAAGATAAAATATATTGATATTATTCAATTCTATACATACATTTTATACATTTCTGAGTTTCTAAATTTTTTCTGTGCCATCTGCTGGCCTTCGTGTGTCATCTTAGCTTCCAAGAAATTCCCCTCAAATTCCCATTTAATTTTTCACACCAACCCATGATATATTGAAACCATGATTGGGAAAGCATGATATAGAAGAGATAGCTGTACTATATTCCAGTCAAAGTGGCCTACTTGCTATGCCCAAGACACAAGAATCTATCTCTTTTCTCTGTACTTTTAGATGGACTACTCTTCATGCCTGGAATGCACTCTGTCGTTATCTTTTTCTCACAATCTCAGTTCCACTGAATACTCAGCTCAAGATCCACCTCTGACATGGGAGCTTACTCCTCCTCCAAGTTCTTAATACTCCACACACTCTGATTTTACTTTGTATATACTTTGTATATTTACATGTCTACATACATTTTGTATTTCTCCAACAGAATCAAAGCTTCCTTAAGGCAGTGTCTTTTTGTATTTCTAGAATCAAGTTAGTGCCTAGCACAAAGTTGGCTTTAATGAATAGTTGTTGAATTAAATTAAAATTGAAGAGTAGAGGAAAAGTAAACATGACAAAGTGAACCATTTGAGGATGGTAATGCTAAAGCTTAAATAAAAATAAGGGAAGTTGGTCTCTTGTATTCTTTTTTTAGCTACTACAGATCAGATTTCTCAGGCATACATAGCATGAACTCATAGGAAATAAATGGGCAAAACATTGTGGGGGTATACAGTTGCGATAGATATTCTCAACTGAAGCTAAATTGTTGATGGAATTTAGACTTCACATACACATATAATGGGTACAACTATTTTGAAGACTAAATGCTAAATTGAAGACTTAGCAACCAGGCTTGAACATGACAGATCAAGCCAGGTAAAAAATAGCTATGAGTAAAAATAAAATGCTTAAGAGTCCTAAGTGTGGTATAAACAGTGTTTAACAGACAGTTCTCTAAAGGAAAAAATGTGCCTATGACATACTTTTAATATTAATCTGTATTATTAATATTTTCTCTCTCACTTTAAGAACAGAAATCAACAAAACAATAAACCAGGCCCTGATTTATGGTGTTTGTTGATTTCTGAGATGGAAATGTTTCCAGTGAAAATTAAACAAACTGTACAAACTGGCTCCAGCACACCCCTGGGTACAAATACTGAAAAGTCAAGAAAGCAGATTTGGGCATAATGAAACCACATACATGGATGTACTTTAGAAAAAAGGGAATTGGTCCTGAGGTGAGTGACCAGGAAGTCAGGCATATAGGACCAGAGATATAGGATGGAATGTTAGTGATAATGAAAAGAGAAGATGACAGTTTGGCCTAATCATAGAATGAAGGAAGGAACGTCCAGTGGGTTGGAAAGATAGATAGGATTCAGGTTGTAACAATATTTAAAAGATAAGCATTAGATTTTGTTTGTTATTTTGTAGAAAATAGGAAGCTACTGGAGTTGGTTGAGTAGAAGACATAGTCACGGTTACACTTAAAGAAACTTATTTTAGTGGAAATGTACAGGATACATGAGAGAAATTTATGACAATGAGACTGATTAGGAAGGTGAAGGCTTGATTTAAGGGGGTAACTGTACCTAAACATTTGAGAATCCATAGTAATTTAGAAGCTGTACATAAGCCAGAAACAATGAGCTGCTCATCAAAGTAGTGCAGACAGTTGAATCAGTTTGTCCTTCACACTGTGGTGGAGTGGAACAGTGGCACATAGAATACCAAATAATCAATATTTTTCAAATCAATTATATTTACCTTTGAAATGCATGGGTTGATCTTGGCAGCCAATCTGCATTTCTAATTATGTTTTTCTTATGCTCCTATTATAAAATACAATTAGTTGAAGCCTTATTCTAATGCCTCATCATGGTGTAGAGGTGACTCTGAGTCCTCAAAGAGTATGCCAGTACAATACAAGGTATGGATCCAACTTCAAAAGACTTTAGAAATGGGCCTGATGATGGACTTAGGAACTATCAAATATGGACCAGTTTGACTGATTGACAGAAGGCTATCTACTAGGTATAAGGTTTCTTTCTCTATTTGTCACCATCGCAACTCTCAAAGACTAACAAATAAGACAGAATGGGGTTGAAATATCTGGAAGAAATAACCACAACACTACAGTAATGGAACTTTTGGAGTGCTGAACAATATTACAACTTATTTGCAGACTTCAAACGCATGAAAACAAATATAGTGCATGTTAATGAGTGTGGCATGGTCATAATCAACTAGTACCTACTAGGTACCACATCTTTGCTAAGTCTTGGTTTGGTGGAAAGAGGACAGAATTTGAAATCAAAGAACTGTGGCTCAAATCTCAGACTTCCCATTTACCAAATGTGAGACCTCAGACAAGTAAAAAAAACACAACAAAACTTCTTGAGTTGTTTCATCACATGTAAAAGGAGAGGATTAGAGTAGATTGGGGTTCTTAACCTGGGGGTCCATGAACTTTATAAAAAACTTAATTTTATAGTTATGTTTCAAAATAATTTGTTTATTTTTAATGCTCTGTATTTTATTTTAGCCATTAAAAATGTTCTGAAGAGTCACTGGATTTCACAAGACCTCCAGAGGGGTCCTGGACTAAATGATTTCTAAGTCCTATCTAGCTGTAAACCCATGACTAGTATGCAATAGATCATACTGGGAAGAATACTGGCTATCTAGAGAGCCTTGAATGAACTTGTTTTGTTGCCTATCACTTGGAGATCAACATACTTTAGTGGCCTGGGAACTCATATGATTTAAAGACCACTGAAAAAATGGGCAATAATCCAGGCTAGGCTTGGAAAAATGGATTGCTTATCAAAAGTATAGATAATGTGTTAAAAAAAAAAGTGGTTTTGTGAAGAAGAATCCAAGGATGTGTGTGTGTGTGTGTGTGTGTGTGTGTGTGTCTTGTGAACTTATTATTGAATTGTATAAAACAAGTTGTTTTAGCTAAAGGAGTTACTATTGCATACTAAAAAGCATTTTAAAGATGCAAAATAAAACTGTAAGTTTATTGTATATCAGTAAGTGGGATTATTTTACTTTGTTCCAAGTAATTAACACAAAATTGTAAATGATCAAGCAGAGGAGAAAGGTCACATACATAAAATAGTAAAGAACAATATAAAAAAAGCATAGACTAAGCAATAATCAGCAATAACACAGGTGGAAATGCATGGCACTCATAAACCAGTGCACCATAGAATAGGGTGTTCAAATACAAAGAACATGTATACTTTGCAAGAACACCTGTGGGGAATTATTTCCCAAGGGAAGCAGAGCGATTACATGCAGGGTATGTAATGAGCTGTTGTGGTAGGAGTGTTGGTGATCTACGCCAACCAATTAAGGTTCCAAAGAAACAGAACACTGAGTTCATTAACTGAGTGCCATGTACTAGTGACTACTGGAAGGGTCTTGGACTTGTGGGCTGATATGGTTCATTCTGTTTTTGGGAATTCAAAGGATCATAGACTCTTGGGGGTGACAGTGTCCAGAGAGGACTTGTCTTCCTATTTTTACCTATTTTATCTTAATGAAAATTTCCTCTACACAATTCCTGCCAAGTGGTAATGCTTTAAGTTTCATCTAGTGAGGGGAAATCACTACCTACCCAAGCTGTTTATTCTGCTTTTCAGATAACCCAAATTATTAGACAGGTTTTCCTTATAATAATTTTAACTTTACCTTAATTGTCTTCCATACCTTGACCCTAATTCTTCTCTTTGGAACCAAGCAAATAAATCTAATCCATTGCATAGTACCTATACAAAATTTTACCATGTATTAAGATATGAAGAAATTATAAATAAGTGCAGAAATGTGGAAATATTAAAAACATTTTTCATAGACTACAGCTGAATAAAACTGAAATCAATAAGTGAAATATTAATAAAGGACCAGAACTAAATAATATCATCCAAAAAAAGGACAAGTTGAAGAATAAATCTAAGATGTAATAAATAACTGTGTGGAAGAAAAATAATAGCATTAAGACTGAGTACTAAAATGTTTAGGATGTACCTAAATCAATCATCAGGGAAATATAATATCTCTAAACACAGGAAAGGAGAGAAAATGGGTTAAGAACAATTAATTGGGCATACAGGTAAGCCCTAGAATAAAAACTAATGATTCCCAAAAAGCACTAAAATAGAAATCCAGAAAATCAAAGTGAAAAAAAGAAAACAAAAACATTAAAGCAATGATTGATACAACTCAGCTGGGCTTTGTGGGTATTATGAAGAAATTCTGGAAGAATCGAGGGGGATGGAGCCAAGATGGCAGCTGGAAAGCAGGGACTTGTGTGAGCTCCCCGCCAGGTCCCTCCGAAAACCTATAAAAATGACTTTGAACAAATTCTAGATCTGCAGAACCCACTAAATAGCAGAGGGAAGCAGGGCTCCAGTCCAGGACAGCCTGTATGGTCATGGAGTAAGGTCTATCACATGGAACTCTATGCTCTACAAGCAGTCATACCCTAACAAAAAACTCAAGGGTCAAGTAAGTTGGCTGGGAACATGGCCAGGCAGCGAAAACGGACTCAGAATCAGTCTCAGACTTTGGAATCGTTCTTTGGTGACAAAGAAGACCAAAACATACAACCAGAAGAAGTCAACAAAGTCAAAGAGCCTACATCAAAAGCCTCCAAGAAAAATATGAACTGGTCTCAGGCCATGGAAGAACTCAAAAAGGATTTGGAAAAGCAAGTTAGAGAAGTAGAGGAAAAGTTGGGAAGAGTGATGTGAAGAAACCATGCAAAACAAGTCAATGACTTGCTAAAGGAGACCCCAAAAAATACTGAAGAAAATAACACCTTAAAAATAGACTAACTCAAATGGCAAAAGAGCTCCAAAAAGCCAATGAGGAGAAGAATGCCTTGAAAGGCAGAATTAGCCAAATGGAAAAGGGGGTCCAAAAGACCACTGAAGAAAATACTATCTTAAAAATTAGATTGGAGCAAGTGGAAGCTAGTGACTTTATGAGAAATCAAGATATTATCAAACAGAAGCAAAGGAATGGAAAAAATGGAAGACAATCCAAAATATCTCATTGGAAAAACCACTGACCTGGAAAATAGATCCAGGAGAGATAATTTTAAAATTACTGGACTACATGAAAGCTATGATCAAAAAAAGAGCCTAGATATCATCTTTCAAGAAATTATCAAGGAGAACTCTCCTCATATTCTAGAACCAGAGGGTAAAATAGAAATTGAAAGAATCCACAGATTGCCTCTTCAAAAAGATCACAAAAAGAAAAGTCCTAGGAATATTATAACCAAATTCCAGTGCTCCCAGATCAAGGAGAAAATATTGCAAGCAGCCAGAAAGAAACAATTTGAGTATTGTGGAAACCCAATCAGAATAACCCAAGATCTAGCAGCTTCTACATTAAGGGATTGAAGGGCTTGGAATAAGATATTCCGGAGGTCAATGGAGCTAGGATTAAAACCTAGAATCACCTACCCAGCAAAGCTGAGTATCATGCTCCAAGGCAAAATATGGATTATCAATAAAATAGAAGACTTTCAAGCTTTCTCAGTGAAAAGACCAGAACTGAATAGAAAATTTGACTTTCAAACACAAGAATCAAGAGAAGCATGAAAAGGTAAAGAAGAAAGAGAAATCATAAGGGACTTACTAAAGTTGAACTGTTTTGTTTACATTCCTACATGGCAAGATGATGTATATAATTCATAAGACCTTTCTCAGTATATTGAGAGAGGGGGAAAGGGAGAGAGAGAATGGGGTAAATTATCTAGTATAAAAGTGGCAAGAAAAAGTGGTTCTGTAGGAAGGGAAGTGGGGGCAGGTGAGGGGTAATGAGTGAATCTTGCTCTCATCAGATTTGACCTCAGGAGGGAATAACATACATAGTCAATTGGGTATATTTCCCTACAGGAAAGAAGGAGGAACGATATAAACAAGAGGGTACAATAGAAGGGAGGGCAGATAGGCGAAGGAGGTAATCAAAAACAAACACTTTCAAAAAGGAACAGTATCAAGGGAGAAAATTGAATAAAGAGGGATAGGATAGGAAGGAGCAAAATATAGTTAGTCTTTCACAATATGCGTATTGTGGAAGGGTTTTACTTAATGATACACATGTGGCATATGTGGAATTGCTTGCCTTCTTAGGGAGGGTGGGGAGGGAAGAGGGGAGAGAATTTGGAACTCAAAGTTTTAAATACAGATGTTCAAAAAAATTTTTTTGCATGCAACTAGGAAATAAGATATACAGGCAATGAGGCATAGACATTTATCTTGACCTACAAGAAAGTAAGGGAAAAGGGGATGGGAGGGGAGTGGGGTGACAGAAGGGAGGGCTGACTGGGGAATGGGGCAACCAGTATATATGCCATCTTGGAGTCGGGGGGAGAGGGTAGAAATGGGGAGAAAATTTGTTATTCAAACTCTTGTGTAAATCAATGCTGAAAACTAAAAATATTAAATAAATTACATAAATAAAAGAAATGCTGATGATTTATGTGGGTTTATCTTATATACTGTAATTTTGCTAAGCTTGTTAATTTTTTCAAGTAGTTTTCTAGTTGATTCTCTAGGGTTCTCTAAGTTTACCATCATATCCTGTGTAAAGACCGATAGTTTTCTTTCCTTCTTGGTTGTTCTAATTCCTTCATTTTTTTCTTCTCTTATTACTACAGATAACATTTCTAGTACTATATTGAATAATACTGATGACAATGGGCATTCTTGCCTCACTTCTGATCTTATTGGGAAGGCTTCTAACTTATCCCAATTACAGATAATGTTTGCTGATGGTTTTAGATAGATACTGCTCATCATTTTAAGAAATGCTCCTTTTATTCCTATACTCTCTAGTGTTTTTAATAGGAATTGGTGCTGTATTTTGTCAAAAACTTTTTCTGCATCTATTGAGATAATCATATGATTTCTGTTGGTTTTGATATGGTCAATTATGTAGATAGTTTTCCTAATATTGAACCAATATTACATTCCTGGTATAATTCCCAACTGGCCACAGTGTGTAATCCTTGTGAATATATTGTTATAATTGCCCTGGTTCAAATTTTTGCATTGGTATTCATTAGAGAAATTGGTCTATTTTCTTTTTCTGTTTATTTCTCCCTGGTTCAGGTATCAGCAACATATTTGTATCGTAACAGTAGTTCTCCTATTTTTCCAAATAGTTTATATAATATTGGAATGAGTTGTCCTTTAAATGTTTGGTAGAATTCACTTGTGAACCCACCTATCCCTGGAATATTTTTTCTTAAGGAGTTCATTGATGGCTTAATTTCTTTTTCTAAGATAGGATTATTTTGGCATTCTATTTCCTGATCTGTTAATCTGTGTAATTTATGTTTTTGTAAACATTCTTCAACTGCACTCAGATTATCAGATTTATTTCCACGTGACTGGGCAAAATATTTCCTAATGATTCCTTTAATTTCATCTTCATTAGTGGTAATTTCATCCTTTTCTTTTTTGTTTCTAAATTTTTTAATAATTTATTTAACATATTTAGTTTTCATCATTGATTTTCACAAGAGTTTGAATTACAAATTTTCTCCCCATTTCTACCCTCCCACCCACTCCAAGATGGCATATATTCTGGTTGCCCTGTTCCCCATTCAGCACTGTCACCCCACTCCCCTCCCATCCCCTTTTCCCTTCCTTTCTTGTAGGGCAAGATACATTTCTACACCCCATTGTCTGTGTATCTTATTTTCTAGTTGCATGCAAAAACATTTTTGTTTGTTTTTGAACATCTGTTTTTAAAACTTTTTCCAAATTCTCTCCCCTCTTCCCTTCCCACCCACCCTCCCTAAGAAGACAAGAAATTCAACCTAGGCCACATGTGTATCATTATGTATAACCCTTCCACAATACTCATGTTGTGAAAGACTAACTATATTTTGCTCCTTCCCAACCCATCACCCTTTATTGAATTTTCTCCCTTGACCCTGTCCCCTTTTGAAAGTGTTTGTTTTTGACTACCTCCACCCCCATCAGCCCTCCCCTCCATCATCCCCCCCATTTATTTTTATCTTCTTCCCTCTTCTTTCCTGTGGGGTAAGATTCCCCATTGGGTATGTATGGTATTCCCTCCTTAGGCCAAATCTGATGAGAGCAATGTTCACTCATTCCCCCCTCATCTGCCCTCTCCCCTCCTCCCACAGAACTGCTTGCTCTTGCCTCCTTTATGGGAGATAATCCACCCCATTCTATCTCTCCTTATCTCCCTCTCTCAGTATGTTCCTCTCTCATCCCTTAATTTCATTTTATTTCTTTTAGATATCTTCCCTTCATCTTCAACTCACCCTGTGTCCTCTTCTCTCTCTCTCTCTTTCTTTCTCTCTCTCTCTCTCTCTCTCTCTGTCTATATATATATATATATATATATATATATATATATATATATATATATATATATATATATATACATACACACATAGATATACATAAACATATATGTATGCATATTCCCTTCAGCTACCCTAATACTGAGGTCTCATGAATCATACTTATCATCTTTCCATGTAGGAATGTCAACAAAACAGTTCACCTTTAGTAAGTTCCTTGCAATTTCTTTTTCTTGTTCTTTTTCTTGATTACCTTTTCATGCTTCTCTTGATTCTTGTGTTTGAAAGTCAAATTTTCTATTCAGTTCTGGTCTTTTCACTGAGAAAGCTTGAAAGTCCTCTATTTTATTGAAAATCCAGATTTTGCCTTGGAGCATGACACTCAGTTTTGCTGGGTAGGTGATTCGAGGTTTTTATCCTAGCTCCATTGACCTCCAGAATATCGTATTCCAAGCCCTTCGATCTCTTAATGTAGAGGCTGCCAGATCTTAGGTTATTCTGATTGGGTTTCCACAATACTCAAATTGTTTCTTTCCGGCTGCTTGCAGCATTTTCTTCTTGATCTGGGAGCTCTGGAATTTGGCGACAATATTCCTAGGAGATTTCTTTTTGGGATCTATTTGAGGAGGCGATCGATGGATTCTTTCAATTTCTATTTTGCCCTGTGGCTCTAGAATATCAGGGCAGTTCTCCTTGATAATTTCTTGAAAGATGATATCTAGGCTCTTTTTTTGATCATAGCTTTCAGGTAGTCCAATAATTTTTAAATTATCTCTCCTGGATCTATTTTCCAGGTCAGTGGTTTTTCCAAGGAGATATTTCACATTGTCTTCCATTTTTTCCATTCCTTTGGTTCTGTTTTATAATATCTTGATTTCTCATAAGGTCACTAGCTTCCACTTGCTCCAATCTAATTTTTAAAGTAGTATTTTCTTCAGTGGTCTTTTGGACCTCCTTTTCCATTTGGCTGATTCTGCCTTTCAAGGCATTCTTCTTCTCATTGGCTTTTTGGAGCTCTTTTGCCATTTGAGTTAGTCTGTTTTTTAAGGTGTTGTTTTCTTCAGTGTATTTTTCAGTATTTTTTTGGGCTTCCTTTAGCAAGTCATTGACTTGTTTTTCATGGTTTTCTCGCATCCTTCTCATTTCTCTTCCCAATTTTTCCTCTACTTCTCTAACTTGCTTTTCCAACTCCTTTTTGAGCTCTTCCATGGCCTGAGACCAGTTCATGTTTTTCTTGGAGGTTTCTGTTGTAGGCTCTTTGACTTTATTAATTTCTTCTGTCTGTATGTTTTGGTCTTCTTTGTCAGAAAAGAAAGAATGCAAAGTCTGAGACTGAATCTCGGTGTGTTTTCACTGCCTGGCCATATTCCCAGCCAACTAACTTGACCCTTGAGTTTTTCAGTGGGGTATGACTGCTTGTAGACTACAGAGTTCTATGTTCCACGTTTGGGGGGGAGGTGCCAGCTCTGCCACACCAGCACTGCTCCTTCCCCAAGAACCCCCAACCCGAACTGGGCTTAGATCTTTGGCAGGGTGTGCACCCCTGCTCTGATCCACCACTTAATTCCTCCCACCAGGTGGGCCTGGAGCCGGAAGTAACAACAGCTGTAGCTACCCCACCTCCGCTGCCCCCGGGGCTGGAAGCCGAACCGCGAACTCCTTCCACTCCTACAGCTTTTCCCTCTAACCTTCTCAGCAGTCTTTGGTGTTTGTGGGTTGAGAAGTCTCGTACCTGCCGCAGCTCACTGATTCAGGGCGCTAGGGCATGCTCTGCCCGGTTGCTGGTCTTGTTGGTCCACGCCACTCAGGCTGGGCTCTGCTCCACTCTGTTCCCAGCTCCCAGCTCCCAGCTCCGAGCTCCGTGTGGGATAGACCTCACCCAGAGACCATCCAGGCTATCCTGGGCTGGAGCCCTGCTTCCCTCTGCTGTTTTGTGGGTTCTGCCATTCTAGAATTGGTTCAGAGCCATTTTTAATAAGTTTTTGGAGGGACTCAGTATGGCGCTCACACTATTCCCTGCTTACCAGCCACCACCTTGGCTCCGCCCCCTTCTACCCTGTTCTTTTTTGATACTAGATATTTGGTTTTGTTTTTTTTTAAAATCAAATTAAACAATTCCTTATCTATCATTTTTTTTCTGTAAATCTAGCTCCTAGATTTATTTATTAGCTTAACATCTTTTTATACTTTCAATGTTATTAATGTTATTTTTGATGTTCAGAATTTCCAATTTGTTGTTCAATTGGGGATTTTTAATTTATTCTTTTTCTAACTTATTTAGTTGTATACCCAGGGGTTCCTGGATTGTTTGGGTATTGATATGTCTAGGGTTTTCAAATTTGGAGAGCCAATTGGGTAGAAAAACCAAAATCTCTGCTATCTGGGTTAGCAAGAAGATTTAGACACAGTGATTAAGGTAAGGGACCATATCTTCTAGGAAAACAATGCAGAACTGCACAAAAAGCTGGCCTTCCTCCTCTGCCCAGTGAAGAACTCATATTATTTTTGTTACCTTGACAATGGTATTCCACAAAAAGTCAGTCACATCCTGAGCAAGATCCACAGGACAATAGAGATGAAAATTACTGAATGCAACCAGAATGTTGCTGAGGAAACAAGCCGGGGTGGAAGGTCCAGCAGCCATATAGTGGGCTCAGGGTTACAGGCTGAGGCAGCAGGAATTGAGCTCTGCAGGATGGCAGGAGCAGAGATAAGGATATAGAAATTCATTTCATCCTGAGTCTTTTCCACACCTTCTTGAATTGTTTTCTTGAAGGTATTCACAATACTATTGTGCTATAAAAAATGATGAGAAGGCTGATTTCAGAAAAAACCTGGAAAAACTTACATGAACTGACACAAAGTGAAGTGAGCAGAACCAGGAGAACATCGCAGCCCTTCTCAGGAATACAATGATCCAAGACAATTCCAAAGGACTCATGATGAAAAATGCTATCCATCTTGATTTAGTCTGAATGGAGTTCAAAGTATCCTATATCAGATTTCTTGATGTCTTGGGGAGGGAAGAGAAAAAGGAGGAAGGGAGAAAAATTTTGGAACCCAAAATTTTATAAAAATGAATGTTGAAAACTATCTTTACATGTAATTGGAAAAAATAAAATGTTATATACCAAAAAAAAATTAAAATACCAGCACTGTGACCATAAGCAAATGACTTAACCTCTATGTGTCTCTGGTTATTAGATAAGGACCTCACATCAGAACACAGAGAGACGAATTCAAATTTATATGTTGTCTAAAGATTCTGGAATTCTTGGTCCCTTTTCTGTTTTTCTTCTCTTTTAAGCCTCCATCTCCTGACATTTTATAGGACGTTGCCATACACATACACATATATATGTATATCTAGGTATGTATGCATATGCATACATATATGTACATACATATATGTATATATATACATACATATATGTGTATATGTATTTATACTTAGTATCTGCACTCATTTCTAGATCTTTTATATGCCCTATCAAAATTGAGTTCCTTGCTGGTCTCCCTCATCTCTGTAGGTTGCAGAAAGTTTGGGTGAGTCAATAGAGTGAGGGTTTGAATTATAACTGACTGACTTACAGCGTATTTAGCCTTGGGCAAGACACATATTAAGACTGAGTTTTCTCATCCATAAAATCAGTGTTGAGTTTGAACTAAATACTCTCATAGATACTTTATAGTTTTAAATGCTAGTGATTAAAATAACAAACTGAAAAATGAATAAAAAAATTACAGAAGTTCAGAATATTTAACTTGAGACAGAAAGGGATAAGCAATATAAGTTAGTTACCAAGTCCATGAATGCTTATTATTATTATATAATGCTTTTACACATGAATAACTTAAATCAACAGCTTAATGAGAGATTAGGTGAGTTAAAAGCAAGAAATATTTGATTATAAGGTCTACTAAAGGAAGTTAAATATTTTTCATAAGACATTTTGGATATAATTATACTTAAAGACAAGACTAGACAAAATGATCCACTAAAATGTGATACGTTGCAGGTTTAGCTGGGAATTCATAACCTTCTAAAGTTAGCTAAATCTGTTGCATTGAATGGGAGTGTATGCAGTCATCAGGGACACTTAATAGTGAGACTGTTTTTTTATTGCCAACACCTATAACCTCTAGCATGGCTTCTTGAGGGAAATGCTAGAATAATGTAGCATCACATATACGTGAAGATTTCAATACACAGAGATACTCATATCCATCCCCTTGGTTATTTTTTTCTATTTATTGGAATTTTTTGTCTGGTGTGATCACAGTAGCTAATTATTTAGTTGCCTTATACCTCAATTCAATTTAACTTAATTCAAAATGTATTTGATAAATACTTTAATAATTCTCAAATATGGCTCCAAAAAGCTGTAGCATGCACAATGGCCACAACCCAGTAAACCATCTTAGCATATGGGCCAAACAAGATTTAGGATAACCTACAGGCCTCAAACCCATCAGTGAATAAGAGGGATGTCTAACATAAGCATGTGAAGAACCCCTGAGGAATGGATGGGTGAGAACAATTTGTTCTAATGGGTATGAAGGTGACTGAAACGGGTGCTGTGGGGCTCTTAGAGCTTAGTCAGATATTGAAGATGCCAAGGTCACCCACTGAATCCTGGGTCATCATCAATAGTCTTGACTTTTATTTTGCCATTGGGCTTCAATGACTGTGGAAGAGAGAGTGAGGCTGACAACTTATTTAAATACAAATCATGTATGAGTGAAGACATCACTCCATGATGTTACTGGTCTTCTTCAAAAATGAAGTACAGAAAACAACAGTATGTGTAAGACACTGTGCTAAGCATAGGAGAGGTGAAGTGAACATTAGTGAGGTCAAAAGATTGATTATCAAGCAATTATCCTAACTCTTGACACAGAGGCAGAGGCAGAATGAAAGAAATGTTCTCAGACATGACCAATGTGTTGATTTGTTTGGCTGTGTTATACATACACACATGTGCATATACATATACCTATACATATACCTATACATATACATATACATATACATATACATATACACACACTCTGAGTGTATGTATATATAAGAAGGGCTCCTTTAAGGAAAGGGTGCTTACAGCTGGCAAGTAGGTAGTTATACATATGCAAAAAGAAAAGGACCAATAAAACATTTTTAAATGTACAGAAGGAAAATTTTAAAATGCAGTAGAAAGGGTCATACGAATAGAGCAGTTCCATCATTAACTTGTTAAATTGTATGTATACACCCACCCCCAGACCTTCTAACATAGCCTTACTGTAGTATTACTGATTGGGTAGCTAGGTGGCACAGTGGGTAGAGTGCCAGGCCTAGAGTCGAGAAGACCTGGGTTTAAATCTGCCACTTACTAGCTGTGTGATCCTGGGTAAGTCATTTAACACTGTTTGCCTCCGTTTCCTCATCTGTGAAATAAGCTGAAGAAGGAAATGGCAAACTGCTCTTGTATCAAAGCCAAGAAAACCCCAAATGGAGTCATGAAGAGATGGATGCGACTGAAAAAAAATAGCATTATTGAAGTCTCTGAGCCCTCCTTTCCATTTCAACAGCTTTAACTGACCCTGAAAGATGGTTAAATCCCTGCTCAATTTCTATTATATAGTATTTCAGGGTGTCTTCCTTGTCCTTATGTTCCTAGCATTTAGCACAGTACACAGACCATAATAAGTGTTTAATAAATGCTTTATGTCATCTATTCTTGCCTGGCCAGCCTCATGACCTGAAGCAATGGCTAGTCCTAAATTACATTAAGGAAATTCAATAAATCACATCAGTAATACGCATATGTGCATATACACGGATGTGTATTCACATACATGTGTGTGTGGTCCTAAAAGTTTTGGTGAAGTTTTAAGCTGTTAAATTTTAAAACTGCACCAAGACTTTTGTAAAACCCCCCACACAGGTATATGCTTTAAAAAAAAGTGTACATAGCAGAAGATCATATCTCATACACACTTTTTCGTAAAAAGGAAAATTTGTTTTTGAGAGTTGTTTAATAATTTAAAAAATAATGTCATAGACTATTTAGAAATGGAAAAGAACTTAAAGGCCATGCATTCTAGAACCTTCATTTTATAGCAGAAGAAACTGAAGTTCACACAGGATAAGTGACTTGCTTAAAGTCTGACCTTAAGTAAATAAAAACTAGAATGTTAACCCCAAAATCTTGACTCTAAAAGTAATACATTTTCCAAGAAGCCAGTATATCTCTCATCATTTAGCTCCACTCACACAAACGGTTACATATTCCACCCATCCAACCTTTTTTTCACTTAAATTCCCTTTCCTCTCAATGCTAAGTCCATAGTAGGAAGTTAATAAAATGTTTAAATGGATATAATCTGTAATCCTGAGATTCTGTGGTAAGGTTTTACAATATCAAGTGATATATAAAAAAGCAAGTACCAGTTGAGATATTATTAAAAACACACAGATATCCTTTTAAAAATAATTTGTATTTTTTCTTTAAAAAAAACCCTTTATCAGCCTATCTGCTATTTTATTAGAAAGTTTCAGAGAACATGGATACAAAGAACATGTGGAGGAAGCCTGGGAAAAAGGAAATGGCTGGTTAGAAGACCAATTTCATTTCTGTGTATATTCAGAATTTGTCAACTCTGAGAGAATGGCCCCAGGGTCAGAGCTGGATAATGAAACACCCAGAATGTCAGTCATTTTCTTCCAATTCTGGAGGAAACATGGGTTATTTGTCATTATATGTAACTTGTGTCCAAACAACTAGTGAAAAACACCATCCATTAGAGGACATAAGTCTGTACTTCTGATAAATCCTGTTTAGGGGGAAAGTTGCGAAGTGGACACTAGGTGTTTTGTCAAACATGGAGGAAGAATTTATGAACTTTTCCTTTAATATCACTTCTACCAAAAATAAGTTATATGAGAGAAAGAAGATACTACCGCCCTTTATGCCTTCTGTATTTCAGCTTAACCTCCCTAATATGTAGCTATTTCCAATCATTTCCCCTTTGATATCTTTGCATTTGTAGAAAAAGTCCTCCTTTGCCTACAGTACCCTCCACCACTCAATCCTACCCCCAACCAGAGCTTTGCTCAATGCTCTTCTAAAGTGACATCTACTTAAAGCTCTCCCCTCTCCTTCCAGGTAGTAGTGATCACTCACTCCTGAAATTAATTTGTATTTGCTGATCTGTGTACACATATTCCCCCGCTCCCCAATAGAAAATAACCTCGTTGAGGGCAAGACTTGTGTCATTTTTATGTCTATAAGCTCAGGGCTTGGACAGCTAGGTGGTGCAGTGGATAGAGTATGACCTTGGAGTCAGGAAGACTCATCTTCATCAGTTCAGATCTGGCCTCAGACACTTACTAGCTGTATGACCCCAGGCAGTCACTTAATCCTGTCTGCCTCAGCTTCTCATCTGTAAAATGAGCTGGACAAGGGATGATAAACCACTCCAGTGTCTTTGCCAAGAAAACCCCAACTGGGGTCACAGAGAATTGGACATGACTGAAATGATTGAATAACAAAAGCCCAATGCCTAGTATAATATCTTACTTAGTAAATGCTTGCTGAATCAAAGCAGATAAATTGAAGGACCTAAGAATAACTGATATTTCTACAGCACTTTATGTTAAATAACCCATATGAGATTCACAATAACTCTATGAAGAAGTGGTTACAGGTATTCAGGTCCGACAAATGAGGAAACTGATTTGCAGAGAGACTGTGTGACTTGCCCATGGTCACATGGCTAGTAATTGTTAGAAGCAACATTTAAACCCAGTTCTTCCTGACCCAGTTTCCAAGTCTAGCATGTTATCTACTCTACTGTGTTGCCTTTCTAGGTGAAACTTATATTAGCATATAATAATAATACCTAGTATTTACATAGCCCTTCAAGTTTTGGGAAACACTTGACAAATACAGTATTATCTCATTTGGTCCTCACAACAACCTTGGGAGATACTTTTATAATCCCTATGTTATGATTTAAAAAAGTGAAGGAGAGAGGTAAAGTGACATGCAGTTGGATATGAATTCTAGTCCTTTCCCCAGTTCCAGCACTCTATCTACTATGCCACCTAGCTGTCTCAAGATTTAGTCAGACTTGTTCATTGACTTGTAAAGGTACACAACTGAAACCATAAAACCTTCTTTTCACCATTCTGGTTGCTTTAGCACAACCCACAAGCAAATTGGCCTAGCCAAATGTTATGACCCTGCCTTCTATGCACAGTACTTCTATATGTACGACCCTCATTTCTAACAAGGTGAATAAAGCATAAGCAACAGGCAAGCCTATAGAAAGACAAGCCTTTGCCTTTTAATGTTTCATGAGATTAGTTCTATAAAAAAGTAAAAAGTCACTTTATCCTGGGCATCAGTTTATCAACTCTTACCTGATCATGAAGTTTATGTTTATTTATATCCCAGATAATACATCATTGTTGATGGGTTTGCTACCTGACCTTCACTGGTGGACTTAGCTTTTAAAATGAAGGCTAGAGGACACAGAGTAGAGACGGTAGAGAAAAATTCAGAAGAGAGAAGGGCTACATACATAGAGTGGACCAAGGTAGAGGTAGGTGCACATTAACATGCCAGTTTTCTGTCAGTAAATTTATTTTCATTAAGTTGCACTTTGTCACTTAATCACTGAAAGCAATTTGGTTTTTCTACCCACATAGACAGGATCCATTTGAACGGGTACCCTACATGTTTGGCCTAACAGTATATGGATCTGGGATGGTGGATTGATGTAGATAGTGACCTGGGGACACACTTAAAAAGGAGAATAGTACCTATATCAGATTGCACACCATCTTGGGGAAGAGGAATGAGAGAGGGAGGGAGAAAATTCAATGTTCAAAATCTTATGGAAGTGAATGCTGAAAACTAAAAGTAAATTAATTAAATATACAATAAGAAAGATGAGGGAGAGGAGTAAGCTGTATTGCTTTTGGGAAATTGTGAAGCACTTTTAAGGAGCATGAGATTTTTATAAGAGCAAAGGTCCATTTTGTCAATACAAACATTTACACATACATATTATCAGCACCTTGAAAGGACTAAAAATATGTATCACAAAGGAAGAAATGGAAAGGAACAAGGTGGGTCTGAGCAAGCTGCGAGATACAACAAATGAAGAACTCTAAAAAAGAATAGGAGTAAAGGATGTCATCAAAGAATGATATGACAGAAAGAGAAGATATCTGGTCACATGGTAAAATTAAGGGATGACAGGTAGATAGCCATATTGCTCTACTGATAGCCTTTCAAAGTTGGGTGGTTTTAAGCAGCACCTTTATTTAGCATGTTGAGTGGACCCCATGTGGTGAATTTAGGAGGCTATGGATGAGAATCTCACAGAATGGGAAGTCACGGATATGTGGAAATGAGCATTGTGGTGAAAAAAGAGCTCAAAGATTTATCTGTGTCTAAATTTGGTACCCATTATGTTCTGTACCTCCCAACTGTCTTAAAGAAAGTACTCAGAATTTCAAGACATTAGCTTTCTGAGCAGTCTGTATAGCACTGGCCCCATTTCTTTACTAATTAAAAATCGTATTTTCAAACAATGTTTGCCATTCTTCCCTGTCCCTTCTTTTTTATTTTGTTGGAAGATCTTGTCAATTTCCAAGAATTTCTCTACCTTCAACCCTCTGAAAATGTTGCTGTATGGACTGCTATTGTCTCTATGATGCTCTGATATTTGTATTAAATAAGGCAAGATAAGATTATCAAGCATCCATGAAAACTTAGAGAAAAGAGAGTATCAAGGAATGTGATAGATAGTATCAAATACTGGGGCAGGGCAAAGGGAAGGAATAAGCATTTATTAAATGCTTACTATGTGCCAATAAATATGCTAAGTATATTACACATCATCTCTTTCGATTCTCACAACCTTGGGAGGTAGGTGCTATTATTATCCCCACTATAGTTGAGGAAATTGAAGTAGTGTTTAAGTAATTTGGTCAGAATCACACAGCAAGGACATATCTGAGGCTGCATTTGAACTGGGGACTTCCTGAATGCAGCTCCAGCTCTCTATCCTTTGTGCCCCCTTGCTTTCTTTTAAATCTCAGTCAAATTACTTGTATACATTTTTTAACATTTGTCTCCTCCATCAGATTGTAAGTTCCTTAAGGAAAGGGACTATCTTTTGCCTCTTTTTGTATCTCTAACTCTTAGTACAGAGCCTGGCACATGTGGTTGTTGTTCCATTAATCAGTGACGTCTAACTCCTTGTGACCCCATGAAACATGCTGTCCTTGGGTTTTCTTGGCAAAGATACTGGAGGGGTTTGCCATTTCTTTCTCCAGTGGATTAAGGCAAACAGATGTTAAGTGAAGGCCTTTAGATTTAGAAATTAAAATATAAGTATCTTTGGAGAGAGCAGTTTTGATTGAAGAAAGCTGGAAGCCAGACTGCAGACTTAAGACAGAGAGGAAAGCAAGGCATCTATTGCAAATGACCTTCTCAAGGAAGCTAGTCACAAAAGGGAGGAGAGATATGGGACAATGCTTAGCTGGAACACATGGATCAAGAGAGGTTTTTCCGAGGATTGAGGAAACATAGGCCTGTTTGCAGGCCAGAAGAAAGTAGCAAATAGACAGGTAGAGAACAAAGATGTTGGATAACTGGGATGGCAGAGGGTACAATCTGCTGGAGAAGATGGTTTTAAATATGACCATTTGTGTTCGTGGAGGGCTTTGCCTTGGCAAGAAGAAAATCCACTTCATTTTGTGAGACTGGAGTGAAGGCAAAAGGCATCTTGAGTGATGTGAGATAAGGAAAAAAGAAGGATTTTTAGGTGAGTAGCTTCATTTTTCAATAACATAAGAGACAAAATTCTCAGCTAAGAGGCTGGGGGAAAGTAGAGCCATGGGAGGTGTGAAGAGGCATGATAAGGGTTCCTAAAGCTTCTGCGGTGGGTAGGTTAATGAATGCATTAGGGAGATGTAAAAGGATTGCCTAGCCATAGTGAGATTATGTAACATGAATTTATAGTAGATCTAATCTTCAAGTAGTTAAGTACAGAAGAGGAGAGACTAGGAACAAAAAGAATGCCCACTCTCTTCTGGGCCCACATTTCTAAGAGCACTTAATACTAGAGGGCTACCAATAACACAAGGTGTTCTAGATGGAATCATAATGTCAGGTTAAGACATGAAAGACTTGGGAGGTAAAGGGGAGTCTTATCAATCATGGATGGATTTCAGAGGGTACAATGCTAAGGAGAAAATGGGGGAAGTAAGAACTTATTAATATAGGCTCGTTGATAGCTCATCTATATTCTATAGCTATCACATTACTGCTCCCACTCCCCCAAAATGAATAGCATTCATAATTCCTATGTAACTAAATCCACCTTTCAGAAGCACACTCCCTTAACTACCTACCTCTAACTTGTTTCATTTCCCAAGACATTAAAACTGTTTGTAATGGCCATAATCTCTTTGACTGCTCTAGCTAGATAAGGTTTGTTTTCCCTTTCATTTTCCCTGCAATATGAAATAGAAATCTTTTAAAAAGACAAGTTCTCTCAATAACTTGGCCACACTTTCCACTTCACTTGCTTTATAAATAGGCATTTCAGCTTTATGTTTTCATTTCAAATGAACCAAATGCTTCTAAGGGAATGGCTTGCCACATATCAGATGGTCTTTAGCTACTGACTTTTATTCTTTATGAGTTCACAATGTCAAATTTATATGAAGTACAATTGATTTTGGTCTGATGTGCAGAAGGTGCCCTGCTGAAACCAAAGCTAATTTAATGGCAGTAAGTAGAGATACTTGAAAAAGGAAGGAAAAGACTAGTAGTCATGGAGCCTTTGTTACTGGTGAGAATGAGTATATAAACTTCCTCATCTGTTCCCTTCTTCATATGCCCTCTTTCCAAACCCTATTTCAGGCCCTACTTTCAACCTGATCTATTTATTATAATAATTTTCCAACTCTAGTCATTTCTTTCTTGAATCCATCATATGTATCAAACTAATCTTTCCAAAACATGACTCTAATCATATTAGTGCCCTGCTTAATACCTTCAATGGCTCACCACTGGCTAAAGTACAAAGTCATTTGTGTGGCATTCTGCTACCAATCTACTCTACCTTTACAGCCTTTTCAAACACTATTCAATGACAGTTGGATTACTCTATATTCCTCAAACATGACCTATGCTTTCTCACTTTTGTTGGATGTCCCTCTCCACCTCATCTCCTTTAAAGACCTTGGTGTCCCACTTAATCAGTCTACTCACATGGCCTACTTCTACATGCTACCTTCAGCCTCACCTCTCTACCGATTCTCTGCAAACTAATATTCCTAGATGCAGAGTGAAGTGAACAAAACTGGAGGAAAATTAGTCAGTGACTATAGTAATGTAAAGGAAAACAACTTTGCTGGTCACTCTATTGTCTCTGCCTGAAAGTCTTTATCTAGTACCTCTCCTTATCTTTCTAGGGTCAGTCAAATGTCACTTCTATCAGGAAGCATTCTTTGATCTTTCTTATAAAGTCTGATCTTTCCCTTTTCTGGACCTTCATAATATTTATCTCTATCTTCCTTCCTTCCTATTTTCTGCTTTGTGCTCTAGCTATTTGTGTGTAGCCTGAGATCATCTTACTTGTTTTCACAGTTTCTGTGAAGATCTCAAAGACTGGGAAAATGAATCACAGAGGGAGCCAGAGAGTGGATTCTGGATGTGAGGTAAAATCTTCTAGATATTAGATTGTCCCTCTGGGGTCATGTTGATCTTTTTAACAAGGTGTGCTGAGCTGGAACTGGAGTCACAAGATAGCCAACTGTATTGGCTTCTTTTGTGTCCTTCCACAGACATCATTAAACAGGGAGCCTTTGATCACCACACAAGGCTATCGTGGGAAGCTGGACCAACTAGGGTAATTTTGCTTTGAAGAAGATCCCATGATCAATATTGATCAGAGTTTGTGCAAATTTTGAATAACTAATACATCCCCTTAACAAACCTGGTGAGGTAAGAGAGATATCTTGATACCCTCTGTATTTCTTTTCTCCTAGGGAGAGGGAAAGCACCACTCCTTCCACCCCTCTCCCATTCACTTTACAAGTCTTGCTTTGCTTGGGGAAGAGTGAGGAGTGGGAGTTGGGGGAATTTTCATGTCTATACAGGACATCTGGGTGGTGGAGTGAAGAAAAGGGGCATAACATTGAAAGTGATAGTAATGATTATATCCTAATGGGATTAGGAAAGTTCATAGATTTTTTCCCACTGTATTATATATGTATATATATATATATATGTGTATATATGTATATATATACATATATAAACACACATATATATACATATAAAATCAAAACTGTAGTGATCATATACTGAATGTCTAAATATATGGATAGAGAGAAAAAGATAAAAGAGTGAATTACCTCAAAGGAGTGAGGGGCTGAGGCCAAAATGTATCAGGCAGAATTTTATATTTTCACATTTTAAAAATATATCATAATCAGGAGAGCAAAGGTACAAAATTCCAGTTTTGAGCCAAAATACTACCGCTACTGCTGTTGCTGCTGCTGCTAGTACTACTACCACTAAACAGCTAGCATTTATATAGCACTTTAAAATTTTCCAAAAAAAATGTTATGCCTATGTTATCTCGTTTGTTCGTCACAACAAACCAGTGGAGCAGGTGCTATTGTTATCCACCTTCTACAGATCAGGAAACTGAGACGTAGAGTGGTTGAGTAACTTACCAAAGGTTACATATTTAGTAAGTATCTGAAGTAGTACTCAAACTCAGATCTTCTGGATTCCAGATCCAAAACTCTATGCAGTGTACTTCAAAGGCGATTATTGATATTGTATTTTGGGGGGGGAGGGGGGAAGCAGATATTTTTAAGGTTTGAGCACTGTCTAGTGGCCACCAGAGAAATGGTAACCTGATTTTTTTTTCCAACCTCATGCATATATGTCTGGCAGAGAAGAAGAACTTAGCAGAGTAACAGTCGGTGACTAGCTCAAAAACTGCATTGTGAAATAATTCAAACTCTGTGATTGTATTCCATTCCTTCTGACAGCACGTGTTGGTCAATACTATAAGTGAATATCCCATGTGTCTATATGTCTTAACTCTTTTTCTAGAATACAAGATTATTATCTGACTTCATCTTTGTAACTCTCCTGCATCTTATTACAAATACAATAAATATTTATAGTAAGCACAATAGTATTTGGTGAATTTAATTATACATTTGGTGAAATTTTTGGTGAGCACATTTTTTTGTTATTATTGTTTGTTTTGATATCATGGATAACAAGAATGATTGTATGTAAAAGGTTAACCCTAGATGAATTTGAAAAGTGAGAGGAGTTTGGTTGATACATTCAGTATTTTTCAAATTTATTTCCACTAATGGTTAACTATGGATGGGAGCAATGGGAGAAAGTTTAACAATAAGCTCATAAAGGAGTTCACTGTGGTTGGTTTACTGTACACAGATATTTCATATCCTGACTGATCCCAGAAACTAATTCCAATTTTTATAAGTATTTAAACTTTCAAAGGACCTAGTCAACCACTATTGTTGGACAGAGCTCAATGATTACTATTACGGTTGGGGGGTTTGAAGGGATCTAGTCCAACTTTTTCATTTAGTAGAATCATTTATTGATTCAACAACAAGACTTTATTTAACAAACTTTTATTAAGAGTTTACTATGTATAAGTCACTCTATTAGGCTCTTTGGATAAAACAAGACAATAGAGAACAAAAACAGCTCTAGTCCTCAGGAGATTATATTCTACTAGGAGGAGGCAGGGGAAGTTTACAATATTTTCACAGATAATTAAGTACTGGATGGTTTGAAGGGGGAGAGAGCTTGATAACTAGAAGGATCAGGAAAAGCTTCTTATCAAAGATGGCACATAAGCTGAGCCTTCAAGGAAGTTAAGGATTCCAAGTTTGGGAAAGAGTGAATTCCTGGCATGTGGAATAGCATATGGAAAGGCATAAAGATAAGAGATAGAATGTCAAGCTTCAGAGACAGCAAGAAAATCTGGTTGATTAGCATACAGAGTCTGTGGAATAAGTTTGAAAGGATTGCTTGAAGCAAGACTGTGAAGAGCTTTCAATGCCAAATTGATGGGTTTGAATCTTATCCTAGGGGAAGTAAGAAGCTACTAAAGTTATGATGCAAGAATGTCTAGTCAGATCTATGTTTTAGGGAGAACATTTTGACAGGCTGGAATGTCATAGATTAGAGAAGGGATAGAATGGAAGAAAGAAGTCCTCTGAGAAGGCTACCAGTCCAAGTAAGTGGTGATGAGGACCTGAACTATGGTGGAGGCTCTTTAAAAGGGGTGAAAAGGGAAAGATTCCAGAAATGCAACTTAGTAAATAAGAGCTCTTTGGTAACCATGAAGAAAACACTCTCAATTGAGTTGTGGGGTATAAAAATAGAAATGAGTGGGAAATGAGAACATGGGGATGATATGTATGGATGAATTTTCTTCTTTGAGTTTCCATGGAAGTAGAGCTATAAAATGATAGCTTAGAGGTAAGGCAGGGTTAAATGAAGTTGTTATTGTATGTTTCATTGGAATAGAAAAAAGAGGGTAAAGGTGAGAGAGGGTATGTGTGTTGGAAAGGGCGATTATAAGGGGTAAAGTCTTTTAACTGATAGATAAGGGTAGATTAAAGATGGATGATTGGAGTGGGAAGAAGGGGATACAGGTCCCTAGTAAAGTGATTGGCCTTGGCTGGGAGAGAAGTAGCCTGTTAACCAGAGACTGAAGCAAAGGAGGACAGAATGAGGGATGACCTAGAGGGTTTTGAGGTAAAGAACAGGGGAGAAGAGGAAACATATGAAGGGTGGCCTCTATCTTCTCAGTAAAATAGAATTTGGAGAAGTCTGCAGGGTGATATAAGAGGTTTTAGGAGATAAGAGAAGACTTAGAAGAATGTTCATGAGACATAAGAGAGATAATTAGGGAAGTATAAGAAAATAGCCTCACAGCTGTGAGAGTTGGGATCAGTTATTTTTTATATTTTTAAAAGATCCAGTCAGCATGGTTGTATAACTTTCTCCACCAAGATGCAGTAGCATATGTGTAGGAGCAGAGAAGGTAAATCATGGAGGTAACTAAGTGTAAGGTTTGGTAACGCAGGAGCCACTATAGGACAAGGGTTCATGGGATTTGAGTAGAGGAACATATAATTGAACTTGTTAACTATAGGGCTAAAACTTCAATGGGAAGAAAGTGAGGGTAAGGTAGGACAAGGAACTAGGAGAACAGGAAGGAGTGGAGTAACTGAAGGTCCAAGTGAAGGTGAAGAATAATTTTAGGAATAGATAGGTTAGTAATCTAATCTGATGAGGAAACTAAGACCCAGAGACTTACAGGGCCCTGCATAAGCATATACAGGTAATAATTAGAAGAACCTACCTTCAAATCAAGATCTTCTGACTCTAATCTCAATGCTATTGACATTACACAAAACTGTCCCCCAATAGCATCCCACCCCCTTTCCCTCCTGTTCTTAGACAAGTCCCAGTGAAAATGGTATATTGCTTAGGGAATGCTTAGTGTCAATAAACCCATCTTAGAAGTGGTATGAATTCACAGACACAGAATGTATCCAGGGATGTCAGGGTAAGGTTCACTTAGAATCCTAGTACAACCAAGTATCTGTTTGCAGTCATAGGGCTTCTCTGAAAGAACCACCCAATCACATTTGGGAGGATGTTGGGATGAGTTGTTCCCTGGATTTACTTGGTTATCACAGCCTTCCCTTTATTTAGGAACTTTCATGTGGGGTGGAATGGCATCAGCCTGCCCCAGTTGTGCCTCCTTGTTATGTCTGTGTATCTTTCTCAGCAAGCCAGAGGTTGGATCCCAGACCTTATCCCAGCGTTCCTGATCAGGGGGTCTGCTAGTCCATTCCATAATCAAATCTACCAATTACTTTATAGCAGTGAGATATTGTATCAGGCAAAATGATTTTAGTGGACCCAGTCTACATGGTTGTATGGCTATTATGTTTAACTATAATACCCTTCCAATATTTTAAATTTCCATTCCAAACCTAGGGAATTACTAGTGATGGCAACTCTAAACACCAAAACTAGCTATAGGAGATGTTGTGGGTAGGGAGAAATTATATCCCTCAAACTACACTATAAAGGTGACTGGTGACTCCATTCAGGAATTAAGCTGACCCTGTGTACTCAAGTAATTTCTGAGAATCAGTTCCATTTTACAATCCAGTTTTTGTAGTCTTAGCTATTCAGTCACAGAGACTTGTTGGATTATGTGGATTAGATATTTTCCCTGGCTAGATTACCCTTTCTCAGACTTAGGGACCTATTTCAGAAAAGAGGGGAACCAGAAGGCGGCCCATTCTAAGTGTGTCACCCTGATTCCCCTCTCATGCACAGTTGAACAACAGATTTGAATAGAATTGCTCCCAGTATCATTGCAACCAGCTGCTCCAGAGGCTTTCAGTATGCAAATCAATTGAAGACAGAACAGGACATACTGGGGAACTCCATTCCACTTCAGTGGAATTGTTCAGGAGGCTTAGAGCCACAAGTACTTTTCCCCAAAGGCATACCTCTCTTCCCTGATATACCCTATGTTTTCATTATGGAAATTTCTATCCACTGGATCCTTGAGGTCTGGGACAGTGGTACTAAAGAAGACTCCTTATGTTCCCTTTCCTTCCCTCGAGTAGCTTGGGATTTACTGGAAGATTTCAAAGACACACTTATGAGGTGCTCAGGTCAGTTTCCAATTACAATTGATGTTTATAGTTTTGAGGGGCCTGAAGATACTATTAGTCATATCTCATTCTTTCCTTTTTTGTTTATGAACCTCACTTGGAATCACAGAGTTGGTAATATCTTTAGAGGCCATGTATTACAACCTCCCCTTACAGATGAAGTAACTGAGGCCCAGAGAGCCTCAAACTTGTCCAGCCAGCAAATAATGGAACCAATAGTAGAACCTAGGTCTTCTGACTCTTAGTTTGCTACTGCTTCCCACAATACCACATTGACCCACCTCTTAGTGAGTTATTCCTTATATTGATCTCAAATCTGCATCTTTCATGGATTGTTCCCATTGGTGCCCTCTAGGCCCAAGAACAAATAGAATTCATCTCTACAATATACAATCTTTTTTTTTTGTTTTTTTTTTTTTTTTACAATATACAATCTTAAAATACTTGAAGACGTATATTACATCCCAAGTAAGTCTTCTTTTTCTAGGATATATCTTCGTTTTATTTAACTCATTCTCCAATGGAAGATTACAGCAAAACTAGGTCATTTATTCCTAGTATTTCAGCATTGCGGTGATTATCTTTGCCTACCCCACTCATCATTAACTTAGTTACTCATTCTAAAGACATTTAATATAAACGTTTCCTTTCTATTGAAGAACTGTAGAAAATACAGGGGCAATGGAATGAATACTGTGGTTATTTGATCCTTCTCCTGGCCAGGGGTCCCCTGTATCATTCTGTTCTTTTGGGGGTTATGGGGTATATCAATTCTGTCACTCAGATAAGCCTTGAAGTTGAAAGTTCTGGGAAGTGGGGCCTTTTGTCTCATGTCCCAAACACTGGGAATGCTAAATTTTCAGGTCCAGTACGGGAATTTCAAGATATTTCTCCAGTGACTTTGGTGAGGTGGAAAAACACTAGGGTATGTCAGGATTATGACTTTTTTTGGCTAAGCCCCAATTTCTCTCATTTATAGGGCTATTTTAGATGACTATGCTTTGGGGCTCTTTTCTTTTGAATTATCCAGTTAATTGTTTTAATTCTCCCTTTCTTTTTGCACGACGTCCGGCAATGTAGGGACTTAAGAAGAATGCTTAATAGTACCTGAGAATAATCAACAATTACAAGGAAATTCATGCTTTTAAAAGTAGGTAATTATAGTCACAGGTAACTGAACAGTATATGTATTCAAGAGCCCATTTTGAACCTATTATAACTAAGTGGCCCAAATTATACAGAGCTTTGAATTCTGAATGCCTCTGTTGGCTTTGTTGGACTACAGGAAAATAAAGACTTAGCATTAAAGGCTTTCTTGGTAATTGAAAGTCTGGCAAGAGGAGTTTATTTAAAATAACATCTTGCACGTGTTCATCTTTCAGTCCCCCATTCTACACCTTCCCCTCATATTCCTCACCTTTGTTTCTGCACCAATCATGATTTTAGTCTCTGAAAGATTCATTTAAGCTTTAGATATTCTAGAATTCTTTCCTGGTGCACATCTGTACTTCGGCACAACTTTGTCATTTTAAAAATCTCTCTCAATACCCTGAATTTAGTTTCTGGTTATTATTCTTTTTTCAGTAATACAGTTAATTTCCTGTTGATTGTCTCAGCTGTATGACACTTTGTATGAATGTAATGAATGAATGAATGGAAATAGATGGGCACTGGAACTAACTGTGCCTACTCACCTACCTTCTCATTTTCTTTTAAGTTTTCAAAATCTGAATGCTCTGTTTATGGATTGTTTTATTTGCACCTGTGTCCCTTTCGTGCTCCCCTTCTAGGATGATTAGAAACTTTCAACAGAGATGACAACACCATTTTGCTGTTTTCTCTTCTACTGTGTATTGTTCTTTCAGCCTTCTATTCCTTTTGAACATATTAGTTTTGGGTTTAGAAATATACTATATATTAACTAGAGAAAAGAGAGTAGGGGACTGACAGTTTGTGTCAATTGAAATGTCACCACTATTTAGTGATATCAGTCAATGAGGTCAAGAATTTAGGGGGCTTTGAGAAATCTTGGAACCCATCATCACCAACATTCTCTCAACCTTGGCTTTCCATTAGAAGACTCTATAGGGAATATGTGCTGTTTTCAAAATGAAGGCATAGCTCAACATGTTCCAGGGAAGGTCAATGACTAAGTTAAATTAGGTAAATAACTAAGGCAACTACTACTTAAAGACATTGTTTATTATGTACATACATTTTCACTAGCTGTCTCCCAAGCCTGGAATGCTCTCTCTCTTTTTCTCTACCTCTTGGCTCCTCTGGTTTCCTCAATCCTCAGGTAAAATCCTACCTCCTGAAAGAAGAATATCTTGATTCTCCTTAAAGCTGATATTCCTCTCTGAAATTACCTCCTACGTATTTCTTATTTGTACATAATTGTTTTCATGTGTCTCCTATTAGATTGTGAGTGCCTTGAGGGCAGGGGCTGTTTTTGCTTTTCTTTGTATTTTCAACACAGCATAGTGCCTGGCATGTAACTACTTAACAAATGTTTGTTGACTTGTTGAAATAACATTGCTATGTATCTGCTGCAACAATTCAGCTAGCAGCTGTTGTGGGGTGTGAAAGACCAACACAAGCTCAATAACAAGAACTCTGCCAGCACAGGTTCTTTTGATCTGCTTTACTAAGGAAAGCAAAGTTAAAGTGTGAACAATCTTACTTTAATCCCACATATACATATAAACTCACTTAGTTCAGGAGGAAAAGCCAGCAACCTGAACTTCAGAGCAAGTACAAACAAATTACAAACTTACACAATATAAACAGACCAGATCACAATTCATAGTTACCAAGAAACCATCAACATCTGGATTGACAAGCCAGGGAGCTCTTAACAATGGATGGCCCACTCCTGTGGCTCAGAGCCCCAAGCAAACAACTCTGTTTTCTCTTTTTATACAGTCTTTAGACATCATCAAACGTCATCTGAGTGACCAGAACTTAGGCACCTACTATTGAGTCTGGTCTTAGCAACTCCCCTAAGGGCCCTGGGGCTTCCTGCCTCTCTCAAACTAGGGAATGGGTTTGCTAAATAGCCTGGGGCTTTGCACTTAGTAGTAAAAGGGCATGGGCCTAGGGTTTAGCACCTAGTAAGACTCAATCAAAGACACTTAATTAATTTAGCATTCTAAAGCAGTAAAAAAGTCCCAACTTAATTAATATTATAGTATCCTCATTTCAAGGTCTAGATCTGAGGTTTTCCTCATTTCTTCAATGAAAAGTTGGTTACTGTTCATTTTTCTGAAATATGATATTTTGAAGATATGCTTAAATTCACCTTATTTTGATGATTCCTACTCAGATTAATAGGGGCAGCTAGGTTGCTCAGTTTATAAAGTGTTGGAACTAGAGTCAGAATGACTCATCTCCCTGAGTTCAAATTAAGCCTCTGAATCTTACTAGCTGTGTGACTTTGTGCAAATCACTTAACTTGGTTTGCCTCAGTTTCATCATCTGTAAAATGATCTGGAGAGGGAAATGCAAACCATTCCAGCATCTTTGCCAAGAAGACCCCAAATGAGGTCATGAAGAGATGGACTTGACTGATATGACAGAACAACAACTTCTTAAGTGGAGTGTATAATAGGTTTGTCCTGGAGGTCCCTGGCTGCCTTTCCTTTCGTGTTTCTTTTATTCTAGAATTGACCATGTACATATTGAAAGGCCATGGAAGACCTAAGGGGTACTGTTGATAGGGTACTCTTATCAGAGTGATTGAGCTTGCAGCAGCAATAGCAACATTAGGATTTTGACAAGGAAAGCTATCAGGTCAGACTATTGCCTCATAAATCTTTCAAATTTACAAAGTATTTTCCTCATATTGATACCTTGAGTTAGGTAGTTTAGGTATGGATATTGTTATTTTACAGATGAAGGAATGGAAATGTCCATCAATTAAGCCCCATTTTTGCTGGTCGGTCCATAATATTTTCCTGTTATTTGATTTCTTTGATCATATCCTTTGCACCATTTCTCTGGCACAAAAATCCCTTACAATGTGTTGCCACAGCGTTATCATGTCCAGCAATCCCCTCTTTAGAGCCATTCTATAACTTGTAGTCATATGACATCTCCAGAAAACTTCTAGTATTTAAAAACAGTGTTAGTTTCCAAGAGAAACCAAAGTTGACTCAAAATTGTAAAGTATTCTACGTTAGTAATGTAGAAGTTTTCACATCTAATGGCTTTTCCCAAAAAGACCATTAAGCCCAGTAGTAGTACAACCCACTTATAAATAACAAAATTTTTAAATAAAATAGTTGAAAGGTCTAATGCTTTTCATTTTTTATAGTTCTGTGCATTTCCAGATCATTCCATTGGCTTGATATTTAGTTTGCTTTCATAACAACTCCGAAGAGGTAAGATAAATATCACTATTACAGACAGATAATTATATTTACATAATGTATTAAATGTTTAAGAGGGAAAAGTTAACCAGCATGGCAAAAGTCACATTAAAAGTTGATATCAAATGGACAGACTGTCATAAGTAGCTGCTCATTCATTTCCTTGTCTTAATGATATAACTCTTCTTGACAAAATAGAGCTATTTAAAAATTCTAATTGAATCACTCAAGCCTATACACAGTGTTTCTTCCTTGGGAAAGGCACCCGCTATGACTAATTCTATACAAGAAAAGGTTGCTTAGTACCATTTTTTTTCTATTTTGATCATTTTGTGATGATGATGATAGGCAGCCTCAAGAATTCAGAGTTGAATAATGTAGTAAAAAGGGAAGTATGATAACTAAGAGACAGCATGGGTTCATCAAGGTATGTCAAAGTAACCTCATTTTCCTTTTTGGAGAGAAATAAAAGACTAGTTGTTCAGAAAAAATGTCATTGACACAGTATAGCCACGTTTCAGTGAGGTATGTGATAAACTTTCCAATGATATTCTTGTGGACAAGGTAGAGAAATGTGGGCTACATAGAAAGGAAGTTGGATTTAGTACTTAACTGAATAAGGAGATCCAAAGAGTGATGATTAATGGATCCTTGTCAGCCAAGAACAGTTTTTTGTAGTGTAATGCTTCTTAATTTCACCCCCCATTTAATATAATGGGGATCTGGGTTTAAATTCAAGTCCTGCTACTTCCTTGGCTAAGACACTTCATCTCTTTGAAATGCAGTTTCCTCTTATAAAATGAGCATGTTGGTCTAGATGGTGATAACTCTTGTTCTGATAGCACTTTATTTTGATTCTCTTAATTACTTTTCAATTTTAAGCATTTATTTTAAAAATCAACTTTTTAAAATGAATAAGCATGTATTTTGTCTCCTTACAACCTCCCTTCTATCCATTTGGCTGACAAAATATTTATTAAGTACCTACTCTGTTCCAATAATTGTTCTAGGTGCTAGGGATAGAAATATAATGAATGAAACAATTGCTACCTTCAATAAGCTTAAATTCGAATAGGGAAAATAAGTACATATGCGTGTGTTCGTGTGTGATAAATATAAAAATAAGAATAACTAATCAGTTAGCATTCATTAACTCACTACTATATGCAAGGCACTGTACCAAGTGCTGGTGAGAGAAAGAAGGATAAAAATCTTGGCTCTCAAGGAACTTTTATGGGAGAAATATTTCCTCTTTGGGTTCATGTGATAGGTTACTCCTGAGAAAATCCACCACCATGCTGAAAGTATAAAGGTTAAAAACCTCACAGAAATTATAAAGGTTAAAAAAATAAGAATAAAAAAATAAGAAATGTAGTTCAACGGATTCATAATCTTATATATCCCTTAAGAAAACAAACAGTTAAAAAGACTCTACAGCTAAACTAAATCAGGTTAAACTACATTTAGAGGCATCAAGTGAATCCTTCCACAAATAGCTAAATCATTTTGGGAAGCTCATACTCCCCTTTGTCTTCTTATCTAATGAATGTCAAAAAGTCTTTCCCTTAATTCTCTCATTCCATGAGTGACATTTTAGCTAAGAAAGCTTAATATTAAGTGGAAACAGTCACCTAAATATGAGAAATGCCATAATGACGTATAACAAAAGAAAAAGGAAAGATTTCCATCACAGAACTCACAATCTATGGAAAGACGACCCAAAAGCAGCTAAGTACTCACAAAATATACAGAGTTAAAAATAAGGTAGTGATGGGGCTGGGGCCAGCAGTTGTAGGGATCATGAAACACTTCATCCATAAGATGGTGCCTAAGTGAGGAAAGTGAGGGGCACTATCAGGGAAAGATGAAGCGAAAATGTATACTTCTCCTGGAGAATTATATTGATTTCTGGGAACTTTGCTTTCTCTGATTCCCTTTTTGATTGCCTCTTCCTTCTTATTCATTTTGCTGGATCATTATACATCCCCAGCCTTTTTAGTGTGATGTTCTCCTCCAGGGTTCTAACCTGAGCATTCTTAATTTCCCTCCTATGAATCTCTTCAGCTTCCCTGAGTTAAAGTATCACCTTTATGCAGCTTAATCTGCCTATATATCCAGCCCTTAATCTCTCTCTTAAACTGTATTTATTTATCAACTACCTACTGGATAATTTTTCCTTGGTGTCCTGTAGGCATCCCAATCTCTCTTCAATAGGGCTCATTATCTTTACTGAAAATTATTCTTCCCACACCTGGAGTGCCTTCCTTTCATCTCCACCTCTTAGAATCTTTACTTTCTTTCAAGGTTCATAGTGTGACTCAGGGGAGAAAGAGAAGGGCCATGGGACACCTCGAGCTACATAAAGGGCTCAAAGCTATTCCTGGTTTTGATGTTCTTTATTCAATTAAGATTATAAATATTTTTTGACAGTAAAATACTGAATTTATTGCCTAAACAGCTTCTATAAACTAAAAATATAAAAAAAGTCAAGAAGGATTTAACTCTAGTCAAGGTTAATAGCCAAATACAGAAGAATTATTTAGGGGAAATCAGGTACATCTAAATGGTGTCCCTAATAATTTGAAAATAGATATTTCAGAAAGCAACCACTAATACTTGTGCATAAAAATGTACTTGCTATAGTTCTTAGAGAAAGTACTCTCTGATAGACTGGAAAAACCATTGGTCTAACGCAGTATGGCACTTCCCCAGGTCACATTATTGTGAGAGTTAAGTCTGGCCTAAATGAGTTATACTCCTGTGTTAGTTTGAATGGACTAATAGATTACATAGCAATATTTAAATAAATGGATCCACATAACTGATTTGCTCAACTGTTAGGAGCACTTAAGCACTAAGAAAGGCAACTTTGATGTTTCACGTGAATAGCCACAGTATTCTTGACACAAAGAGAGAAATAGTTCCTCCTGCTTCTGCTGCAGTTATTTACTGCACCTAGGAAAGGGTGCACACAGAATCCCCTAGAAGACTTTAATTGTCTTTATAGCATTCAGGCAAAGCACAATTGAAATGTCAAAATTGTCTTTTCACACAAAGACAGTGCTAGGTTTATACAAACTGTGCAGCAAAAGTACTAAATTCCAGCTCAGAACACCCACAGATTAAGGACTGCTTGATGCCCTAAAGAGTCTTGTAAACTTCTAGGAGACAAGGATAAAAAGTAGCAACTAATGTCATCTTGAGGGGACACAGCAAAAATGTGGACAGATACAATAGTTTTTATATATTTTACTCAGGTCACAAGATGTTTTTGTCCAAATCTTGCAACCAAAAATGTTCTCTACACTTTCCCACTCAACGCTAGATGTTAAACTCTCCATTTCCTCAGATGCTGATTAGCAGTCCCCTCCTTAATCTCTGCTTTGATTCTTAGACTTTTTCAGGGCTTCTGCTGAAAGCCTCATTGAGTTTGAATATGCTATAGATAACAATACACAAGTATATAGAGCACCCTACCTATGAGGTACAAAGTGAAAGCATCCCGTTGTACAGATGAAACTGAGGATAAAGAGACTTGCCCAAGGTCCAATAGCAATTAAATGGTAGAGCTGGGACTTGAACTGAGTTTCTCTATCACACCACACTATTTTACCCATAGAAAGGTCTCTTTCTCTGCCTCTGTCCATTTTTAAAAATTTTATTCTAAATTTAAGAAATAAAACAAGCATTTCTATAACACAGTATAATTAAAAAAAGATGACTGCATATAAAACTGAAAATCTATTATGTGCAATTTGCTATTCCTTTTAGATATATAATAAAGTGATCATGTAACTTTCTTTCCCCCCTTTTTTCTCTTCCCCTACCCTAGAGATGAATACCATGCTGCCATTAGACAATAAACATGTCTGTCTGTTTATCTATAATATGTAAAATCATTCTGTACATACTTCAATGTATCAGTTCTTTCTCTGGATTCATAGAGTATCTTCCTTCATGTGTAGTTAATTTGATTATAATAGTCAAAGTGACTCAGTCACTCAGAGTTGTTCTTTTTTTTCTTTTTATTAATTTATTTTTAGTTTTCAACATTCATTTCCACAAGATTTTGAGTTCCAAATTTTCTCCCCATCTCTCCCCTTCCTCCACCCCAAGGCTTGTGCGTTCTGATTACCCCTTCCTCTAACATACCCTCCCTTCTATAAACCCCACCCCCTTTTCTTATTTCTTTCCCTTCTATTTTCCTGTAGGGCAAGATAGATTTTTATACACCACTGCCTGTATGTCTTATTTCCCAGTTGCATGTAAAAACAATTTTTAACATTGGTTTTTGCAACTTTGAGTTCCACATTCTTTCCCTCACCCCACCCTCCACCATTAAGAAAGAAAGTAATTCCATATAGGTTATACATGTGTAGTCATGAAAAACACTTCCATAACAGTCATGTTGTGAAAGACTAACTCAATTTCTCTCCACTCTATCCCACCCCCATTTATTCTATTCTTTCCTTTGACACTGTCCCTTCTCAAAAGTGTTTGCTTCTGGTTACTCCCTCCTCCAATTTACCCTCCCTTCTATCATCCTCCCTCTCTTATCCCCTTTCCCTCTATTTTCCTGTTGGGTAAGATAGATTTCCATACCCAATTGAGTGTGTATGTTATTTCCTCCTTTAGCCAAATCTAAGAGTAAGGCTCACTCATTCCCTCTCACCTCCCTTCTCTTCCTCTCCACCGTAAAAGCTTTTTCTTGCCTCCTTTATGTAAGATAATTTACTCCATTCTACATCCCCCTTTCTCTGTCTCCCAGTACATTCCTCTCTCACCCCTTAGTTTTATTTTTTAGGTATCATCACTCCATATTCAACTCACCCTGTGCCGTGTGTGTGTGTGTGTGTGTGTGTGTGTGTGTGTGTGTGTGTGTGTGTATTCCCTCCAAATACCCTAATAAAGAGAAAGATCTCATGAGTTACAAATATCATCTTTCCATGTAGGAATGTAAACAGTTCAACTTTAATAAGTCCCTTATGATTCCTCTTTCTTGTTTACCTTTTTGTGCTTCTCTTGATTCTTATATTTGAAAGTCAAATTTCCTATTCAGCTCTGGTCTTTTCATCAAAAATGCTTGAAAGTCCTCTAATTCCTTGAATGTCTATCGCCCTCACCTGAGGTATTATACTCAATTATACTCAGTTTTGCTGGGTAGGTGACTCTTGGTTTTAATCCTAGCTGTTTTGCACTCTGTAATATTATATTTCAATCCCTCCAATCCCATAATGTAGAAGCTGCTGTTATATTGATTGTGTTTCTACAATACTTGAATTGTTTCTCTCTGGCTGCTTGCAATATTTTGTCCTTGACCTGGGAACTCTTGAATTTGGCTACAATATTCTTAGCAGTTTTCTTTTTGGGATCTCTTTCAGGGGATGATCAGTGGATTCTTTCAATTTCTATTTTCTCCTCTGGTTCTAGAATATCAGGGAAGTTTTCTTTGATAATTTCTTGAAAGATGACATCCAGGATATTTTTTGATCATGGCTTTCAAGTAGTCTAATAATTTTTAAATTATCTCTCCTGGATCTGTTTTCCAAGGCAGTAGTTTTTGAGATATTTCACATTGTTTTCTATTTTTTCATTCTTCTGCTTTTGTTTTATAATTTCTTGATTTCTCATAAAGTCATAAGCTTCCATTTCCTTCATTCTAATTTTTAAGGCATTCTTTTCTTCAGTGAGCTTTCAGACCTCCTTTTCCATTTGGCCAATTCTGCTTTTTAAGGCATTCTTCTCCTCATTGGCTTTTTGGACCTCTTTTGCTATTTGGGTTAGTCTATTAAAGGTGTTATTTTCTTCTGTATTTTTGGGTCTCCTTTAGCAAGCTGTTGACTCATTTTTCATTATTTTCTTTCATCACTCTCATTTTTCTTCCCAATTTTTCTTCTGCTTCTCTTACTTGATTTTCAAAATCCTTTTTAGGCTGTTCTGTGGCCTGCAACTAATTCATATTTTTATTGGAGGCTTTGGATATAGGAGCTTTGACTTTGTTGTCTTTTTCTGCTTGTATGTTTTGATTTTCCTTGTCACCAAAGTAAGAATCTATAGTCTAATTTTTCCCCACTGTTTTCTCATTTTCCCAGCCAATTACTTGACTTTTTAGCTCTTTGTTAAGATAGGTCTCTGCTTCCCGTGTGGAGGGTGTACTGTCCCAAGCTTCAGGGGTTTTGTGCAGCTATTTTCAGAGATATTTATAGGGACCTGAAAATTTTCATTTCTTCCGATGCTGTATGATCAAAGGAGAGGTGTTTACTCCTCCTTCTCATCTGTGCTCTGCTCTGAGTGACCACAAGCACTATTTTCTGCCTTGGAACTATGAGAAAGATTCCCTCTCTACCACCACTACAAGCTCCACCACACCAGCACTCCTCCTAGCTCCAGGACTGCAACCTAGATTAAAGCATGGGCAAAGCAAGAGAATTCTGCCTCAGACCAGCAAAGATATCCCTGCAATCCCCCTGTGATCAGCCTCTTGATTCCCTTACCATCTGCGGGCCAAGAGCTCAGAAAGCAACCACTGCCACTGCTGCCACCTGGGGATGTTCCTGTCTCAACTAGGTCAGACAGACCTTTCCTACTGAAATTCTAAGTTATCTTTGGTGTTTGTGGGTTGAGATGTCTGGAATCTGCCATAGCTGTCACTGATTCAGTGTCCTGAGGCCTGCTCCAGGTTTGCTGGGGAGCCCAGTCTGTGCAAACATAGCCCAGGCTGGACTGCGCTCCTCTCTCTGACTGTGCTACAGACCTTTCCTGTCGACCTTCCAGGTTGTCTTGGGCTACGAATTTGTTTCACTCTGTCATTTTGTGGGTTATGCTGCTCTAGAATTTGTTTAGAGTCATTTTTACAGGTATTTGGAGGGGCTTCGGGGAGGGTTCAAGCAATCCCTGCTTTTACTCCCTCTGCCTGCCCCCTCCCCAGAGTCATTCTTAAAACAATGTTGCTATTACTATATACAACATTCTCTCTTATTGACAATTTCTCTGTCCATTGTTAAGGTACTAACAATCCAGGGCTTCAAGTGGCTCCCAAGACTTATGTCTCCTTTTGTAGAGGTATAGGCTTGTCCACATCTAATTAGAAAGCAGTGTTTTTTGGAAAGGACACTGGATTTTAGGTTAGGGGATCTGAATTAGAATTCCAACTCTGCTTCTTTCTGCTTATATGACCCTAACACTTAATCTCTTTGGTCCTAAAATTTAAAAACAAATATCGAATTGGACTAGGAGATATCTAATATTCCCTTTCAGCTCTTGATCTTTAGAGGGGGATGCTGGAAACTATTAGGATAAAGTAGCTTCTCACACTCCAAGAAAAGATATATAGGTATATAGGCAGATAGTTTGAGATATTTAGCTATATTTCTATAAGAGGCATTATAAAAGATGTCATTCACAAAAATATCAGAAGAAGGGAAGAAAAGTAGTGGTAGTTCATGATTCCTTGCTGAGAAGGTATTGAGAAAGCTATCTGTTGCCCTGACATGAACAACAGAGATGTTTCCTATCTTCTACTTTTTCATAGCTGAAATGTGTTATAGAGACTTACTGAACGGGCCAAAACTGATAATTAGAACCCACTTGTGGTGATTTATGTGGTGACAAATGATACTAATAGCACCTTGGAAGTGTTGCTAGATTTTATAAAATCCTGGATGAATAATTGAAGACCTTAAGGATGAACTGATGAATACCACTGATGACTGAAGCTAGGAATTTTTGGTACAAAATTATTTTTTTGGTACAGAAATTTCAGTATGAAGTTTTCATACAGAAATAGATTTAGAAATTTACAAGCAGAAATGAAATAGTGAGTAAAAGCAGAATTTGGATTCCTGGAAAATGATTTAAAATATAGAAATTATGTGTTTTGAATCAGGGAAATAGTACAATTAATAAGGAAGATTAAAAATAATTACATGGAATCTTATAAACCAGATCAAAGGGGATTTAAACTGAAATCTTAAGGGAGTGGTATAGAAAACTGCCTATGAATTTTTGGAAACCCAGATAAAATAGTAATTGTTACAACATAGCAGGAATTACAGTAGAGAGATAATGTACAGGAGACAAAAACAAATCTAAGAGGAGAGTCAGCAACAAAATGTATGGAAATACACACACATACATGAATGAATGATTGAAGTATATGTAATGAGGAAAAAATCAAAATCTTGATGTAAGCAGTTTAATTTGATCCCAAGGCTATCATAAATTTTCATAGAATTGGAATCTATTGGACTATGGCTCTACAAAAGTGTAGTTTGTTAAAAAGAACAAAGTTTACAAAATTAGCCAAATGGTTGGAAAGGAGGGGCAGAGGAGAATATGAAAAATTATGCATATTAAGAAAATATGGTCCTGTGAAAAAATATCCAGAAACTTTAGTGGGGAACCATGGCAGAAAACATTTGTATGAAGATCAATGGAGGGAGAAAGAGGAATGATATTGTCCTGGAGATATAGATTAACAGAAGGAGAAAACAGAAGAGGAGTTAGGGAATTCAATCAAAAGCTAAGTACAAAGGCATGATGTAGTAGTATTGGTATATTTGAATTATATGGACATTTGCACCTCTGCTTACAAATTCTAGACATTTCTTAATGTTAATTTAATTCTTCAAAAGCTCCAACATGCAGCAAGTGAAACTGCTATTGTAGAACTGATTTTCTCCAACAAAGAAGAGCTGGAGGTTGAAGTAGGAATAATGGGAATCTTGGTGAGAAGTAATAGTTCTATTCCATTATAGAATCTGGCATAAAGATAGGAAGGCTGGGCATAGGCTGATGTGTACCTGGGATGAGTAAATTTTCAAGGGTTCAGAGAAAGGATAGATAATTAGTGGAAAAGGATGTGAGATTTGAAGTTAGAGCAACTGGTTTCCTATCCTGATTCTGCTGCTTCCTATCTGTGTTACCCTGGACAAGTCAGTTAACCTCTTTAGGGCTCAGTTCTCTCATCTGTTAAATAGAGGAGAGGGATGAGTGCTCTCCAAGGTTCCTTCCTTCTCTGAATCATATGCTCCCAGGACAGAGCAATGTGGGCTAGAAAATCGGACATTTAGGTGGATTTAAATATGATTGATTGAACCTAAAATGTAGTCATTAAAGTATCAGTAAACTTAGAGGGGTTTAGGTCAGCTAGATGGTGCTAGGCTAGAGTGCTAGGCCTGGAGTAATGAAGACTCCTCTTCCTGAGTCAAAATCTAGCCTAGCTGTTGGATCCTGGGCAAGTCACGTAACCCTGTTTGCCTCCATTTCCTCATCTGTAAAAATGATCTGGAGAAGGAAATGACACACCTCACCACTATCTCTGCCAAGAAAAGCTCAGATGGGGTCATGAAGAGTCAAACATGACTGAACAACAACAAAAAACTTTCAGGGAGGTATCTCATGAATTTTTTTTAACTTTTCCACTGATGGAGACTGGTAACTCCTCCACAGTTATAGTTTTAAGGAACTATAAGGAGGCTTTGACTTGTTAATAGTTATATAGTCAGCCTGCCTGTGGGGCAGAGAAGTAGTCAGGGTTTTCTAACTCCAAGGGCATCCCCTGAATCTATTATGCCACAAAGTTACTTATTCTGCATATATTTGGAACTTAAACACACTTACTGAAATTGAATCTCTGTTCTCTGTGCCTGGAATGTGTTCTTACCTTTCCCTCACTCTTTAGAATCCATTGTTTCCAACAAAACTCCACTCAAGTAACACCATTTATGTCAAACCTTTCCTGACCTCTCCAACCTCAGCTTCTACTTCTCACCCCTCCAAAATGCTTTACCGTGGATTTATCTTGAATTTTCTGACATATGTACGTGTTGTCTCTCCTCATAGAATATAAGGTTCTTGAGGGAAGGGATAATGTTATTTTTGTTTTCATATCCCCAGCACAGTTTCTGGCACATCGAGTAAACAAATGACTTAATACATGCTTGTTGGTTGACTGAACTGAGGATTTTGGGTCACTGGATAACATTAGTGCTTTTATACATTGCTTAGCCTCCACAACATAGAAAGATATTAGTCTATGTAGAGTCCAACTAATGATCATGCCTATAGCATTTGACATGATTTTTCCCAAAAAATATTAAATTTATGTATGTATGTATGTATGTATATGTAATAATAATACTCTGGTATTTAGTTTGCTAGGCCTAATAACTTGGACTCACAAAGGGCTTTTCGGTATTCTTTTAGAGAAGTATCATTAGAAATTTTGTGTCTTGGACAAAATCCGGTACAGAGTTGATGGCTGGGGGTGTACGGTTTTGGCTGCCCACAGGAAATTCTGACCATGGGTGTACTCATTCCAGGAGAGAAAATGGCCCATCCTTCTCACCAATGAAGAATAAGAGCTAAGGTAGGGAAGGGGCTAGTGTGCTATAGTAATGACCCTCCAGAAGTTCTGGTCTATTGTCACTTCTCCTCCTTAGCAGTGAAAGTGTGTGGAGGTCTTTGTGAATGGTGGTCATCATAGTCAGGAAGAGTATCCTACTCCAGACATCAGTGCCTTAGGTCAAAGCCCCAATCACCTCATGGTTGTATGGTTTCGTTTTCCTCCCAGGTCTTCTCAGATATCATGATTTTTTTCATTTACAATAGCAATAACACTAATTATCTTACCGTAGAAAAAATGAAATTGTTGTTTAATGAATATAATTGGATTGGAAATATAAAAGGGGAAAGGGAGTTGATTTTACCTTTTTTCTACCTTATTTTGAAGTCGTAAGCATTAGTCACTACTTTGATCATTTCTAAGCAGCATTAGTACTTAGCTGATGGTGCCTGTGACCTCTAATTATGTTGAAAAACTAATTGAGACTTATTAGTGTTTTCAATTAAGCCAGTGAGTTTGCAACGTGATGGCTGTATTAGTGTAAATGCATATTCCATCACAATAGCTAATATACACTTCAGTCCGAGAGGAGAGCTCTATCAGACATGAGTATAAAAGCAAATTGCTTCTGTTTGGCCTCACGTTATGTTTACACAGGCTTATATTTATACAAGAATGCAAAGCTTAGCTCTCAAAATGAGATGAAGAATTTTTGTGCAAGTAATTTTTACAATTAGTTTTCATGCTCCTGTCTAATAAAATATACAGCCAAATATGTATACCATTTTATGAGCAACTTCAGAAATGACTTAACAAAAGTGTGTATATGACATTGGTAGGGCTTTTACAATCTCTTTATGAAGATTTTCAAAGATTATTTTTCCCTTGTCTTTCTCTCTTTTTCGTTTCCTTTCTTTTCTCTCCTTTCCTTCTGTATTGGCAATCAAGACGCAGCCTTAGTGTGTCCTTCTCAGAATGTGAGAGAATGTGTGTTTTCGGCTTTTAGTTGTACATCCATCTGGAGTGAGGTTTGCTGCATAGAGCAAACCTCCAAATATGGACCATGGATAGTATGAGAATTAAGGTGGTGGGTTAAGATAGCTGTTAGTAGCCTGTATATCTAGGTGATAAGCTTGAATGTACTTTAGGACCTAGTGCAGATCTCCTAAGGAAATTCTACCATCTGTGGGGCAGTGAAACAAGGCCTGATAGAAGCCTTGGTGTTAAAACAGAGGATTCATTTTCTCTGAAATACCATGTTCATCAGCATTTCATCACAGCCTGTGTCTACCTAAACAAACACAATGAGAAGAATTAAACTCAGTGTTTATTATAAGTGCTCAATAAATATTTGTAGAATTGAATTCATTCTTTACCTATTTTGCCAGTGGCCAAGTGGTATCATTTGAAGACCTGACTAACACAATTTTGAACCCTCAGTAGTCTTAACATGGGAAAATAGAATGACACAGAAGCAGAGCATCAGAATGTATAAGAGTGATAATTTGGGTCAAGATTATGAGGACATACAGTGCAAATAGTTCCCCCTTCCCCTACCACTTTAGAAAGCTTGTCAAGAATACAATGGGAAGAATCCTGGATTCAGAGACAAGCTGGATTTGAATCCTGGCTCTGTGAGTTAGTAACACAGGTAAGCTTAAGGAAGTCACTTAACCTCCTTGGGCCTCATTTATAAAATGAAGGGTCTAAACTCAGTGATCTTCAATGTCCTTTCCAACATTAGATTTATGATTTTAGGTCTTGGGGAAATTAAGGGAGCAGCAGATCTTCCTGGGATAAGATACATGGAGCATTCCAAAATCCTCCCTCTGCCCCCCTCTCCCCACTCCCGCTCCACACACATGGTCTCATGATGCACAGATCAGTTGTCTCATCTGGAATCCACTCAGCTGTGAGCCATACGCTGAGCATAGTCACATATCCCTGCCCTACTCCTCTAGAGTAGGTGATTTGATGATCCCTTCTCCTGTTATGGTGTGGAGGGTCATCTGAGTCAAGAATTCTTATGGGGCTGGGTTCCAGATTGAATATAGCATTCACGAAGTGGTCACTAATATCAAGGATACAGTCATTTTGGTCTGGTCCTGAGACATCTACGGGGCTAGTCTTCAAGAATCCTTTTGTTATATGACACTTCAATTCCCAATATGATTTATTTAATGGGATTTGGCCTTTAGTTTTATTTTGTTTGCTTGTTAGGCCAATTGTAAAATGACGGTTGGAATTCAGATCCAATCCTCTCTTCCTCTTTACCTCATTTGGGGGCATAGGAATTAAGCTGAATACAAAGTGTCCTAAATTGAGAGAATATTTACTTTGCTGTCATCAGTCAGTACTGAGCTGAGTGATGGTGGCAATTTCCTGAGAATTCTTCGTTTGCTTGAACAGTAGAATGCTGTTGGGTCAATACATTGCCAGGTTTGACCTTGTGCCAGCCCTACATTCCTCCTTGAGCTGAGCTTTTCTAAGTAGAGTGAACCTATGTGGAATTGGTGTTAAATACTGTTCTTATCAGCTTTTCATCACAGCCTATGCCTACCTAAACAAACATAATGAGAAGAAGTAAACTCAGATAGTGGCCTGTTTATTGTTAAGTGCCCAATAAATATTTGTAGAATTGAATAGATTCTTTACCTATTTTGCCAAGTGGTATCATTTGAAAACCTGTTTTCTCATCATCACCATAAAATCTGATTAATTCCAACTGCACTAGTTCAGAATTTTTGGTCATTCAGATAGGCCCCAAGTTGAACCACTAAGCATAAAAAATGTGGGGTGTTGTGTGTGTCCTGAAAAATTATTATAGAATGAAATCTGCAAAAGACATATTCTACTGATTAAGATAAAAACTGTCATCATAATCCATCTCAGTCTTATTCCTCCCCAGTCCTTATCCACTTCTGGCCAACTCTTCCTTGGTGCCTTCTGGAAATCCTGCTCTGTTGTTCACAAACTCTTTTATTTTGGAATTCATCTCATATTCTTTTGCCCTCCTGGCACTGACTGACTTTCCCCCAAAGATATTGCATCACTCTCAATACCATTCAACACCATCGGCTCTGTGACTCAAAGGGGTGGTAGGAAGAAGCCCATTCCTTTCCCTCATAGTCCATTTTGGACAATTTTCAATTTTCCAATATAAAAGTTACATACAGTGCAGTAGAAAGTGCACTGGATTTGCATCTAAAGGACCTTGGTTTAAATATAAATAATTACTTTCTACCTGTATGGACCTGAACAAGTCATTAATTTCACTGTGACTCGATTTCCTCTTTGGTAAAGAGAGAAAGTTGGATTAAATTACCTCTAAGGTTCCTCGTAGCTTGAAATTTCTGACCACGTGATCCAATAACCCTTGCTAGAGCCATGTTGCTTTCATCTTCCAGCTTCCCGGGCAGTTTCTGACATTCCTTGATGATTTTTCCAATTTATATCTGTCTCTCTGCACTGAACTCTGTTGTCATTCTTGGTGACTTCAATATTCACATGGATGAAGAGGAAACCCAGGAACAATAGTTCAGAAGTATATTGGAATCCATTTGGATGAAGATCGGTGGAGAGAAAAAAAAAGGAATATTGGCAGAGAAATATTCCACAGTCTATTTGGACAGATAATGGAAAAGATAAGAAGTTCCAGAGACAGATCACAAAATTATCATGAAGCCATGATATAGTTGTGATAGTGAATGCATTAGCAATGCTACTTAAAAATTCTTGACTTGTCTAAATAATTCTTCCATTGTTCACATGATAAGAGACAAACAGAACTGCTATGTTAGATTTATCAAGGGGATATTGGTTGCTGAAAGAGTAATGATATGAATCTTGGGAAGAATTGACCACTCTACTTTATAATCCGTTATAGAAAAGGAAAGTAAAGCCTAATGTAGTTTGACATGAGTCTTAGATTTTTGCAGAGTGGGTTTCAAAGGGCTCAGAGGAAGAATAGCTATGATCCCATGATCAAGATTATACAGGGGAATTCATTCTAAGGGTGGAGTGGGGCATATGAAGTTCTCAAGAATGAAATTAGTAAGACATTAAGAGAAATATTTCAAATGAAGAAGAAAAAGGGTGAGTTGTCTAAAAAGAGCAATGTAGGTACATAAAAAACTCAATCACTCATTTAAAGATTTTAAAGATATATTTGTTGTTGCTGTTCAGTCCTGTCCAAATCTTTGTGACCCTTTGGACTATACGTCAATGGGATTTTCTTGGTAAAGACACTGGAGTGGTTTGCCATTTCCTTTTCCTGTGGATTAGGGTGAACAGAGGTTAAGTGACTTTCCCAGGGTCAGATAGTTAGTAGGTGTCTAAGATTTCAACTTAGGTCTTTCTGACTCTAGGCCCAGTGCTCTATCCACTGAGCCATCTAGCTGCCTAAAGATCCATAAATACAAGGTGGAAGCAAGGGTCATTCATGGAAATATGAGTGCTAAAGCTCAGAGTGAATTAATAGTGATATATACAACAAACAATGCAATGGTTGATCTTAGTTGCACCAGAAAAAAGGAAGACCAAGGAAGGATCTCGTGGTGGATAGGAAAATGGTAATGGAAAACATAAAGAAGGCAGCATCACTCAACTCTGGTTCCTGTGTTCTCTGACAAAAATAGTAATCTATGCAATGGGAAGGACAGAACAAAAAGTCATTAATAAGGAATTGAAACCCAAGGTAAGCAATGAGACATAGCTGCCACCAACGAGTTCAAGTCGAAAGTTCCAATGGAAAAACATCATGAACTCCTGAAAGAATTGGTGAAATCATTGCTGAGTCACTTTCAGTGATCCTTGAAATATAATGAAGGTGTGATATGAAGACTGGAGAAGGGCAAATATTTCAATATTAAAAGAGAAGGGAATGGAGTATTATGAGCTTGATTTTGATTCTTAGAAAAAAATTACAATATATTATTAAAATGTTGGCTAATGGCCATCTAGAAGTAGAAAGGATGATTGCTAAGAGTCGGCATAGCAAAATCAGTAACAGCTTATGTGAAATAAACCTTAAATTAATCTTTTTTTTGACAGGATTAATAGACTGGTACATCAAATTAATACCACAGATATACTTTACCAAGACTTCTGGGAAGCATTTTGCAAAGTCTTTTATATGATACCTTTGGACAAGGTGGAGAGATATGAGCTAAACAAAAATACAGTTAAGTGAATTTCAAATTGGTTAAATGGCCAAAGCCAAAGTGGAATGATTAATAGGTTGACATAAGATCTCTTAGTGGAATGCCCCAGGGATACGTCCTTGCCTTTGTGTGTTATTTAACATTTTAATCAATGGCATGATGAAGGCATAGAAGGAATGCTTATCAAATCTGTAAGTGATGTAAAACAGAAAGAAAATATGTTGTATTACAGAGCCACAATCTGAAAAGGTCCCCCTAGGCTAGAATAATAAGTTATAACAAGAAGGAAAGAAGAATTCCCCACAGTGTGAACCTTTTAGAAAAACACCATCAACAACAGCAGGAAAAATTGTTTTAAAGACCCAGCCCTGCCTCTGCAGTGCACCCTGTTCTCGGAGAGCCTAGAACTCAGTTTTAAAACTTCAGAGTAATCTTTAATATTCTCAATCTCTTGCCACACCCCCCACCCAATCATTTTCCTGTATCCAGTAAAGTCTCCTTCCACCTGGTTTACATTTTTACCTTCTCTAGTCACATTACTAGAACTCTAATCTGGCCCCTTTATCTATCCTCTAGTCCTCTGTAATAGCCTCTTCTACTTCTGGTCTTTCCCTTATTCCATACATCTTTGATATACTGTAACAACAAAGCTGCTACTTGCAGCTACTGTGGCTGTGTAAGACCAATAACACCAGCATACAGAAAGACTGCTAGCATAGGTTCTTTGTTAGTGAAAGGGTGTGGGCCTGCCTCTAATCGTGCCTCCCTTTGCTGGCCCCACCTGAGGCCTATTCAGTGGGCAGGGAAGATCTTTCACTTACAGATTGGCCTTACAGATACACTCCAACTTAATCTTCCTAATGCATAGATGTGTGTCTTATACCTTTAGTGGTCAGTAGCAGCTAGGACTCTCTGTTGGCTAGTATACTGATTCATTGTTTTAGTAGTGAGTACTGGATGTTTCAATCAAATATTCATCCTGAAGCACTATGAAAATGGTCCAACAACAGGAGACACTCTGGGGTCACTGCCAATTTCTTTCTGGCTGTCAAAGAGACTCCTCGCTGAATACTATTTCTTCGTGCATGGTATTCCTCTCCTCTTATTGCTTTAAGGGTTTTATTTGTAGCTTACCTAGACAGATCTCAGAACTGTTTATTTCCTCATACTTCTCTAAGAAACTTTCTCTCCTTCCTCTTCTTTTCAGCTGTTTTTCTTAATTAGACAGCTTTTATGCACAGATAATATCACTATCTAATTGAAGTAATATGTAGCTGAAAACAAAAGTATCAGCAAAGAATGTAGACCTAGAGTGAGGAAGTCCTGATTGCAAATCTGACCTTGGAGGCTTACAAACTGTGTGACTCTAGACAAGTCACTTAACTTTGGCCTGTCCCTTATTTTACAAATGAGGAAAGTGAAGCACAGAGCAGTTAAAGTGGGTTTCCCAGGGTTCTATAAATGTCAGTGATTATCATTATGATAATGAAAGAAAGGATGAAAAATGACTCAGACCAACTTAAGAAGATATATATGAATTGCTACAGAGAAAGTAAGCAGAATCAGGAGAATGACATATGCAATGTACGTTGCACATAGCAACGTAAAGGAAAACATTGGGAGACTTTAAGTCTCTCATCAATGCAGTGATTAACTTCAGAGGATTGGTGATAAATCATCTCTTGATAAAGAAGGGGTCAGCCACATGTGCAATGTGTGCCATTAATTTTTTGGGTGTGGTCAATGTGTTAATTTGTTTTGCTTGATTTCTTACTGTAGGCATTTGTCATACAGGAAGAAGGAAGGACATAAACATTTATTCAGTGCCTACTGTGTGGTAGGTACTGTGCTAAACACTACAAATATTATCACATTTAATTATTACAACAATCCTAGTAGATAGGTACTATTATTATCTGAATTGTACAGTTGAAGAAATTGCGGCATTCAAACAGTAAATGACTTGAGCAGGTTTGCCCAGCTAGTAAGAAAATAAATAAAATCTTTAAGAAAAACAAATCCCTCAAGAGAAGTACATGGCCAATAGCCTTTCTGAAGAGGTTTAAGGTTGAGGGGTGGTGGACACCCCAAAATATTGACGCACTGGGTCCTGCCGAAAGAATTCGACTCAAGCCTTCTCAGCCAAGGGAAAAGAGAAAGTTTATTAGGGATTCACCACAATGGGCTGTCTTAAGAAATCCCCCCCACCTTGTGACGCCTGTTTCCACAAGCGGGCCAGATTCAACCTACTGAATTAGATTGAATCTGAGCACCTTCATGGAGGCAAGATGGAGATTATATACACAAAGATTGTAGGAGGGATTGAGGGGTGGTCTGGGGTGACTAGAGGAGGGGTTTAGGGAGGGTCTTGAGGGGAAGTCCAAGGAGGGCAAGGTGAGGTAATGGGATTAAGGGTGGGAAGTAGCTGAACAACAAAGGGCGAAGCTAGGTAGAGATTTGGGCCTAAAGATAATGCGAGGCTTGTGGCCTTAGGGGAAGACCAGATCCAGTTGGAAGATTCAAGGACAGTTCAAGGCCTCCCAGAGACTGCATTCCAGATTCAAGGAGGTTCCCAGAGACTGGGCCCTCATCATTTCCACTGTTCTTGTCCTGAACTCAAGGACAAAGAGCTTGCAACTTGAAAAAGAGGACCAAAAATTAGATAAAGCTGACACTAGAACTCATTAGCATTCACACAGCACTAGAGACAAAGCTACTTAATTCCTGCTGTTTTCCACATATGAGATATAGATATAGACACATATCTCTATACATACATATATAACATACACACACACACACACACACGCATATACATGGGTATAAATGTATGTGAGAGAAATTATCTACCAAACATAATATAACATATAAAACATAAATTTATATTTAATCACACACATAACAGCAACCTAATATGCCAAAAGGAGGTGTTATGGTCAGTGGACAGTTTTACTCCCTTGATAGTGGGTCTAAATAGCCAGACCTGAAATGATCTAAGTTTGAAATGATCTCAGCTCTTAGGAGCCGAAGTGTTCTAAGTTTTCTCTCTTTAATTCTTAGCTAATTAAGTCTCAATATTTTAAGTTGTATTCTAATCAGGGTTACAAAATGCAAATGCAAGAGTCTGCATTATATCTGGATCTGCTACTGTAACAGTTCTTGCTATGTCAGAGATTCCTTTTAAAATTACCTTGGGGTTACCTTTGAATTAAGGTTGAATGACTCATTAAATGCCCTATCCAGAAAACAAGGATACTGTGAACCCAGAGGGAGGTGTTTGTAGCTGTTGGTATTAGTTCCTGCTTATACATAAAAGGAAACAAAACCTCTTTGAAAGGCTTATGACCACTTCAACTCACTTACTAAAGTCTGTCAGCACTTTGGAGTTTGTTTATAGTTGTTTTGTTTCTTAAATTGTAGAATACAAAGATCTGAGGAATGGTATTTTTACCTCTGTCTCCTCTATAATCTTCCTCTTGCTACCAAGGGAAGTCTCCCATTGGTTTAGAAAATCTTCAACAGTATTGCTGATGGGGTACAGGCCCAGAGACCTTTTCTTCCTAACCCCAAAAAAGCCAATTTGTCTTTAGAAATTCTCCTTGACTCTTCCCTGCTTGATTCGATTTTAGCCTGAGGCTATAGCCGCGCATTCTTAATAGGCCCAAATCTCTCTCTCTATTGTTACTTTAGACATGCATGCCTTCAGTTACTTCCCAACCTTGATATTCCTTCAGAAACTTCCTGCCCTTGATCCCATTCTCTTGGATCCTGGACTCTGGCTCCACATTATCTTCCTTAGACTTCCCCTCAGGACCATCCCAAAAGCCCCCCACCAGTCACCCCAGACAACCCCTCAATCTTTCCCACAATCTTTTATGTATTTAAATCCCATCCTGCCTTCACAAGGCGCTCAGATTCTTTAGGAGTCTAGCCTATGGCGGGGCTGCTGGAAGATCTGGCCAGTGTAGCTGGTCCCTAATAAATTTTGTCTTTTTCTTTGGCTAAGAAGGCTTGAGTTGAATTCTTTCGGCAGGACCCGGTGCGTCAATATTTTGGGGTGTCGAGCACCTCTCCACCTTTCACCTCTTCATTGCTACCATGTTTATACAACACAAAGGGTTAAATATCACTAATATAATTCTGGAGTGGAGAATTGGAGGGAACTTTAGAAGGCATCTGCCTCAGTTTCCCCATTGTCACATAAGGAAAATAAAAGAAATTAAGTTGCCCATAGTAGAATTTTCTAGGATTTGAACCTAGGTCCTATTCAGCACCCTACCACAATGTCTTTTGATAATCTCTATTGTCCCTTAAACTTAACATTTCATTATGTTTTTCAGAGTAATTTCCCTAAAATTGAGAGATTATTTCTTGATTTATATAATGTAATTATAGCTATTAGAACTGACTTGAAAGCATTATCCAAAGATGTGGTCATGCTTGTCTGAAATCCTGGGCTTTGTTCATATGTTGGCTTTAGGATTTATTATAAGAAATATAATAATTAGAGGCATCTAGATGGTTCAGTGGACAGAGGGCCAGACTTGGAGTCAGGGAAATCTGAGTTTAAATTGGGCCACAGATATTTAATAGTTTTGTAAACCTGGGCAAGTCAATTAACCTCAATTAACCTCAGTTTCCTCAACTATAAAATGGGGATAATTGTTTCTAGCTCACAAGGTTATTGTGAGGATCAAATGATATATTTGAAAAGTTCTTTGCAAACCTTAAAGCGGTATATAAATGCTAGCTATTAGGATGGCCAAAGAAACTGTGATTTTATAAGTCTGAAGAGCTTCCTCTCTCAAAACAGATGGAGACCCATCTGTGATTTAATAGATTAGCCCTACAGAGTTATCTAAATTATACTGAGGTTAAGTGACTGCCCCAGAGTCACATAGCTAGAGGCTGAATTTGAGAAAGTCTTCCTGACTCCAAGCCCTCTATCCATTATAAAAGGGCCTTTAATTAGAATTTATTATTGTCATACTATCATTTAGATTTTTAATATAAAAATATAGATACCAGAATTGAGTCATGCTAAAGCAAGAATATACTCTGCAATAAAAAATCTTAAAGTTTTCATTTTCAGTTCATTAATCCCAATAGAGTACAGAGAACATGCCCTGGCTGCCAAGTGTTCACCTAGGGATATTTTTCTTGATTCAAACAAATAAACAGATAAACTTATTGTGTTTCTTCCTCTAAAACTGGAGAGTCTCTAGAGATACTAATTTACTGCCTTTTGCTGCTCTGTACTTTAGTGATAAGGGAGGTAAAGTGAGTCAAATATATTTGAGGCAGCAAAGTCCTAAAGTCAGGTCTTTTTTCTTAGAGTTCTTAATCTTTTTGGTCCTACATGTTCTGTAGGCTAATGTTAGGTGTGAATCTATTACCATAATACCAATGGAATAAATGTTCAGGCTATAGGATAGAGAGAAAGCTTTTGGAGATTATGAAGGGACCTCCCAGATTGATCAGCAAGCCCCAGAGGTAGCAGTGGATCATTAGAATGTAGTTTACTCATCTATTTGGTCCTTCTACTCTCTACTGTGTAAGGCTCATGTGATAGCTCCCAAGTGCCCTTTCAGGACATCCCTTGAGGAAATGGTTTTATTTTCTGTGGGGGAATTGCATACACAATAATCCTAACCTAAGTTTTGGTGGATTCTATGTCCTTATACATTCCTCCCTCGAGCAAGGGATCAGTTTTTTATGTTTCACAACACTGCTATTGGTTTTGAACTTCTCACTCCTCCAGAATAGGAAGCCAATAGTATGCTGCTGTTGCTTCACTTCAGGATGGCTCTTCAATGGCAGATATTATGGTTGTCTGATTCTAGATGTAGTGGGCGGTACAGGATGGGGAAGAGAGGGAGTTATTCTTCTGTCTGAGCCCAGATGGGCATATTCTTAGCCTCTTCTTGGATCTGATGGTGAAAATCAAACTCCATGCCCTCTCTAGGCCTGATCATTTTGTATTTTATTGTTGCATTTTGTATTTGTATGTTGTATTTTGCTGAACTTGTCATTTTTTGGCAAAACCTGATTTGATTTTTTACAATAATGGTGAAAATGATGATTAAGACAGTTATTGGAACAGTCAGGTAGGTGTCACAGTGGATTGGGTTTGGAATCTGGAGTCAGAAAGACCTGAGTTCAAATCCTGCCTTACCAGCTGTGTAACCCTGGGCAAGTTACCTAAGCTTGACCTGCCTCAGTTTCCTCAGTAAAATGGCAATGATAATACTACCTTCCTCTCTGGCTTCCTATGAAGATAAAAAGACAAAATATTTGCAAAATGCTTTGCAAACACTGAAGTTATATATAAATGCCAGTTACTAGCAATGTTACTATTATTTGAAAAACATTCTTATACTGATTTGCTTTCTTGGGGGTTTCAAAAGTTGTTTTTTAATTAAAAAAACATACTCAAAAATAAATCATGTTTAAATAGCCCCCTCCAAATCTAAGCAAGGCAAATTCATAAATGGTAGATTTAATATTTTATGAAAAAAACACCAGCAAATTCTGACAATTCCAAAAAAAAAGTAATGTGTAACTAGCAAGTCCTGACCATTGCAAAAGAGCAGTTGAGTTTCAGATAGAAAATTTTCAAAGAAAGTGCCCAATATTCTTATAGGTATTTTAATTCTACCCTGTGTTTTCTTATTGAGTAACAAGTGAGGGGCCTGCCATTTGATTAAATTTTTTACTTTGATGTTTAAGCATTTATACCTGCAAGTAGAAGCAGAAACATGGAACATAGCAGCAGAGAGCTTTATCTGCATAGCCTGGTCACTCTGTATCTGAGTTCTCATGGTGGGTTAGATTCATACCCAGACACTCCTGTGCCTTGGAAATGAACCTAATAAATGGAATTAGAAAAGTGCCCCTGACAGCGTAGCAATTTATATTTTTCAATATATATTTAATTAATAGTGAGAAGTGAATATCTCCTGGGATATTTTGGTTTAATGGAAGTCTAATACCAGATTCAATTGCACATAAAAAAATAAATCTATTCAGACTGTAAGCATAGCCCTTGTCCATCTTCCTCTTCTAATGAATATATTTGACTCAGTTTTGCTGCCAAAGTAGAGAACAGATGAATTGATATTTAATACAACTCTCTAATTTCACTCAGATCTTCCAGAGAAATTGATGGTGTATCCCAAAGAAAAAGAATCACAGTCTCTCAAAGAATAAATATTGATCCCATGGTCAAGGTTAAAAATTAAGTTGGATCAATGACCACAATAACATAGTGTTTATTAAACCAAAACATCTAAGTTTTGTGGAGGTAAGAACTTACTATTTGACCATGAGTCCCAGGAAAAACTGGAAAGCAGTCTGGAAGAAACTAGACATAAGCCAACATCTCACACCAGGTACCAAGACAAGTACAAAGTAGGTACATCATTTAGACATAAAGGGTGATATCATAAAAAACAAAAAGTTAAGGAAACATGGAAAAAGTTGCTTGTCTAATCTATGGATAAGTTTATAACCAAATAAGAGACAGCAAGGATCATGGGAGGTAAAATGAATAATTCTAGTTACATGAAAATATAAAAGTTTGTTTGGGGGCCAGAGCTAAGATGGCAGAGTAAAAGCAGGGACTTGCCTGAGCTTTCCCCCAAACACCTCCAAATACCTTTAAAAATGATTCTAAACAAATTCTAGAGCAGCAGAACGCACAAAAAAGACTGAGAGAAACAAATTTCCAGCCCAAGACAACTTGGAAGGTCTGCTGGAAAGTTCCTTTACACCAGGGTGAGAGAGGAGCACAGTCCAGCACAGGCTGTGCCAGTGCAGACCAGGCCCCAGGAAACTCAGAGCAGGCCTCAGGGTGACTGAATCACTAGCAATAAAGGCAGTTTCCAGACTTCTCAGCCTGAAGACACCAAAGACAGCTTAGAAGATCAGCAGGAAACGTCTGTCACATCTGGCTAAGAGTGGAGCACGGACCAGTGTAGGTCATGCCAGCACAGCTCACGCCACAGCAAACCACGAGAAGGCCTTGAGAGTGACTGAATCAATAGTGGCAGTGGCTGCTTCTTGAGCTGTCAGGCCAGACAGTAATGGGGTTGAATAATTGGTCATAAGGAGATTACAGGTTTTTTTTTGCACTGCAATAAAAAATCTTAAAGTTTTCATTTTCAGTTCATTAATCCCAATAGAGTCAGGATTCTGTTGCTTTGTCCATACTCAGATCTGGGTCACACTCCTGAGTGGCAGTCACAGGGCAAGAAGGAGCACTAGTATAGCAGAACTTGCAGCCACAGTGGAGGGGGGACCTTCATCACAGTTCTAAGGCAGAAAAGAGTGTTTGTGATCACCCATAGACCAGAGAACAGGCCAGGAGAGTAGTAAACATCTCTCCTTAGACCATACCACCTTGGAAGAACTGAAAACTTACAGGTCCCTGGAAGTATCTCTGAAAACAACTGCACAAAACTGTTGAAACTTGGGATAGTATGCTCTCCACCCTGGAAGCAAAGCCCTACTTCAACAAATAGTTAAAAGTCAAGTAATAGACTGGGAAATTGAGCAAGCAACAGGAAAAAATCTTCTGACTACAGAAAATTAGTATGGTGACAAGGAAGATCAAAACACACACTTAGAAAATAACAAAGTCAAAGCTCCTAGAAGCTTTGACTTAAAGCGTCCAAGAAAAATATGAATTGGTCTCAGGCCATGGAAGAGTTCTGAAAGGATTTTGCAAATCAAGTAAGAGAGGTAGAGGAAAAATTGGGAAGAGAAATGAGAGTGATGCAGGAAAATCATGAGAAGAGAGTCAACATCTTAAGAAGACCCAAAAAATACTGAAAAAATAACACCTTAAAAAACTGACTAGGTCAAATGGCAAAAGAGGTCCAAAAAGCCAATGAGGAGAAGAATACCTTGGCCAAATAGAAAAGGAGGTCCAAATGAAAATAATTCCTTAAAAATTAGAATGGAACAAATGGAACCTAATGACTTTATGAGAAATCAAGAAACAATAAAACAAAACAAAAAGAATAAAAAAATAGAAAACAATCTGAAATATCTCATTGGAAAAACAACTGACTTGGAAAATAGAACCAGGAGAGATATTTTAAAAATTATTGGGCTCCCTGAAAGCCATGATCAAAAAGAGTGTAGACATCATCTTTCAAGAAGTTATCAAGGAAAACTATCCTGGCTAACATGACAGAAAAGGTAAATGACTAATATTGGAGGGCATGTGCAATAACAGGTACACTAATGTACCATTGGTGGAATTGTGAACTAGTCCAACTACTTTACAGAACAATTTGGAACGACTCCCAAAGAGCTATAAAACTGAACATATTCTTTTACCCAGAAATACCACTACTAGTTCTATATCTCAAAGCAACCAAAGAAAAATTAAAAAGGACCCATGTGTGGAAAAGCATTTATAGCAGCTATTTTTGTGGTGATGAAGAATTGAAAACTGACGGGATGCCCACCAATTGGGGAATGACTGAACAAGTTGTAGTATATGATTGTGATGGAATACTCCTGTGCTAGAAGCAATGATTAAGAGGTTATTTAAAAAAAGTCTGTGGTGAGACTTATATAAACTGATGCAAAGTGAAGTCAGAAGCCGTAGAACATTGTACACAGTAGCAGCAATATTGTAACAATAACCAACTGTTAAAGATTTAGTGTTGCTGATCAATACACTATAACAATTCCAAAGGACTCATGTTGAAAAATGCTATCCACCTCCAGAAAGAGAACTGATGAACTCTGACTTCAGACTGAAGCATATTTTCTTTCACTTTATTTTTTCTTACTTTTTTCTTTAACTTTCATGACATGGCTATTGTGGAAAAGAAAACTGGAACATAGAGCCATCAAAGTTCTCTTAACCCAAGTTGGCTTTAGAACTACCCTTTGCCTTTAGAGATGAGGGTGATAAAAATAAAGTTAAAAGGGTTTAACAGGAAGTTGGTTGAATTATAGTTTCAGAACTGAGTAGATGGTACCTTTAAGGAACTATTCTAAAAAATCTCATTGAAATTACTTCTCAGTACTTACTGTTTAACAAAAAAGTGGGATTTATTGTTTTACATTTTTGCTTCTAGTGTCTGATCTTTTTATTAACAAGTGTGGTTTTTATGGCAAAAAATCAGAAAAAATTATCTTACATATGAAATTAAGAATTGCTTTAAGTGAATGAATTCTTAAAATATTAGGATAAGATAATTACTATTAATGTGAAAAGAACTTACTGTAAAAGAAACATCTAACATTAAAACAAGTTTTATGAGGCATAAATTTGTTTGACAGATAATTATTCGGAGCGGGTATACATAGAATCATAGAACTTCAGAGTTTTCAGGCACCTTAGAGGTAATTCAGTTCAGTCCTGACCCCAGTATAGAAAATCCTCAAACAAGATTCCTGACAGTCATTCATTTACTACTCACAGATCTCCAGAGATGAGGAAGTCACTACTAACTATGGCAGTTTATTGATTTTTAACTGCTTTTTTCTCAAGACAATAATTTCTTTTATTAAGCCCAAATTCACTTTAATGACTCCCATTTCTTTGTACTTTTGGCCTAGGGTCAATCAGAATATTTTAATACTTTTTTAACATTTCAATTCTTCTAATATTTGAAGATAATCATTTCTTCTACATTCTCTACTCCACAAGGTAATCACAACCAATTTCTGTAACTTGTTCGCCTATGCTATGGTCTTAAGTTATTCTTATCTTCCTGTTTCTTCTCCCTGGTGTATGTTTACCAATACTTCCCCTGAAATTTAATGCTCCAAACTGATCATGATTATGATCATGATGTATTCAGAGTCCACTAAGGCAGCAGTCAAGATTACCTACCTTGTTTTAGACAATATAATGGTATTAATAAAGTTTAAGTTTTCATTGGCTATCAGGTCACAGTAGACTCATATTAAGCTTACATCCACTAAGTGCAGGTCGTTTTTAATTTAAACATGATCTAACCATATCTCACCCAACCTATACTGATGCAATTACTTTTTTGAACCTAAATATAGAACTTTACATTTATTCTCTTTAAATTTCACTCAGTTATGCTGCATAATGACAAACCTTGCTTATTTGGGCCTTTCCTTTACTCTGTTGTGAGCTTTGTAAATAGTAATTCTGGAATTTGTTATTCTCTCCAGCTTTATGTCATCCACAAATTTGATAAGCATATAATTTGATCTGTCATCGATATGTTGAAAAGAACAAGGCTAAGAACCAAACTCTTTTGCACACGACCAGAGACCTTTCTTTAAAGTGGCAGTGAATTCATTATATAATGCTCTTTGGCTCGAGTTCAGTCAGCTACAAATTCAACTATATTTTCTAGGGCACTGTGATAAATAGTCAAATGCTTGGTTGAAATCAGCTCTATAGCTCATTGCAGAGGTCAAATACCTGCATTCTTATGTATACACATATATGTGTGTATTTATATTACAATTCATGAATGTATGTGTGTATATATAAAACTATATGCTGTGTCTACAGCTTTTTGCAGAAGTGAAATAGTGAAAATCATATCCATATCTATAGATGTTCCCACGTCAATTCAGTTATGATTCATTTCTCATCTTCCTCATATACCTACTTAGAAAGAGGTAAGAGCTTTTTCCTTTTCCCCAACAATTCCAGTCTGTCAAAAGGCCTTAGGTATGAGAGCACAAGAAAAAAAAATTTTGCCCCTTGATCAAGAAGAAAGGGAGCGTCTCTATAGTCCATCCTATGCACCAGGCATTGTGCTAAGTACTTTAAAAAATCATCTCACTTGATCCTAAGAAACCTATGAGGTGGATACTATTACTATCACCATTTTACAGAGGAGGAAATTGATGTAGAAATAGGTCAAGTGACTTGCTCAGGGTCATAAGTGTCTGAAGCCAGATTCCAACTCAGGGCTTAGAAGACTGATTCCAGGCCCAGTGCTCTATCCACTCAGCCACTAGCTGCCTCAGTTTCCTATAGGCTGCTGCTCTCTTGATTTTCTGTTGGAAAGTGGGGTTGTAAACAACATCCTCTGCATACCTGTTCAATCCATGCAGATTATCATACATATTATATAAAGACTAAGAGAGATCCAGAAACCGGCTGTCCTATCTCGGAATCAATAGTCATTTCTTAGATCTCATTACCTTGCTTCTAAAGTGCCCCTCTTATCAACTCCCATGTTCTTATGGATGCTGGGGATGGGAAGCCATACTCTTACTCCCTTATGCTTCACCAATCAGCTTTGATGCACGGAGGTCTAAGACTGCAAACTTATAACTCCTGGAGACAACCTCTTGGCAATAGTGAGACACAGAGTAGAGTGAAAAAAATGGCTGCTAATCTTACTTCACATAGCAAGGCTTTTGCAAAAAGTCCTTCTCTGCATGCTGGGGACTGTATGTTTTTTAAACTATAGCAACATGTCATTTGTTCCCCTAAGATTTCAAGATGACATTTCACGCATCCTAATGAGTCGCCCTAGCAGACACCTATAGGATTTACAGCTAGCTGGGAATATAGAGTTTTATTGGGCAACACTGCTTTCCTACTAGAACTTTTAGCCTTTTCTGCCCACCTTATTTTTAAGGGATCCCTTTTTGGGGTTCTAATTCTTTTTCAATCCTTAAGATTCTATGCTTCTGGGGAAGTCAACATAATTCATCCTGATTTCACTTTGATGAATTTGAGACTCTTTCTTTCAAACACCTTTAGGGTCAAAATTTCTCAACCTGTCCATTAAAGATATGAGTTTTATCTTGCTACCTGTGAAACAAAAATCTTCTGATTTTCTTTATTATTAGTACAGATCAGACAGTCAGGTCTGTAGGCTGAAATAAATTTATCTACCTTCTTAACAAAGTGCAAGTAATTAGAGATATCACTATATCTCTATTCATCTATATTCATTATTCATTTGAGAGTTGCTGGTTACTTTAAAAATCATTTTCACTTGTCTCCCCCTTATTTCTTGACTAATGAAGACATTTTACATCTTCAAAGATTAGAAGCATAAGAATATATTCAGGGAAAATGCTATAATCCCCAAGAAGTCGCTTCCTACACAAGGCAGGGAGGTTCTCAGTAGACCAAGAATTAGAAGTTCCAAAGGGAAAAATGAGTTACTTTTAGTTAAAAAAAAGAAAAGAAAAGAAAAAATTAGGACTGTGCTGGAGCCAGTTCATACTGTTTTGTAAAAAGCATTTACACCTTAGATCTCAGTAAACACTATAAACTAGGACTTGATTTATTTTGTGGATATTCTAAACTTAAGAAAATCATGGAATAATTATGCAGATTGAACTAAAAAATGTGTTGAGCGCACATTCCCCACTGGCCCCTAAAAAAAGCCAGTTGTTAAACGTGGGCCAGTATACATCTGCTTAAAATGGACCTTGGGGCAATAATGGAACCATATAGGTAGTACAGAATAGCTTTGCAAAGGGGAATTCAACTCCTAGAATTTTATACATTAGAGACGTGGGTTTCACTTAGTTCAACCTCCTCATTTTACAGACAGAAAAGAATAGGAAACAGAGTGTAAGTAACTTGCTCAATGTCATCTAGCTATTTTTTTTTGGATGGGGGGCATGGTTAAGCTTGGAGTATAGGTCTCCTGCGTAGTGTAGAAAAGCATTTTGCTTTAAGCATTTGACAAAACCAAAACCTGAAAGTTAAGCTTACTGAATTTGTTTGTGTAATATTTTTTCCTAAATAGGAATTTGTTTGCCCTCACCCCATATATTATTTAGGAAAAAAATATTACACGGCATGGTATATTGGAAAATGGTCTAGACATATTCAGCAGACCTATGTGACCACAGTCAAATCACTGACTCTCTTTTAGTCTCAGTTTCCTAATGTATACAATGGGGATGATACTTGTACTATCTACTTCATGAGGTTGTAGTTGCAAGGAAAGGGCTTTATAAAACCTCAAAGTTCTGGAGAAGTTTAAGTTGATTAATTTTTCTCATGGTGAGACAGTCAGTATAGTGACTTTAATGAATTGAGGGCAATAGTCTCCAGTTTGTGTCATGTGGAACACTGTTGTTCCATGCAATCTGTCAAAGGATTCTAAGAGAAAATTTTAATACTACTGCGATTTTTCCCTTTAAAATTTGAAATGCTAATATATTTAATTATATAATTAATTATATGATGTTTAATATATTTTAAAAAGCCAAATATAAAATGATACATGAATCAAAGATACCTGTTCCGTGTATAATTTTCTGGATGAAAACCTTAATTTCTTCAAATTCTCAAATTCCCCTGTATCTTCTAAGTATTTCAGACATGTGATAAACATTTATAAATTCTTTCATTATTTTCTAGCCCCGAAATGTTTCGTGACCAAATTAGTTTGGAAGAAGATGATTTAGCCAGATGTAGTGGCACGTGTCTATAGTGGTTCATGTTGAGGAGGCTAAGGCTGGAGGATTACTTGGATTCTAGAGTTCTAAGCTATAGCAGGGCTGAAGTTAATTGGGTACCCGCACTAAGTCTGGAGCAGATGTAGTGATCCCCTGGAGAAACAACAGTGCCTAAGGAGAGGTAAACTGGCCTAGGTTGGAAGAATAGGTTATGCTAAAGCTTCTTTGCTTATCAGGGTCAGTACTGAGATTATGCCATGAGTGTCTCTGCAATTCTAGCCGGGGAGAAATAGGGAGATCCAGTCTCAAGCAAAACAAAATAAAACAAAACTAACTAACAAAACCCTATCCACTATGTCTTTGACTAGTAAAGTAAGTCCCTGCTATTTTTATGTTATATTTGAATGCTTTTTTAAAATTCTGATACAATTGCATTCAAATCAATAAGCATTTATTAAGCACTTATATGCCAGGCTCTTTTACTGAGCCCTGGGGATACAAATACAAGCAAAAAGAAGGACATTCTCTGTTGTTGAGGAGCTTTTCTTTCTGATTGGAGAAAACAACAGATAAGAGAGATCTGACACACGGGTAGGAAGCACTTGGAGAAGTCTGCAGAGTCAGATACAAAGATGGGAGAGGAGTGAAGGAGTGAGCATAGACCTGGCCTCGGCTTTCTTTTCCTTTTGTCTGTCACAGCCAGGACTGTGTGCCCAGAAGCAACAGATTAAAACAAACCAACCATAAACATCTGCCAGTTGGCCTGCATGATGCTATGTCATCAGGGTTCTGGTATATTTTACTGGGCATGGGATCTGTGTTCTGTATAAATGTGGACTGCATTCCCAGAACAGGGAAAATAATTTGCAGCTTTTCAGATGAATAGAAAATGTCAGCTGACCATTATTATTATTTTTTTAATTAAATTTTTTTTTTATTTTTAGTTTACAACACACGGTTCTACATAATTTTGAGATCCAGATTTTCTCCCCTCCCTCCCCCTCCCTCCCCAAGATGGCATGGAATCTCATATAACTACCATGTATAACTTCACATTGAATTAATTTATACACTAGTCGAGTTGTGGAAAAGAATTATATCCAATGGGGTGAATCATGAGAAAGAAGAGACAGAACCAAAAAAAAAAAACCCAAAAACAAAAACAAAAGAGAAGAAAAAAGGCAAGCATGAAGTGTTCCTCAGTCTGCATTCAAACTTCACAGTTCTTTGTCTGGATGAAGATAGCATTCTCCATCGTGAGTCCCCTGGAGTTGTCCTTGCACCTTACGTTGCTGAGAAGAGCAAATTATGTCAGGGTTGGTCCTCACAGAATCCGTATATCTGTGGTTGTGTACAATGTTCTCCTGGCTCTGCTCCGCTCACTCAGCATTATATCGTGTAGGTTTTTCCAGATTGTTACGAAGTCTGTATCATCCCCATTTCTTATGGCACAATAGTATTCCATTACTTTCATATACCACAGCTTGTTCAGCCATTACCCAATTGATGGGCATCCCTTTGATTTCCATTTCTTGGCTACCACAAAAAGAACCGCTATAAATATCCTTGTACATATGGGTCCTTTTCCCGCTTGTGTGATTTCTTTGGGATACAACCCTAGAAGTGGTATTGCTGGGTAAAGGTTATGAACAATTTTATAGCCCTTTGGGCATAGTTCCAAATTGCTCTCCAAAATGGCTGGATCAGCTCACAACTCCACCAGCAATGTAACAATGTTCCAATTTTCCCACATCCTCTCCAGCATTTGTCATCCTCTTGTTTTGTTATTTTAGCCAATCTGACAGGAGAGATGTGGTATCTAAGAGTTGTTTTGATTTGCATTTCTCTAATCAGTAGTGATCCAGAGCATTTTTTCAAATGCCTGTAGATAGCTTTAATTTCTTCCTCTGAAAACTGCCTGTTCATATCCTTTGACCACTTCTCAATTGGGGAATGGCTTGTATTCCTATATATTTGGCTCAGTTCCCTGTATATTTTAGAAATGAGGCCTTTATCAGAGAAACTGTTGCAAAGATTTTCTCCCAATTTTCTGCTTCCCTCCTAATTCTTGTTGCATTGGCTTTTTTTGTACAAAAACCTTTCAATTTAACATAATCAAAATTATCTATTTTGCATTTTGTAATGCTCTCTATCTCTTGTTGGGTCATGAATTCTTTACTTTTCCATAAATCAGATAAGTAAACTATTCCTTGCTTTCCCAAATTACTTATAGTATCAGATTTTACTCCTAAATCATGAACCCATTTTGACTTTATTTTGGTGTATGGTGTGAGATATTGGTCTATGCCCAGTTTCTGCCCTATCATTTTCCAATTTTCCCAACAGTTTTTGTGAAATAGTGAATTATTAGTCCAGAAGCTGGCCTCTTTAGGTTTATCAAAGAGTAGATTGCTAAACTTGTTGATTTCTCCTACTTGTGTGCCTATCCTATTCCACTGATCCACACCCCTATTTCTTAACCAGTACCAGGCAGTTTTGATGACTGCTGCTCTGTAGTACAGTTTAATATCTGGTATGGCAAGGCCACCTTCTCTGGCATTTCTTTTCATTAATACCCTAGATATTCTAGACCTCTTGTTTTTCCAGATGAATTTTGTTATTATTTTGTCCAGCTCAGTAAAATAATTTTTTGGTAGTTCGATTGATATGGCACTGAATAGATAGATTAATTTAGGTAAAATTGTCATTTTTATTATATTAGCTCGGCCTAACCATGAGCAACTGATATTTTTCCATTTATTTAGATCTGATTTTACTCGCGTGAAAAGTGTGTCACAGTTATGCTCATATAGGCCCTGGGTTTGTCTTGGCAAATAGACTCCCAAATATTTTATAGTGTCTACAGTAACTTTGAATGGAATTTCTCTTTCTATCTCTTGCTGTTGGGATTTGTCAGTAATGTATAGGAATGCTGAGGATTTATGTGGGTTTATTTTATATCCTGCAACTTTGCTAAAGTTGTTTATTATTTCAAGTAGTTTTTTACTTGATTCTCTAGGATTCTCTAAATAAATCATCATATCATCTGCAAAAAGTGATAATTTAGTTTCTTCTTTTCCTATTCTAATTCCTTCAATTTCTTTTTCTCCTCTTATCGCTACAGCTAAAGTTTCTAGTACCAAATTGAATAATAGGGGTGATAATGGACATCCTTGTTTCACCCCTGATCTTATTGGGAATACATCTAGCTTATCCCCGTTACAGATAATGCTTGTCGATGGTTTTAGGTAGATACTATTTATAATTTTAAGGAAGGTTCCACTTATTCCTATGCTTTCTAGTGTTTTTAATAGGAATGGGTGTTGTACTTTGTCAAAGGCTTTTTCTGCATCTATTGAGATAATCATATGGTTTCTGCTAGTTTTGTTGTTGATATGGTCAATTATGCTAATAGTTTTCCTAATATTGAATCAGCCTTGCATTCCTGGAATAAATCCTACCTGGTCATAGTGTATTATTCTCTTGATGATTTGCTGCAATCTTTTTGCTAATATTTTATTTAAAATTTTTGCATCAATATTCATTAGAGAAATTGGTCTATAATTTTCTTTCTCTGTTTTGACTCTACCTGGTTTGGGTATTAGTACCATATTTGTGTCATAAAAAGAATTTGGTAGGACTCCTTCTTCACCTATTTTCCCAAATAGTCTACAAAGTATAGGAATTAGTTGTTCTTTAAATGTTTGATAGAATTCACCTGTAAAACCATCTGGTCCTGGAGATTTTTTCCTAGGGAGTTCATTGATGGCATGCTCAATTTCTTTTTCTGAGATGGGGTTATTAAGAAATTTTACTTCCTTTTCTGTTAACCTGGGCAGTTTATGTTTTTGTAGATATTCATCCATATCTCTAAGGTTGTCAAATTTATGGGCATATAGTTGGGCAAAATAATTCCTAATTGTTGTTTTGATTTCCTCTTCATTAGAGGTGACCTCACCCTTTTCATTTTTGATACTAGTAATTTGATTTTCTTCTTTCTTTTTTTTAATCAAATTGGCCAAAGGTTTATCAATTTTATTGGTTTTTTCATAAAACCAGCTCTTTTTTTTTATTAATTCAATAGTTTTCTTGGTTTCAATTTTATTAATCTCTCCTTTGATTTTCAGTATTTCTAATTTGGTATTTAATTGGGGGTTTTCAATTTGCTCTTTTTCTAGCTTTTTCAGCTGTATGCCCAGATCATTGATCTCTTTTTTCCTTATTTTATTCATGTAGGCATTTAGGGATATAAAACTTCCCCTAAGAACTGCTTTTGCTGCATCCCATAAGTTTTGGTATGTTGTTTCATTATTGTCATTCTCTTGAATGAAGTTATTAATTGTTTCTCTGATTTGTTCTTTGGCCCACTCATTCTTTAGAATTAAATTATTTAGTTTCCAATTAGTTTTTAACTTATTTTTCCATGGTTCTTTATTAAAAATGATTCTGATTGCATCATGATCTGAAAAGGATGCTTCGACTACTTCTGCTGTTCTGCACTGGATTGTGAGGTTTTTATGCCCTAGTATATGGTCAATTTTTGAGTATGTGCCATGTACCACTGAGAAGAAAGTATATTCCTTTTTATCCCCATTCAGTTTTCTCCAGAGGTCTATCATATGTGCCTTTTCTAAAATTCTGTTTACCTCCTTAACTTTATTCTGATTTATTTTGAGGTTAGATTTATCAAGTTCAGAAAGGGGGTGGTTGAGGTCTCCCAATATTATAGTTTTGCTGTCTATTTCTTCCTATAACACCCTTAACTTCTCCTCTAAGAATCTGTATGCCTTACCACTTGGTGCATATATGTTAAGCAATGATATTGCTTCATTGTTTATGGTGCCTTTTAGGAGGATGTAGTGTCCTTCCTTATCTCTTTTAATTAAATCTATCTTTACTTTTGCTTTGTCTGAGATTAGGATTGCTACACCTGCTTTTTTTACTTTAGCTGAGGCACAATATATTTTACTCCAGCCTTTTACCTTTACCCTATGTGTATCCCCCCATTTCAAATGCGTTTCTTGTAAACAGCATATTGTAGGATTATGGTTTTTAATCCATTCTGCTATCTGCTTCTGTTTTATGAGAATGTTCATCCCCTGCACGTTCAGAGTTATGATTTCTATCTGTGTCTTTTTCTCCATCCTATTTCCCCCTGTTTATGCTTTTATTTCTCCCTTTCCCCTTCTCCTCCTCAACAAAGTTTTGCCTTTGACCGCCGCCTTCCTCAGTTTACCCTCCCTCTTTATTCCCCTCCCTTATCTTACCGTTTCCCACTTGCTACTTCTCCTCTTCCTTCTGACCACCCCCCTCCCTTTTCCCCCCCTTCCCCTCCTACTTCCTGTAGGACAAGTTAGATTTCTAAACTTATCAGGGTATGTTATTCCCTTCTTGAACTAGATCAGATGACAGTAAGGCTCAAATACTGCTCTTCTCCCTCCCTTCTTTCCCTCTACTATAATATGTTTTTGTGCCACTTCATTTGGTGTAATTTACCCTTTTCTACTACCTCCTTACTTCTCCTCTCATAGCCCTCCCTTTATATCTCTTACTTATATTTTATATCTTTACATCAGTTAATTGATACATTTCACAACCTATGTATATCCCTTTCAATTGTCAAAATAGCTGTACCATTCTCAAGACTGACTTATATATGTATATATACATATACACATGTATATATGTGTGCATATATATATATACACACATATGTATACTCACATATATATATATGTATATATATATACATATAAAACATACATAAGATGATATAATCCCACATAAAGATGTAAACAACCTGCCTTATTGGTTAATAAGGTTTGTGGGGTTTTTCCCCCAGGTTACCTTTTTATGTCTCTCTTGAGTTTTGTATTTGGAGATCAAATTTTCCATTGAGTTCTGGCCTTTTCATCAGGAAGATCTGGAATTCCCTTATTTCATTGAATGTCCATCGCCTTGCCTGAAAAATTATGCTTAGTTTTGCTGGGTAGTTGATCCTTGGTTGTAGTCCCAGCTCCTTTGCCCTTCGGAATATCATATTCCAATTTCTCCTGTCTTTTAATGTGGAAGCTGAGAGATCCTGCGTGATCCTGACTGTAGTTCCACAATATTTGAATTGCCTCTTTTTGGCTGCTTGCAGTATTTTCTCCTTGAGTTTATAGTTCTGAAATTTGGCTATAATATTTCTTGGTGTTTTCAGTTTGGGATCTCTTTCAGGGGGTGATCGGTGAATTCTTTCAATGACTATTTTGCCCTCTGGTTCTAGGACCTCTGGACAGTTGTCTTTGATAATTTCTTCGAAGATACTGTCAAGGCTCCTTTTTTCATCGTGGATTTCCGGTAGACCAATAACTCTTAAATTGTCTCTCCTGGATCTATTTTCCAGGTCAGTTGTTTTGCCAATCAGATATTTCACATTATTTTCTATTTTTTCATTCTTTACATTTTGTTTTACTACTTCCTGGTGCCTCATAGATTCATTAGCTTCCACTTGCTCAACTCTAATTTTTAATGAGTTAGTGTTTTCATTTTGTTTTTGAGTCTCCTTTTCCATTTGGTTGATTTTACCTCTCAGGGTCTCATTTTCTCTCTTTAGATTCTGTATCTCCGTAGCCATTTCACCAATCTTATTCTTTAGGGACTTGATTTCGTCTTCTTTTAGCTCCCTAATTTGGTTTTTAAAATCCTCCTTTAGCTCTTCCAGCCATGCTTTTTGGGCTGGAGACCAGTTCATATTACTTTTTGAGGTATCAGACACACCTATAGAGTCATTGCCGTCCTCTTCCATATCCATATTTTGATCCTACCTGTCTCCATAAAAAGAATCTATTGTCCTCGGTTTTTTTGTATTCTTCTTCATGTTTGTTGTTTTCCCTTTTCCTGACGTTACAACGAATTTCTATCTTTGGGCTCTCTGTCCCAGCTTTCTTATTCTGGGGGTTGTGAGTCTAGAATTATAACCTTCAGTTTCCTGAGGTGTGGGGGAGGGGTCTGGCTCCCTGGCATCTCACTCCCTATGGGTGCTCTCCAGCACTTGCTTTTCAGCAATGGTCTCAGCTGTTTGTTGTTTGAGCTGATGACTGGCGCTTCCCCTGGGGGAGCAAGATTATGTCTGGGCTCCCGGTGTTGACCCCTGCCGACTCTGCCCCTCTGGGACTAATGAGCTTCTAGTATTTGTCCTGTGAGGCCGCACTACTTTCTCCTCTGTTTCAGTTCTCTTTTATTTTTTCCCGAGGAATTCTCTGGGTGAGGGGGGGAGGGATTAGAGGCTTTTACCTGGCCATTGAGTCTTCCGGAAGTTCAAGAAGCCGAGTTCCTGGGTTTTGCAAGCGTCAGGAGTGGGTGTTTTCACGGCCGGTGGCGTTGTGCTGCCTCTCGTCGCTCCCACAGACTGCCGTCCTGTGTTGGGAGTCCTGGGGATCTCTGCCGATTTTGGGTGCCCAGCTTTCTCCCAGCCCGTCTCCCACGTGGATTTCCCCGCTGGCCGTTTCCGCTTTGGTCTGGAGCAGCTCTGCAGCCGAGCACTCTCCGAGCCTACAGGATCGTGTCTTCAGCCTTTCAGACTCTCCCGGCTCGGAAACTGGCCCCACGCAGACTGCTCGCGGTTTCTGACTCTCTCAAATCTGTTCAAATTCACTTTTTTATAGGAATCTGACAGACCTTGTGAGAGAGCTCGGTAAGACGCTGCCTTCATGCGGCCATCTTGGCTCCGCCCCCCGACCATTATTATTTTTTAAAAAATGAGTCTCTCTTCTTCCCAGGAGGTAGAGAAGCACAACAAAGGCAACCAGCATTCTTTATTGCTTGCCTAGCCAAAGTCATTAGCCTTCCTAGGCTGTAACCCCTCTCTGTAGCTTCATCACATGGCATTAAAATAGTTAGTAGGGCATCTATTTGCACAGTTGGACCTATTGACATGTTAAAAGAAACAAAATTGCTTAGCCTGAAATAAGCAAGCAGAGAAAATAACACAAAGTGGATTATCTCCCTTTCTCTTTCTCCCACAAACACAAAATTTAAAATAAGAACAAATTTCATTCCTTTGTGTTTTTACTTGTATAATTCCCTATGCCTAGAATGTCCACTTCTTATTTCTCCCTGTTACATACCTAAACACTTCAAATGCTACTTCCTCTATGATGTTACCTATTTCCTGATCCCTTCCTTCTTCCTAAAGCTCTGCACTTTTAACTCGGGTCTATTGAATCAAGATTCAATCAGGATATGTGTTAAGTAAAATCTCAGGGCTCTGCAGGTAACCTATTGGGCAAGACACATGGAAATGGTTTCCTTGGACTTGAGGTCTAGTTAACATGGATACCTTGAAAATCATCTAACCTCCACATGAAGTCTGATAGCATTTTCTTTGGTCTTGTTTTATGCACTTATCCTCTTTTATATTTTACTTGTTTTCATACTTTCATGGCATAGTGGTTAGAAAGCAAGCCTCAAGGACAGGAAGGCCTGGGTTCAGGTCCCACCTATATACCTACTGGTCGTATAATTGGCCAAGTGGCTTCACCTCTTCTGGTATTATTACCTACACTCTGGCCATCAAGCTCATCTTTTTCTCCCCTAATGCACTCTACGACTGAATCTTGGACTCCAATAGGCTTGACTCTGATAGGTGGATTTTTACCTCATCTTGCTCAGAATCAGGCTTCTAAGCCATTTTCCTGCCATCTCTTTATCACACTGCAGTGAGTGATCCATCCCCTCTTTCTAGCTCCCCTTTATGTATTTTCTTCCTCCATAAACTTCTTGAAAGCAGGGGCTGTCTTGCTTGCTTTTGTATTCTCATTACTTAGCACAGTGCCTGGAATGTGGTAAGAATTTAATCATGCTCTCTCTGTGTCCCTGTCACTGTCTCTGTCTCTCTGCTTCTCTGTTTCTGTCTGTCTCTGTTTCTGTCTGTCTCTCTGTCTCTGTCTCTGTCTCTGTCTCTGTCTCTGTCTCTGTCTCTCTCTCTCTCTCTCTCTCTCTCTCTCTCTCTCTCACACACACACACACACACACACACACACACACACACCCCCTTATACTGTTCTAGGCAATTCTCTAAGACTATAAGCTGCAGAGAAGATGCTGACCTGCATTAATTCCCTAAACCAGTAGAATCACAGTTCCAGTACCTATATCTATATCTTTGTTAGATTATAGTACCTAATAATTGGTAATAGATGGATTGTTTCTTATTTATATTTGTATCTCCTTCAATGTCTAGCCTAGTAACCCTCCACAATATATAGTTAAAACATTTAAATGAACATTAAATCAAATATGAAAGAGAGATGTGTGACATGAAAAAAATTCTTCCATTGAGTAAGATAATAGAAAGTCTATGTGTAAAACTTCTTCCACTAATGTCAATAACAGCTATCACATTTCTTAGAAATTATAAGATTAGTCCAGGGAGCTGACATCATGCCCCCATTCTTTCCTTCTTTACTACAGTCTCTGAAAAGCAGGTGTTTCTTCTCCTCACCAAGGCCAACTATTTTATATGTAACCTTGGTCTATTACCTTCATGTCTCCCCAGATAATATTGTCTTCTCAATCATCCCCTCTCTATTATCATCAATCTCTATAAACACACTTAAGTCGCTTCCTTTCTCTAAAAACAAACAGCCAGACACCACTAGAGCCTAAAATTCCTTCAATCTATTGTACTATATCTTTTCTCCATGTCTCAGGCAAATTCAGAGAAAAAATATTCTGTAGAGTCAGTACTTCCAGTGCTCCCTCTTCAGTCATTTGCTTTCTAATTTTGTACCTCATCACTCAACTGAAATTACTACTTAAAGTTATCAGCGATCTCATAAAAATGTTATGATGATCTTTTATTTCTTATTGCTTAGGTATCCCTCTGAATTCCTCTCCCATGCCCTTTCAGAAAGCCATCTCTGATAACAAATTTTTAACAAAAGAAGAGAAAAATTCATCAACACTGATCAACACATCAGAAAAATGACATTATGTGCAATATTACATTCCTAAGGACCTCCAAAATCTCCAAAGGTGTTTTTCTTTTACAAATTACTTCCTTGGGGCCAAGCGTATCTGTCTAATTCTACAATATTAAGCTTCAATTATTTTATGATGGTTATTTCCATTTACATTGTTGTCATTTTATACAGTTTTCTTGGTTCTGCTTACTTCACTATGCATCACTCCATTTAAATATTTTCATGCTTCTCTCAATTCATGATATTCATAATTTCTTACAGTAATGTTTTGCCATATTCATATACTGTTCATTTTGACTATTCACCAATCAATGGGTATCTACTTGGTTTCAGTCATTCAGTCAATAAACATTTATTAAAGTCCTACTATATGCCAGTCACTGTGCTAAGTGCCAGGATTTTAAAAGCAAAAGATAATCCCTGCTCTCAAGGAGTTTACAATCTATTGGAGGTGAAAAAATGAAAACAACTATGTGCAAACATGATAGACACAAGAAAAACTGAAAATAGTAAAAAGGATGCACTAGAATCAAGGAGGGTTGTGAAAGGCTATCTGCAGGAGGTGGGATGTTAGCTAAGACTTTAAGGAAGTCAAGAGGCAGAGATGAGGAGAGAGATTGTTCTGGCTTTTGGGAAAAGCCAGTGAAAATACCCGGAGTCAGGAGAGATAGAATGTCTCGTCTGAGGAACAGGAAGGGGACCAGTGTCATTGGATTGAAAAGTAAGCGTCGGGATGTAAGAAATAGACTAGAAAAGTGTATATGGGAGGTCTAGGATGGTGTTGAATTTTATGAATAGTTTTGAATGACAAAGAGAAGATTATAGTTTATCTTGGTGGTGATAGGTAGTCACCAGAGTTTGTTGAAGAAGAAGGTGTATGTAACATGGTCAGAAATATACTTTAGGAAGATCGCTTTACCGGCTGAATGAACTGGAGTAGAGAGAAGTTTGTATCACAGAGATGAACCGGCAGGCCATTGCAGAAGCTCAGATGTAAAGTGAGGATGATCTGTGCCAGAGTAGTGGCAGTGCCAGAGGAAAGAAAGCGTTATGAGCAAGAGATGTTACAAAGGTAAAACTGACAAGCTTTGGCAACAGATTGGATATGGGTGGGAGGGTGGGGGTGAAAAAAGAGTGAAGAATTGAGGATGATACTCAGATTGAGAGACTGAGGTACTGGGAGGACAGTGATACCTTTGAGAGTAATAGGGAAGTTGAGAAGAGGGGAGGGTTTGAGAGGAAAATGATAAGTTTAATTTTGGACATATTAAGTCGAAGATGCCTATTCAGTTAACCATGTCCAATAGGCAGTTGGAGGTACAAGACAGAGGTAAGCAGCAAGGTTAGAGCTGGAAAACAGATCTGAGGAACATCAGCATAGGGATCATCACCAAGTGAAATGGTTTAGAGGTAAAAAAGAGAGCAGGATAGAGCCTTGTGAAACATCCATGGTTAGAGGGTGTGACTTGCAGAATGGGACAGCAAATGTTTGGAAGAGTGGTAAGACTGGCAGGAAGAGAATCAGAAGAGTAGTGTAATGAATTCCTAGAGAGAAGGAAGTATGAAGGAAAAGAGGGTGATGAAAAGTTTCAAAGGATATAGAAAGATCAAGAAAATTGAGGTTTGAGAATAGGTCATTAGATTTGGCAATTTAGAGAATATCAGTAACTTTAAATAGAGTGATTTCTAACACTTAGCATAGTGCCTGAGACATAGTAGATGCTTAATAAATTTTTATTAACTGACAGTTTTGATATAACAATGAGGCAGGAAGTCAGATTGTAGAGAGTTAAGAGAGTGAGAGGAAAGGAAGTAGAGGCACCCTTTATAAACTATAATTACTTGAGGTGTATACAGAAGCTTTCTTTTAGTCAATGATTATCTTGGAATACATGCCTGGCAGTCAAATCTTGGGGTCAAAAGGTGTGGACATTTCAGTCACTTTATCTGCATAATTTCTAATTATTTTCCAGAATGGCTGTGCTAATTTGTAATTTCATCAACAATGTATTAGTGTTTCTTTCCACTCTGCTTTTTCTTGTTTTTTTATCATCTTTGTCAATTTGTAGAGTGTGAAGTAAAATGCTAGGATTATTTTGATTTGTGTTTCTCCCATTATTAAAGATATGGAACATTCTTTCACATGTTTTTATGTAATAGTTGGCAATTCTTCTGTTGAGAATTGTATTTTCATATCTTTTGACATTTTTATCTATTAGAGAATGGATTCTGGTCTTACATATGTCTTGAATAGTGAACTCCAAGATCAAAAAAATCCTTGGCCATCAGCGAACTGCTTCTTTTCTTGTCCTAGGTGCAGCAGTGATCTATTAATTGCTACATCTGGTAGACTTTTCTCAATTCTTATCTTTCTTGGCCACTCAACAACATTTCTCACTGTTGACCTTATTCTCCTCCTGGATCCTCTCTCTTCATCACTTTCTAACCTCCCTCTCAGTCTCTTTTGCTGGATCATTGATAGTCTGTCTCCTAATTGTGGGCATATCCTAAGGGTTTATGTTGGACTGTCATTTCTTTTCTTCCTTCTTGTCTCTGATTCTTAAAATTCCAAATTTCCTATAAGGCTCACCTTAATTGCTACCTTCTACAAAAGGCCTATCCAGGTTCCCCCAGCTGGTCACGCTTCTATTCCAAAATTACATAATTTCTCTTTCATGTCCCTTTTGCATATCCTAACTACATACATTTTAGATGGTTCCATTTTGGTCTTTGGAGTTTCAAAATGTAGCACCATTCCTGACATGTAGTAGATGTCTACGTGTAGTAGATGCTTAATAAATGCTTGTTGATTGATTGAACTGTTTCTAAGCCCTATGATTCTATAAATCTAAAAACAGTGGGCCAGGTAGGAGTTTGCAGACCTGGATACGTGATTAATTTGGTTTATAACCCATGGGCAAGTCATTTTACCTCCTTGAGCCTCAGTTTCCTAATTTGTAAAATAAGAGTAACAATGCTTCCATTATCTGCCACATAGTTAAACCACTATATAAATGTTATATGTAATATATATATATATATATATATATATATATATATATATATATCTCAATTCTTTTGGTTAAAGTCTAAAATCTCCTTAAGGCTTATAGTGAATATAGAGTTGGAAATTAGTATTTGCATCATTTGTCACTATTTCATCTGGAAAGAATTATGTGCAGGAGGCTGTACAAACACACCTACCTGGGACATTCCTTAGGTGTCAACTTGATCGTATTATCGAGTTTTCCTAGTCACTTTTCCTAATATTTGAAACATGTTGCATTTTTTAAAAAAAAAACCTAAGTAGCTTTCGGTTTCTGCTTGTTACTAAAGCAAACATCTTTGGGGGAGGAAAAAGATATCATCATTAACTCTTCCTACTAGTTAAAGTCTACCAATTCAATCTGTCACTTGCAGTTTTTGTTGGCATAGAACATGCATCTTTTCTGTCTGCAAAAGACATTCAAAGCAATTTCATGGAAGTAATTTTGACATCTGAAATAAAACCTAGCCCAATATGGCTTATGAGACTTAGGACCTATCATATATATGATATGATATGATATTATATATGATATATATAAAATTATATATATCATTTTTTGGCAAACAACACACAGTACTAAATTACCATAGTAATCTAGTGTTTGATAAATGTGAAGTTCTAAACTTTTGGGATAAGAATTCACTATTTGCCAAAAAATGATGGGAAAACTGGAAAGCAGTTTTGCAGAAACTAAGTATAGACTAACACCTCACACTATATACTGACAATGTAAAAAGGCAAATATGATTTAGATATAAACAGTGATATAATAAGCAAAGTAGGGTAGCATGGAATAGTTTACCTGTCAGGAGAACATTACAAGATGTAAAATATATAATTTTTATTACATTAATTTTTTTTAAATTTGGAAAAACAAAACCAATTTAGCCAGGATTAGAAGGAAAGCAGGAAATTGGGGAAAATTACAGTAAGTTCTCTGATAAAGGGGTCTTTTATCACATACGTAGAGAACTGAGTTAAATTTATAAGAATATGAGTCATTCCCCAACTGATAAATTTTTAAGTGATATGAACAGGCAGTTTTCAAATGAAGAAATGAAAGCCATCTATAGTCACATAAAAATATTCCAAATCACTATTGGTTAAAGAAATTCAAATGAAAACAACTCTGAGGTACCATCTCACACCTATCAGATTAGCTAATATGACAGAAAAAGAAAATGATAAATGCTGGAGGGGAAATGGGAAAATCTGCACACTAATGCAGTGTTCATGGAGTTGTGAACTGAGCCAACCATTCTTGAGAACACTTTGAAATTAGACTCAAAGCACTATAAAAGAGTGCATCCCCTTGACCCAGCAATATACTACTAGGTCTGCTTCCCAAAGAGGTAAAAAAAAAAAAAAGGAAAGTGACAAAAATATTTATAGTAGCCGTTTTTGTGGAGAGAAAAAATTGGAAATTGAGGGAATGCCCATCAATTGGGGAATAGCTGAACAAGTTGTGATATATAATTGTGATGGAATTCTATTGTGCTATAGTAAATGACAAGCAGGATGCTTTCAGAAAAACCTGCAAAGACCCATATGAACGGATTCAAAGTGAAGTGAACAGCACCGGGAGAACATTGTACATAGTGACAATGATACAGTACAATGATCAACTGTGAATGACTTAACTGTTCTCAATAATACAGTGATCCAAGACAATTCCAAAGGACTTATAATGAAAAATTCCCAAGACCAAGAAAACGTGAGAAATCAAGGAGAAATGCAATGGGCTAACAACTGGAAATACAGGCCAGGACATTAAAGTCATTAGCGAAGATTGCAAAAGCAAAGCAGTGGAAATTCTAGCAGACGTGACCTCCAGGGCCCTCTGCCAGGCTGCTCATTTACAAAAGTCATTGTGTGGATGACAACAGCTGGACCCTAGTGGAACATCACCCTTTATCTAGGATTAGAAAGTGCTTAGGAGACCACAAGCTGGTTGTCCAAGCAGAAAACATGATGGGAGGTGAAAGTAAAGTTTTATTCAGGAAGAATTATACAAAAAACAAGTTTTTCAAAATCCTGTGAATTTCTTCCCAGAACAGATGGTGGCTTGGCATCAGCAATCAAATGGCAATATTCCCCAAACTTAGCTTTTGCAGAATTTTTTTAAATTCCAGCAGTTGTCCTGAAATTCAAGGTTTTTTACATGTGAAAGAGCTAGGCAGGAAGTCATGGAAAAATTATATGTGTGTTTGCAAAGATTATTACTTTATTGCTCCACAAAAGGAACTTCAAAGGAGCCAAGGCATTTGAAGTTGTTGACTGACCTGGAAGACAACAATATCTTTTCTCTGGTAGCAGGCAAGAAGCAGTACAATGCCCCTATAGACTATGGCTTTTGTAACAAGCCAAACAAAGTAAGGAATGAGACTGCATGCTGAGGATGAATAGAGTAGAATGTGTGGGATGATGGCATTTCGGTTCCTTGAGTACGGCATGCTCCTTCTTTATCTGAATTACAGAATTCCACAGCAGAGGAAAGCCTGGCTTTCCCCCTTCTCAACTCTAGTATGTAGTGTTTCTGAGAACTCCTTCATGGCAATGGACTTTTCTAGCCAAACAGGGGGAGTGATTGAGAATCCAGCTGAAACTCAGAGAGTAGCCTTGGAAGAGGGCCATGCTTGGAGGAAACAAAACACAAGGAAGTCTTAGGTAGCCAAAGTCCCCTCTACCCTTCTACACTAAGTACAGTGATCCATAGGGCATAAAACTTGTTTCATGGAAGGATCTCTCAGGAAGAATTACATAGGATTTATTAAACAGTGAGGGCTTGTAGATGAGCTCTTCCTCCTTCATGACAGCTAGAGTAATCTAAAGGCATTTGTATTCACACTCTGTCAATCACCAGAAAATTAAAAAAAAATCCAGATATTGCCTTGTGAGGATGAGAGACAGATGTTCTTTGGCCTTGATGACAGAAATACCAAATTCACCAAATCTGATCAAACTTGTTGAGTTCTACTAGCTAAACAAAGGAGTTTCACCTTGCATCAAACATCACTATATCAGAGTGGCCTTATGAGAGAAAGTTAACTTAAGAGAAAGTTAACACCGGAATGAATGAGCAGGTCTGTAAATTGTTTTCTAAATTATATTCTGCACCTTGAGACTCTCAAAGGGATGGAATCAGTGGGTGCTAACAGACCGAGGACCTTTTGGTTTGTCCAACACCTAAGAATGACCTCCTGCTGAGTATCCCATCATACCTTCCTCCCTTTGGGAAATAAAGGAACATATGTAGAATTGTGTACAAATTGGAGACTAAACTGGAATAATCATCTTGACAGAGCCACTTAACAGGAACAGTTTCTGAATAGAAATCATTGGAACAGGATTTTTGCCCTGAAATAATCTTGATAATTAAAACTTGTGTGTTTACTTTTTTGTATTGATCAATTTTTTGCATTCCTACTTTATTTTGGATATTGTATACAACATATATTAGGACATGATGTAGCTTTTCAATTGATATAGGAGCTAATAAGTCTCTACCTGTCAGAATTAGAAGACCTAAAGTGTTAGGACTCAGCATTTCTCCTATGGCAGTTTCTGCTGTCAGCTGATTGAAACAGTGTGAATTCAGTTCTAAAACTGTAACTTCAGCACCCAGTGGACTTTGAAAATCATTTATGAGGTTTTTATCCTTAGGGAAATGACTAGCGTACAGGTAACATAAATTACCAGACCCAATCATGAGATCCTAGTCTAGTCATCCAATGTGTGTGCACAAATGTTTGAACCTTTTGTTGTTAATATGTGTGTTATATTTTTCCTCCAGTCAAATTGTTTTATTTTTCAGGAAATTCACCGTTATACAATCACAACTGAATGACCATGCTCAAGCTTCAAAAGAGGCTGGTTTCTATGGAAAATCACCAGTGCTGATCATCTGCTTGTTAGTACAAATCATCAGCCCTTTTTATTTCTTTACCTTTATTTCCTCTGTGGCCTTCAGTTTCTTTCAGAAACACCACCATATTACCATCATCATCCTGTTGGAAAGGCTAAGTAATGCTTACAGAATGCAGCCCAAGCCCCTGCCGTGGGTGTAGTTCCACAAGTTTAAAAGAACAATGACTCCTATTTTGTTTACTGCAGTGAGTGTCCTGAATGTCTCCATGGTGAGAAATATACACAAACAACAAAATGGACATAGACTCAACCTGACATTTAAGAGGTTTTGACCTTGTGACTTCTATCCTGCTGAAGGAAACACAACACAACACACACACATGCACACACACACACACATACATGCATGCACATGCTAACTGACTGCAAGCTGATTCAGAGTCTACGTTACTACTGGCTAATGATAAGAATTACTTCACTGTAAATGTTTAAAGTGAATATTTAGTCATAACACAATTTGGTTTTCCTTTTTTTCTGATGAGCTGGAAAGATAGTGGCTACAGTCGTTCCCATGATCTTCCAGCCCAAATCTCCCAGTCCTTGCTTCTTACCCTGAACATAGAAACAAGGAGCAAAAATGGCCATTTCCTCCTTTTCTGTGCAGATGGGAAAGTGCTTAGCTGAAAGCGTGTTCAGACTACTGTGGTGAACAAAATAGTTTTATTTTAAAATAGCGGTGAGAATGCCGACCGACTGCCTGATTGATGTTAGCCACTGGGTTGCTTCAAAAATCCTCTCTGCTAAAGGAAAAAAAATTCATGCTGCTCTTTGGTCATAATATATAGCTTTGACAATAGTTTAAGACAAAAATGTAACAAGATTAAGTAATGCATATCAGCTATAACTATGTTGATGGTATAGAAACACTGCATTTTAGTTTACAGATCACATCTAGTATTTTCCATGAAATTTCTACTTGGAAGATGGAGATTATTTTTTAGCAAAAGGTGTTTTTCGAGTGCAACATGGAATTGCATATTCCTGCCTTTTTTTTCTTTCTTAACCACTCTTTTCAATCAGAAATTTGGCTAATAACTGTTCATATTTCCAACCTCACTTTCATGCCTGATTCAGCCACACTTTGGGGGGAAGACACAACTATTATAAACTTTTCTATTTGGTGGACTGAAGTAAACCGTTTTTTGGTTAAAAAATAATACTACCATCCCTCCAGTAACCTACGTTGACAACCTTGGTGTCATCCATGACTTCTTATTCTTCCTTAGCACATATATCGAATCAATTGCCAAATGGTGCTATTTCTGCCTATGCATCCTTTGAATCTACCCCTTTCTCCCTATTAACAAAGCCACCACCATAATACTTGCTTCAACACCTCTCCAACAAATTTTTGCTATATCTCCTAATTAGTCTCCCCATTAATATCTCTCACCAATCTATCCATCCTCCACACAGCTGCCAAAGCAGTTTTCCTAAAGCGTGGCTCTGATTATGTTACTACTAACTTTGTCAGGTAGCCAGAAATGTGGATAGGGTACTGGATCTTGAATTAGAAACTGACTTCAAATATGGCCTCAGACAGTTACTAGATGTGTGACCCTGGGTAAGTTATTTAATTTCTGTCAAGCTTAGTTACCTCATCTGTAAAGTGGGGACAATAATAGCCCCTCCCTCTTAAGGGTTTTTTGAGGATTAAATAAGATCTATAGCACACACACACACACACACACACATATATTATATACACATGTACGCAAAATGTATGCATGTATGTATGAATGCATGCATATTTATAATTTAGTACAAACCTTAAAGTGCTATATAAATGCTAGGTATTAGTAATTGCTATTAATATATTTATTATTTTTATTAATTACTATTACTACTACTACTATTCAATAAATTCAGGTGAATCTCAATTACCAATAGAATCATACAGTAACTCCTCTATATGGCTTTTTAACACAATCTGACCTCATCTTATATCTCCGGTCTTATTACATATTTCCTTTCTTCATGCAAAATTGACATTCACAATTGGATCTTCTAGCCAAATTGACTTGCTTATTTTTCTGTACATATGTTGCACTGGCTATCCCCATGCATTGTCTTGTCACCTTTACTCATAGTATCTATACTTTCCTTTAAGGTTCAGCTGAGGTGCCACTTTATATCTATATCTATGTCTATATATATCTATATCTATATTCTCTCTATACACATACATATGTATATATGTGTGTGTGTATATATATGTGTGTGTGTGTGTGTATACCTTATATAAGAAGCATTTTTGTTGTCCCCAGATGCTTGCATCTTCCCTCAAAAAATGTATTGCATTTATCTCATATTTGCTTATATGTATGTATATGCACATATGTGTATAGTGTATATATATATATATTATATATAAATACACATAAATGCATGCATGTGCTAGACACACCTGCATGTTGTCTCCCTGGCTAGTTTGTCATCTTCTTGATGTGAGATACTGTTTTGTGTGTCTTCTTAGTGACTAGTATGCTTTCTTGCACATAGTAGGTACATAATAAACACATGCTGATTGGCTGAGTGTATAACTTCATTGGTAACTTCATTGGCTCTCCTGTGGTGACACAAATAGTATGTGTCAGGGGCAGGACTTGATTCTGAACTCAAAAATTGGTTCCCTATCCATTGTACCATGTTATCAATTTTTTCCCAAAATCCAGATGGGTGGTATAAAAACAATGTTTTTGTCATTGATAACTTGGCAAATATTGCAAAACATGAGCATTTCCGTATACAAAGCAAAATAAAATTACATATGAAACCTTATATCTCTATTACATTGAACTTGCTTTTCTTTTCAATATTATATAATAAATTCCCTGTCATTTTCCAAGCTATTCCACTTGAGAATTGTGTTTACATGGGTGTAGGGATAACCCAATGAGGAAAATCCCTCTCACCAATGCAGATTGGAACTTGCTCTTCAGCTTAGAGTCATTGAAAATTGCCATTTGTTTACTATGAATACTAATTCACCAAGAAAATTGCATCATGATTAAAGTTGGGGAGGAAAAAAGTTTACAAGAGGGAGAATCACCTCAGTAGAATTCCTCAATGTGTCTGTCATCTCATTGATTACAGTACTAGCTTACAATAATACAGAACACATCCCCTCCACCTCCTCTCTTTCCTCATGATGTATGTGCTTTAGCCTTTAACTACTGAATGGGCATTGCCTCAGACAGACTGAGCCCTGAGAACGAACTTAGATTAAAAAGGCCAAGGTCTCCCACTTCATCTGAGGCCATCACCAGTCATCTTGACCACTGGACTCCGATGACTCTGGAGGAGGGAGTAAGACTGATGACTCTACACAGCTCTGTTTCACTTAAATCCACTTCACTTGGAAGTCAAGACATCACCTTGCTGATGTCATTGATCCTTTTTGAGAACATGGGACAAACAACAACAACACATCCTCTAAAAAAGATTCATTCATCACTTTGTGGACTTCTTTCATAATCTGTAACAGTAAATGACTGGCCTAGGAATGGATATATCTGTGCAAGGAGCAGATGAATTCAATTCCTAAAGATTCATAACCAGAAGTCTGGCCTTCAGGTGATCATTTTGGATGGAGGTGGGGCATGGAAAACCAGGAAAAAAATCTACACAGGCACAGAGAGGTTGAGATTTGCTTTGGTGGAGCATCTGGCCATATTGAGGAATCACGGACCTCTTAAAATTTTGAAGTGTGAATAAGTAATAAAACATATCAAGGCTACAAATTAATCAGAAAATGAAGCATAGGAAAATGTAACATGGATACATAGTATCTGGTATCAGTCTTAGTTTTCATTTCATGAGCTAGCATGATGTTGTCATAAGAAAAAATAGTCTAGGATTGGGAATTAGGAGATTTTAGTTCTGATTTTGCCAGTCACTCAGTCTATTACCTTGAAGAAGTCATTCATTTTCTTTGTACCACAGTGAATAGGATTGTGTGAGTTAGAGCCATAAGAGACCCTAGAGATCACCTTGTTGAATGTTTTATTTTTGTAATTAAATGAGGCCCATAGTGGTTAGGTGTCTTTTTCCAATGTCACACAGAGAAAAATGAATTAAATCAGGTGTTTCAATCTTTTGACTTCAGAACCAGTGTCCTTTGTATCGTTATACATTTCCACCAAAAATAATCTCATCTGTACAATGAGAAACAATATCTAAGACTTCTTTTAGTCCTATGAAGATTTTCTAAAATCATTCAATGGGAATGTTGGTTTGGACATCTATTTCCTCTCTTTCCCTGCACCCCCTTGTTCTCTGCTTCTTTATTCAGACCCCACGCATAACCATCACTATGCAGTTTCTCATATTAATACAGACATAGTATAAATCCGTATAGAAATGTGAGGTATTTTCGTCATCACCCTATCAGTCTCCAATGTCTACATCCTACAATGCATTTTTTAAGAAATAGTTTGTAAACATTTAGTAACATACCAATACAAATGACAATAACTGGTTACTATGTAGCAACTTAAAGTTTATTTAAGCCTCACAACAACCCCATGAGGTAGATATTACAGATATTATCACCATTATGCAAATACTGAAACTGATGTTCAGCTTGTGACTTGCCCAAGGTCATACCACTAGTCAGAATTTTTAAAAAAGGATTGAAAACCCAGCCCTTCTTGATTCTAAGTATTCTATCCAGTAGTAACCAGTATGGCTTTATCAAAAATAGGTTTTACTCAGTGAATCCCATTTTCTTTTTTAAATAGAATAATTAAGGTAATAGATCAAGGTAATGTCACAGATATAATATGGTTGAATTTTAACAAAGGATTTCATTAAAAAAATCTTTCAGGCTAACTATCCTTCTGGATAATATAGCTATAAATGAGGAAAATGCGAGTCTAGTTTGACGAATTCAGAAAAGGTTGAATTACTGGACCCAAAGATTAGTCCTCAGTGGATCAATATCAGTTTTGGGGGGAAGTCTCAAACAGAATATTCCACATATCTATTCTTGGCCCTCTGTGTGTGACATTTGATGTATTTTTTCAGATTTGAAGATTGTATGAAACTGTGAGAGATCCCTTGTTAGCTGATATGAGGCAAAATGATTTCAACATGCTACAATGATGGCATGAATATAGTAAGATGAAATTTATTAGTGGTCTCTTCATTGGTGAATTCTAGTAGTATGACAAGCTGGTATTAACTCCTTGTGTCTTTCCTTCTTCCCATAAAGAAATACTAGTCTTCTTTTAAGGTGTTCTTGTTCTCCTAGGACAACACAGATGTGACAACATACTGGAAAAAAATCCATATGGTCAAACTCCAAGGAAGGCCCATTAACTCACACAAATAGGTGTTGGGGGCAGAATTTCAGTACTTTGAGTGAAAGTTTTGCATTTCTCTAAATCCTCCAATTATCTCTACAAAGGAATATATCACATCTTTCTTTCCAAAGTAGAGATAAGCAGGCTAACCAGGATTGTCTGCTGCTGGGATTTTTTGGTTTTCTGTTGTTCTGAGGAAGGGAAAATATGGTTGGGAAACTATTCATCCCAGCTGCAAGTCTACAGCTTCTTCTGTTTTCCCCATCAGTGCTTTATGGTTTTTATTTTGTTCCTCGGTAGCATTTGGACATTGCACTGTCCATTTCTTCACGAAAGATTGACTCAATTTTAATATTGATTGGCCTGGGAGCTTGGACCTGCTCCATTTCCATCATTAGCCAGTTTACCCTTTCTTAGGCAGCCTGGTGGCTAAAATAGGCTAGGCCAATTGGGTGTTCACATCAAATTCAGTATTAATATGGTGATCCCTTGGGTGCAGGGAGCCACCAGGCTACCTAAGGAGGGGTGAATTGGCCCAATTTGGAAATGAGGTGGGTCAAAGTCCCTGTCAATAAGTAGTGGGATAAGCTATTTCCTATATTTTTAGTGTGAATGAGATGGGAAGATTCAGTCTTTTAAAAAAAGGGAAAAAAAAGATCTAAGTACTAAGTGATGGCTAGCTATGCAAAGTGAAGATTAACTATGATGGCAGTGGAATTTTACAAGTTAGAACTTGGAAAATTTGTAGTGAAAATGGGGAGAAAAGATCTTGGGCAAAAATTAAGACGTAAATTTCTTTCTAATGTCTGATAAGTGAATGAACGTGGAGTAAGAACACCCACAATGAGCAGCAGGTAAACACCTAACACTTGAGCTTGCTCTTTTGAGAGAGGAACATTATTAGAATTAAGTCTGGTTTACTGCAAGATCTTAAGTAGGAAATGATTTAGAGAGAGTTTGGAGCAATGTAAGGGGAGAATTGGGATAGATGCTGTACCACAGGAATCAATTGTGATTAGAGAAGTAGGGTAAACCTGGGCAGTTAGGTGGTACATAGAGAGCTGGGCTTAGAATCAGCGATTCAAATCTGGCCTCATACATTTACTAGCCGTGTGACCCTGAGCAAGTACCTTAACCCTTTTTGCCTCAGTTCCTCACCTGCAAAATGAGCTGGAGAAGGAAATTTGTGCATCTGGCTTTTCTGACTTCATTTCTGAAAACAAAGTCATCAGACTTCTCATATAAAATTAGTTATTCCCTTTCCCCTAAGCTCTTTTTTTGGCTATTTGTTTGCTTTTTGTTTCATTTTAACGAGCTTTTTCCCTCGGTTTTAAAACTTTATTGTTTTTACTTAAGACTGGCTATTGGTTTGATTCAATAGATTGGACACAAATCTGCTAATCTGTCTCTATGACTACCTTCCTCCAGTAGGCCTCCTATGCCTCATCAAGTTTTATACACAGGAGGTTCATACCCAGTACTAAACTTCTTATTAAAGTTAAAAGAATTCATGTCATTAAGATTCAGTCTTATTAAATGAATGGCCAAAAGAAATTTCCAGTCAGACAAAATACAAATTCTTTTAATATAGTGGATTCTTAACCTGGCAACCTCCAGGAGAATAGATATTAGTGAATCTATTAACTTGATAGAGAAAAAATCCTTATTTTTATATATTTGGTTTTCTTTGTAATTCTATGTGTTTTCTTTTACACATTTAAAAACATTATTCTGAGAGGGGCTTGATAGGCTTTACTAGACTACCAAAAGAGCCCAAAACAAATTAAGAAACCACATTCTAGTGTTTGTCTTTAGTCTGCACAAAGATATTTGATATAGAACAAAGTTAGACTGTTAAGTGTGAATTTCTTCCTTGAAGATGGATGTTGGTCCAGCCTTCATCCACTCCTCTAACCATGGCAAGGCTTACAGGAGCTAAATAAGTATTGTGTGCAGCCACTCAACTTTGGGTATATACTATTCCCTGCTAGAATGCAATCCCACTGTTTTCCCCTGAGCTCCTGAACTAGTTTATTCTCCATCTGCTGCTTGCTTGCTAGGAGCACTAATATATATCCCTGAAGGTTTTCCTCCTGACTATCACAGGGGGTGGTATGACCAAAAGCTTCCAGTGTTTATCAGCCTCTTTGTAGGTGGGCACAAAACACACTCTGGAGAGTGCAATCTAGAATTAAGCATATGAAGGAACACATTATATCTCTTCCTATAAAGATAGGAAGGGCAAGGATGGGAAATGATTATAACATCTGTGAGGTACTTACTATATTAGAAATTGGTTAGCTCTTAGCTGTTTGCACTTGGGTTTCTAACTTTGATTTTCACATATCAAATGCTTTTACAGGGAGGTAGCTCTTTGGATGTCCTTGTCCATGAAGCAAATAATTTTCCAGTTGCTTTAGCATTACCCTTTTTATATTGCTGTGGCTTCTTTGAATTGTTTTTCATGATGTAATGCTCTCTGATTTTTCTAATAATGAAAAAATATCTCCTCAGTCTTCCTCTATGATCTTCAAAATAGTATATTACATAATCATGTTTCATCTGAAAAAAATGACAATTAAATAACATAACTTGAATTTTGGGAAAAATGTGCCTGGTAGGGTAGGTTCTGTTTCCTAATGTATCTGATAGTAAATGTTCTGACTAACTTGTCTGGATTTCCTGGAAGACTATAATGGAGACCAGTCAAGATGAAAGTGATAGTTAATATTGTAGATTGATTTGCCCCACAGAACCTTATGAAACCTTTTGGCAGGGACAGTGGAAAGGTTGGTATAACTGAATTCCAAAGGCCTGGGTTCATATTCTGGCACTTACTTCTTACCTGTGTGACTACAAAAAATTACTTTACTTTGGTGGGCTTCAATTTTCAAGCTGTAAAATGAGGAAGTTGGACTAGATTGCAGCTAGGTCTCTTGCAACTCTCATTATATCACCCATATGATTTATTAATAGTCAAGCATCTGAGTTCAAATCTCAGCTCAGCCACTTACATCTTATGAGACTTTAGATAATTCATTTAACTTCCATGGGTCTCAGTTTCCTCGGCTATAAAATAAAGCAGTTTTATTAGATGACTTCTGGAGTCCCTTTTAGCTTTAACTCAATGATATAATGAAATGATATAACCAGGTTTTAAATAAATGAGTTTTGGGGAAAAGCTAAAAGCATGAAACTCACTTCTTTAAAAATAGGTTCATATAAATATATATCCAAATTAACTATAGAGTACATGTGAAGAAAGGTGCTAGCTGCATCCAGAGAAAGAATTGATAAATAGAAGTATGTATAGAATAATTTTACATATGTGTGTATATGTGTATATATACATATTTGTGTCTAATAGTGGCCATCTCTAGGGTGGAGTGGGGAGGAGGGATAAAAAAAATAAGGAATTTATATACCTTTGCTCTATATTTAAAAAGAATAGCATGGTAGATTTACAGTTTCATGTGCAACCATCATTTTTATTATACTATGCTATGAAAATGCTTATTTTATTCCATAAATTAAAAATAAAATAAAGTAGATTCATATATGATTTTTTTGCATTTATTTCCTTCACTATCTTTCTCTCCTCCTTATCCCCAATCCCCTATTTTGTGGTTCTACACTTAAGGAGTTTGAATGTGGAAGGGAATGCAAAACAATGAACATTTATTAAGCACTTATTATATGCCAGGCACCAGACTAAGGTATAAGGTTACAAATTGAAATGAAAAGGACAATCCTTGCCTGCAAATAGCTTATATTATATTGGGACATGATGACAGATAAAAAGGTAGTTAAAATGGGAGTACCTGCATGGGGCCATGGTGGTGAAGTCCAAAGGGTTCGAAGCATAGTCAGTAGGGAAATGAATCATGGGTAGCCTGGACTTATCTCCAAAATAGAAGCCTCTGGAAGGCACTTGCTAGTGGGAAGAGAACAGCATGGCAGAAGGATGCTTCAGGGTAAGAGAGATGAGTGAAGTTCCAGGGTGAGAAGGCTTCTGAGTCATTGTGGTAAAGTCCGGTGAGTCAGAGGCACAGAGAAGATAGAATATTGCCAGAATCATAGGATCTCAGCAATGGAAGCCATGTTAAAGGTAATATAGCCCAATTCGGTGATTTTGCAGGCTTGCAGATTTTACATCAAGATACAAGATTAAGTGACTTGACAAAGGTAAAAGAGTCAGTGACAGAGTCAGGTCTTAGAAAAAGGTTTTGAAACCAGTTCCCCAGGCTTTTGGCTCAATATCGTATCACCTTTAGCTCCATTTACTAACTCATTTTAAAGAATTGATAGAGTGGGTTATGACAAAATGTTAAGTAGGAAAAATGTACAAAGAAGATAATTGATAAAGGTAAAAGATGGAGGACTTGGTTAAACATATTGCAGAGAGGTAAATGTAAGGAGGGGGCAAAAAGGTGTAACAAGAGGAGGATGAAAGTGCATACCAAATGGCTCAGTACACATTCTGAAGAAGGCAATAAGAAGTTTTGGAGAAAGGAAGGCTTCTGACGTAATAGAACATGCGAGTGTATCATTGTTGTTCAGTCATTTAGTCATGTCTGACTTGGTGATCTGATTGATCATAACATGCCAATGTTGTCCATGGGGTTTTCTTGGCAAAGATACTTGAATGGTTTGCCATATCCTTTTCTAGTGGATTCAGGCAAACAGAGGTTAAGTGACCTGCCCAGGGTCACACAGCTAGTAAGTGTCTGAGGCTAGATTTGAAATCAGGTCTTCTTGACTCCAGGATCAGCACTCTATCCATTGAATCATCTAGCTGCCTCTGCAAGTAAATTATCAAAAAAAAGAAGTAGGGTGAGGGGAAATTTATCTTTAAAAAATCCCTCTATCTTCTGCAACACCTTATGTAAGCACTGTGCCGTGTGTGCTCAGTAAATAGTTGTAGATGATGAAATGAATGAATGAAGTTAGCTTTGGGCTAATTTAATCTATTCCTGATCATCAATTTCTTTTTTAATGAAAATTTTCAAACCATTTTTATAACATTAAGGAATGTTCTCTGGTTTTTCTTCTCTTAGGTCATCTTGTACAATGCTTTTATCCCTAATGGCTAGTCAACTTCCCAGGTCCAGATTAATCCAAAATTTTGAAAGGTAAAAAGAAATCTCTTGACCAGTCATGTTATTATAAAGCAAAGGAGCACAAAATCACATTATTAAGGCAGAACAAACACAGTCATTTATGCCACAAAGTCCCACTGTTTGACAAAATTACATCCATAGATTCATTGCTTGCAATAATTTGTTTACTTTCTCTTGAAAGCAGGCACAAAGCACTCATGGCTGCTGGTTTCTTTATGCTTATTTTCTCAGGCCATTTTCTTGAAATGTCAGAATATGCCTCCTACTTAGGAAAAATTTTGTTTTATAACATGCATAAATAGCTCAAGTATATGACTTCTACTAAAATCAATTCCATTTGGGTTCAGACAACCATGCACACAAATTGTTAACAAGTCATACTGTCTGGAAGTAAATTAAAATTTTGTCATTTATGTTTTGCAAGAAGCTCTCTAGATACATCTTGAATGGCATATTGATTGATGTAGTTCCAGGAGAAATTAGTGGTCTTCTTAAATTTGTTTCATCTTAACAATCTTGTCAGGCAGTTAGTTGTTCAATAGAACATTAAATTGGGGTTTGGGCTAGTAGAGAAAATGGTTAAAACATTGAGAGGGGTAAAAAAAAATTAGAAACTTAGAAAAGTGTAGTCTTTCTGAGATGAAATTAAACTACCTCCCTCCCCATCCAGATAGTATTCATCTACCCAATGAATGTCTACTGATACCCTACCATAGGGCAAAGTATTTTACTAAATTCTGTGAGTAATACCAAGAAGAATAAAATATGGTTCCTTATTCAGGGATGGCACTCATAGGAGGGACTCAGGGAATCATAGAAATTTAAAATTTAAAGTGATTTCAGCAACCATCTTATTCTACTAATGCCTGAAAAAGAATCCCCACTCCAACATGTTGGTCAAGTGACCATCCAGCTTGTACTTGAAGACCAACAATGGCCTCCCTCTCAGGCAGCCCATTCTATTCATGACAGTTCTAATTTTAGGTGGCCCCTTATACCCAAGCCTAATTTTTTTCTTTGCAACTTCTACCCATTGCTCCTGTTCCTGGGCTCTGGGGCCAAAAATAACAAAAATCTAAACCTTTTCCCATATAATATACCTTCAAACATTTGAAGACAGTTATTAAGTTCTTGTGAGTCTTCCCTTCTCCAAGCTAAGCATGCTTATTTCCTATCATTCTTCCTTGTTTGTCATAATTTAAGGCCCTTCACTATCTTGGTTGTACTTCTTTAAAAGTTAGTCTAACGTATCATTGAGCTTCAGAAACTGAGGTATCCAGAACTGAACATGGTTTTTCACAAATGTGGGCTGACCATGGCATAGGTTACAGGGACTATCATCTCCCTTTTTGTGGAACCTCTGTTTCCCATTATGCATTCCAAGGTTACATTAACTTTTGTTCAGCTGTCGTATATTATTGCTGACTAATATTGGGCTATGGTCCACTAAGACTCCAAGATCTTTTTCAATAAACTTTTTCCCACTCCCCATCCTGAAGGAGTGAAAATGATTTTTAAATCAAAGGACAAAACTTTGCTATTATCCCTAGATAGACCTCTCCAGAATGTGAATAACCTGTGCGATGTATTATATAGCCTCCTAGAAGTCAGTAGGGTCTAGTGGGAAAGATTTCTATATTTGGAGTCAGAGAATCTAGGTTCAGACTTAAATTATTCTACTTATTACCTGTGTAACCTTGGGCAAGTTGCTTAATCTGTCTTTCCCCCACTTTTCTCTTTAAATGATTTAAATGGATTAATTGGGCTCTGAAGACTTTCTAGCCCTATATCTATTATCCTATAGGTTCATAAGTTTATGTCAGTATAAAGTGTCATGGGAGTTTGTTTCCAGTTGTGGGAGGAAAGAGGAAAACTTTCAGGAACAAATAATACTTTATCTGAGTCTTAAAGATTAATGTGTTTTAACTGGTAGAGGGTGAAATAGGCAAAGACTTTATCCATCTAATATTCAAACTGAAATTTCCTTTGTCTTTCTTTTAACTTCAATTTTATTTGTAAGAATTATTCTTTTTTTGTTTTACTCCATTTTTATAATTGCCACTCTGCAGGGTGCTGTAAATAAAAAACTGACCTCAGAATCAAGAAAATTTGAGTTCAAATCCTGCTTGGCTAATGACAGTAGACAAGTCATTTAACATTTCAGTCACTACACACCCCTTTCCCCTGGCGAATCCTTAGGGTAGTAATTGCAGTTACTGATCTGCACAGGTAGAGGGAATTTAATAAAGTAGTGAAATCACAGATTTAGGCCCAGCTCTGCATTTCCCCAACCTCCTCTCTCCACCTACCAAAAGAAAGCAGGAACATTCTGAATAGAAAACACTTCTGGTAAAATAAACTAGACTCAGAATTCAATTTCAGATAAAATTCAGAAGATGTGAGCACAAGTGCTTGTCTAAGCCAAACTTTGGGATGAAAAAGCACTCACCGATCATTAATTTCAGCGACTCGGCTTGCCCAAATCTTCAAGAAAATAGATAGAGGAAAGAGAGGAGCTACTTAGGATTTCTGTGGAAATCATTTTGGTGGATAGAAGGCTTTAATAAAGAGTTGTTGACTTGTTTTTGCCTAAGTCTGAATCAATCTGTCTGTCCTTTATGAGACAAACAGCACACTGGGAAAAACATTGCAGCAATATAGGCAAAAATGTGCAGAGTGCATATTCAAAGAAGGGGCCATGAACTGGTGGTTCTCAGAGTTTTTGAGGGGACCCTTTTAAAAAATCAATATTTTTTATGGACCCTTACATAGGAGTGCTTTATACTATTTTTCCTATTATAGAGAAAATACATCTGTTTTGAGAATATATAGATTGACAGTTTCCTTGCAATAATTCTGTGTGTGACTCCTTGGGGGTCCTTTGTTCAAAGTCAGGGAAGATGCCAACTATCTTCCAATGGGAAAAGATTGAGAACAATGGATGATGCTGTACTATGGCACTGTCACAGAAAATTCTGCTTGATAGATTTGCAGTTGGATTAGATCATGAAGGCAATAGCTACTCCAGACTTCTCTTTAACCAGCACTAGTTATCCTCATGTTTTCAATAACTGGTAAAGCTCTTACTAATTAAAATTCATTTTGTTTCAAAAGTAGAAAAAGGAAAACAAATCTTATAGGTTGTTCTATATGTGACGATTCCAAGCAAACCATTCCAAGAGTATGGTAATTTTTTACCATGTTCTGCCTCTAATCTGAGGGTCTTTTTAGCAGAATCAGACTAGTTAAATACAATTACTATCACCATGCAAACCCTGACAACTCTCATAACTGCTCCAGGCTGGCTTATTGTAACACCTTCTCCCTGAAACACCTTAGTTTACAGGTGTTTGTATTTGATGTTTCTACTCTAGGTTTCGTGGGGCAAGATGCCCAGGTCCTCATTTTTGTCTCATTTTGCCAGGATAAGAATGTTGAGATGGGGGATCTGGGAAGAGTTGAGAAACAAGACTCCAAACAGCATTATTCATCCCTAATAGCAAATGGGCTGATCCTGAGAATAAAGAGAATATTTTGTTCTAATACTCTTCCTGGTTTCTCTTACATAGACAAGCTCACTACTACCTGAAATAGTATTCTTTCTGAGAAAATACATGTTCTAAATGGCTTAACTTTCTTTTTTGCTAATTTGTTCACCATGCTATGTTCCATCTTCCCCTGTCCTCTTCTTCCCCCAAATCATTGTGGTAGGATATACAAAAACAGTTTCATATTTATTTATATTTATGTTCTTTATGCTGCCCCACCTCTAACATCCTGTTTCTCACCTACATGGGCACAATTTTGATTAAACACGATATATTTGAATGATGCTTCCTAGCTCATAAATCCTTTATATATATGCTTGCACCTGTTCCTCACAACTCCTCTGTGAAGAAGGCCTATCAGTTTAGATTATGCCCATTTTACAGAAAAGGATATGAAGGTCCAGGTTCAGAAATAAATTGTGGCTTGCTTGAATTTTCTTTCTATTGAAACCTCAGTTGTGCCTACTAGTTCAGTACCCTTTTGACTGTATTTTAATACCTCCATAAGGCCACTAAGAAAATTGTTCTACCCACTTTGCATAAAACTGTGAAGGGTTATCTTGAGTTCCCTAATGATAGCCCACTCTCCCGTTGACACAACTCCAAAGAGCTTTATCTTGCATCAACCCTATTACCTAAAGTCAATATCACAATAAATGCAAGGCCATGTACAGAAAGTATTACCCTTATTGTTGAGCAATGATTGAATGCAAAGGTCATTAAACTTGTGTTTTCTGTTTAGTAAATTACATAGGAAAAAGTTTTTGTAAAAAAATACTAGATGCAACAGAACTTATTCATTCTTGTTTTGGCACATTGGAATTGGGAGTGTCACAGAAAGAAAAGACTATGTGAATTTATTTGGCCACTGACCAAGCCAGCTAATAGACAGTGGCATATTTCATTTGTAATTTCTGAGAGATCAGCAATTTAAAATCTTAACTACTCCTATAAAAATCCAAGGTGAAGAAGCATTGCATAATACTTTAGCTTCATACACAGAATACTGAGTCCAATTTTTTTAAAAAGATGATGATTCACAGTATGTGAAACAGATAACATTTCAGAGCAGATTTACCACTCTAAAGATGTCCTCAGAATTAGAGATAAGGCCATCTATTTTGTTGTTGTTTTTGCTACTGTTGCTAATGATATCAGCTGCCTAATGTAGCAGCTACATCGTTTACTAAAGCTGACTTTAAACTTTCCTTATAGAAGTCAAGCCCCAGGCAAAATAGTGCAATAGGTTTTTGCCATCCCAGACTTGAGTAAAGGCTTCTCTCTAAGGTACAAGTGAGTCGATATGGCATCTCTCCTAGGGGTATTTTTATTTTTAAAAGAAGATATTTAGAATAAAGTATTGCAAGGAATGCCTCTGTGGGCACTGAGACATTTTTTGAGGGTTTAGGCTCTTTTATAGTGACAGCTATAGGGATAAATGGTCCAAGATTCCTTCATATCTTACTCAGCAATTAAGAAAAGTGACCCCAGATTCATTTCCACTTCTAGAACTATTAAAGTACAAAGCCCCTCAATAAATGTCTTAAATTTGTATTAGGAATTTAAAATCACAGATATTATATCTTTTCTGGCCCTCTCCATTAGGATAACATATAACCTTCTCAGCCTCATATTTAAAATTTTTACAATCTAGATTCCACCTACCTTCCCAATCATATTACTCTTATCCATGTACCATTTATTCCAGATTAATTTGCTTGCTAGCTGCTCCTCTAATAAAAAATATACTTCCCACTTCCACGTTTCTGCATATATGGTTTCTAAGTTCTGGTATGCACTACTACCTAGATCATATGATCCTTATGATATCCATCCAAGCACAGCTCAGGTGATTCCTCCTTCCTCCTTTAGTCCTCCAATTGTTAGCCTTCTCTTCTTCCTGAAATTGTTTTGTATTATGATGTGCCTACCTTGGTACATGTTGTATCTTCTCAGTAGGATGGAACGTCCTTGCAAGGAGGGAAGGACCCTCTCAGTTTTGCTTTTGTATTCCCAGAACCCATCACAGTATGCTATATTCCAGCTCTCAGTAAATCTTTGTTCTTGAAATTGCATTGAATTCTTTCTGACAATAGGTTTTAATAGGAAAATAATGACAGAGCATAAAGCCTTTGGCTACTTTATTGGACATTTGGAGGATGGGGTAGAGCAGAAGATAAAAGGATTCTGAGGCATAGAAGACAAAATTTACCTTCTTCATGCTTTTGCCTACTTCTTACAGCATAAGTCACTACGGTTGAATAGGTAAAGTGGAGCCAGACTATAGAAAGGCATGGTTGCCAGGATGAGTGGGTTGAAATTGAATCAATAGATATAATGAGACATTGCATATACTTGAGTTACATAACAGAATGGGGCATAAAGAAGCATTGCATAATACTTTAGCTTTTGGCACAGCATTGCAGATGATTAGGGGTGCAAAGTGGCATTAGTGGTAGGGAGATAATTAAAAATTATTCCAGTAAGAGAGAATGAGGACCTGAACAAAGGTAGTGAAAGTAGGAAGAAAAAGGAAAGAAAGATAAGCTATGGGTCCTGAGTTTTCCATTCTCCTTTTCATGCCAATTGGAAAATTACTAGATGCCCAATTTATTTCAGTCTGGGAACTAAAACATGGAAGATCATAGTAACTGAAGTCAAAAGTAAGGTTCAACAGTATTAGCAAACTTTTTAGTAAAACTACATGGTTTGTAAATGAATCACATCTAACCAACTCTATCTTTTCATATACAAGAAACGGACTGAAATCAATTTTACTGTTATCAATTTTATTCAAACACTTGTATAAAATCAGTGAAATTTAAATAAGAAAAAATAGTATAGTGTATATTCAGAATATCATGAATAAATCAGTACATTGGAATTCGAAACCATTTAGTTCAACTTCCATGATTCTAGAGCAATGCATTATTTTTTAGAAGATCAACTTGGGAGCACCTGGGTAATAAAAACACATTAAGCAGCAGTTAAAACAGATTTGTCAGAAACAAGTAATGCCAAGCAAATCTAATTTTTGTCTCCAAATCCATAATTTACCTTGTAAATTGGAAAGGTTGGTAAATAGAAGCACTTAAATTTTAATAAGGTGTTCAAAATACTCTCAGATGATACCAGCACAGAAAATATATCAAGATGGACTGAATAATGCTGAGGAAAATAAAGAATTAATTGAGAATTAAATCCAAATGAAAATGGCAAAGAAAGTATATATATGAATTCCCAAGGATGTGTTTTAGTATTAAGTTGCATATTTTATAAATGATTTAAGCAAGTAAAGAAAAAAGTATTTTCTAGAAAATGTAGAATTGATGGAACATTGTTGCCAATACTTCAGAGAGTAAAATTATTAGCACCAAATGGAGTCTAATTATAGTTAAATGGTACTAATGGATAGTAATACTATTCACTTATGAAAGAATAGGGAATAGATGGCCAAACACAAACTACAGTTTAGCCAACCATGAAGTTGTAAAAAATTTAAAAAAGAAATATGTATTTTGGGAAGTCTCTCAAATAAGCTAGGGAGGAGACATGTAATGGCACTGTCTATGCATGCAATATCAAATTGAAAAGATAATTTTCTGCAGTGGCATTTATCCGAAGCTAAGTAAAACCATGATTTATCTCCAATAATTTGGATGTTTCAGTTAAAAGGTTATTTTGTGGTTTGAATATGACAGATGATTGTTTCAATTGTCATTGTACCTTATATACATTGACACGTTTTGTAATCCCAACTCAGTGTCTTTCTTGGATGTATGGATATTATACTCTCATGTCATCTCATCAAGTTAATTCTTGACCATTATTTTGTGGAAATTCTCATAGATTATCTAACCAATGTGCACTAGGCTTTCTAGTTTTTGAATATTTCATTCAGACTATTTTAGCCACTCATATTTATATGCCGTCCCTCACTCTTGTTACATGGTCAACTCATTTCCCTTTCTAGTCATATATTTCCTCGGTGAAATCATTTTATACAACTTTTTTTTTCACAAAAATTATCTTAAGAAATATGCTATAATTTACCTCCAAATTTATGTTTTCAGTTCCATTTTGAGTCACTTGTATGCATAGTCCATTGGATGAATGTTTTATGACAATAAAGTAAGTTTGCAAACTGATATTTGTTGACTTTTGTCTGTTTATGAGTTCTAAATGTTACATAATGTATATAAATAATTTTGTAAACACAAAACCAGTATATAAATGTGTTTTTGTTGTCATGACTATTTTGTTGATATTTTAGGCTTTTAGAATATTTCCTATTTTGAGATATCTTAAATATTGATCCAAAATACTTTTACAATCACATCACCTCTAGCACTTTAAATAATACTTTTTCTACATATTTAGTGCAGCTGAGTTACTCTTCATGAATTCATCTTCTTAATGGTTATTTCCAGTTTTTTACTCAGTATGAGAAGACAGAGACTCTAAATGTAGTGATCAGATCTGTTCCCCTTCCATCTATCTGTCATTCTTTCAAATGTATTTACAAATATTCATGGTATGATCTGGCTGTCTCTCCAAGAAATCTGACTCTACAGCCTCTACTCCTTCTCCATCCCCTCCTCTGCAATTGCTTTTACTGTTTTATGACAAGACACAAAATTTTCCATCCTCATTTTCCATAATATTTTGCAAATGATGTCATATTAGAGTACAGGTGATGTTGCCCTTTGGCACTATGAATCTTTAAAAAGGAGATCTAGCATTTGCTGGTGGAAGTGGTTTCTAGCCTCATTTTGGCAATTCTTGACATCAGTAGAATTCATCTAAAATATTGATGGTTATTTTTTTCTATTTCTTTTCATTGAGACATTCCCTTAATTAAATAGGCAAATTTGAAGCTGCTATTCATTGGATATAGTGTCTCCTTTTGTATTTTTATCCTGTCATCAGATTTGCTGTTTATTTTTTACCTTTTCTCTAACCAACTGGCTCTCTCATTGCTTACAGAGAGCTGATTATGAAATGACTCCTGAAAGAACAACCAATTATTCTCTGTCTTTTCAGACATAACCATATTCATTTTGGTAATATTATTTGATATGTTGCACATTTTGTTCTTTTTAACTCTCTTTTTGAGGAAAGCATTAATAACACACAGGTCTTTATAGGTCTTTATACCTAAAAACACTTTCTTTTCCTGATCTGGGACCATGTTAGTTCTACATTTTTATTTTCTCTTCCTGCCCTGTATGTGTGCCTTTACACTAAAGTTCATAAAATATTGAGAGAGATGTGTACTTGGTTTGTGAAATCTTGTCAAATTCTTTACATAAATTTTTTATCTCACCCTCTGTAAATGATGTTGGTGTACTAGCTGACATTTTGATCTTCTTGAGGACTTTAAAATGGTATGACCAGTGTCCCATGAAATAATGCTATGCATTACCTTTGGGTTGACAATGAAACAAACTCATTTATTTACCTCTGGAGGACAATTTGTGAGTCATCTATTTCACTTAGGTCCAACTTCTTTAAACTGTCCAATTACATTTATAACCAGAGTGTCAATGTAGATTTTGCTAAAAATTGAGGATAAAAAGAAAGGTAACAAAATCTCTATACCCACTCTTGAAAAGATCAAAATCTAATCATGCAACAACTATGAACAAATAAGATAAATAAAGGCTAAATCAATGATATTAGAAAATCATATTATCATTAAATCAGACAGTTGTTGAATAATCTGTTTCTAAAGATGAATTATTAAATGGAAAGAAAAAAATCTGATTTTGGATATTCTTTCTGACATGGTTTATGTAAATTGGTGATGGAAATTGGGGACTTTTATCCATGATTCTACTTGCATACCATAAGATATTCTCATTTAGTACAAAGTTCAAAAAATATCAAAGATAAGTGAAAATTAAATACTTGGCCCTTAACTATAGACTTCTCTTTCATTAGTTTCTTGTCAAGCAGTGAGAATGTGAAAACAATGTCAGTCTTAGTGATACGCACAAGACATTAAGGAAATTAGAGAAAAGTTTGTCTTCTAGTAGGTGTAGTGGGTAATTTATAAAAAATTGTTTAAAAATCATGGGTGAGTCATACAGAAAAGTGTGGAGACCTTATACTGCTCTATCAGCAACCACTAAGATAAAATTAAAAATCTATAAAAGTATGAAGTATAGAGTCCTTTTTGGATACTTGGTCATTTATTCATTGTCTATTGTCCATTTTCATTTGTGCTTTGTCCTAGGCCTTTTTCATAATTTTTGAATTTACCTCTTCCAAATTGTACTTAGCCATTGATTTTTCAGTCTCAAAAGTCACCATTTTTTTTGGTTTGTTCTTATAAACTCATTTATCAGAAGCTCAGATGGCTATGATGACTTTTCTTTGAACTTTTGCCATTCCTATGCTACAATTACTTAATTGATATTCAATATTACGGATGCATCCTCACTTGTGTGCTAATGTTTTAGATAGTCTTCATTAGGCATTACAATAATGTCTAAAAGTTTAGGGGATTTTTTGTCTCCAAGCATAGTACTGTTCTCTGAAGACATCTGTTATTGCTACAATGACTTCTAGAAACTTTTCTTGGGTTGTTATGAGCCTAGAACTCATAAAATCATAATTGGGATAGCTGGAATTATTATCGCTAAAATGTGTTCCTTTCCCTTTGCTCACATTAATGCTAATTTTCCACCCACTAAATAGCTTTGTGAGGTCTTTCTGAAGTTTAACACTTATGCCTTGACATTTCATTACTTAGAAGAACTTTTGCCCTTTGTGAACTTAAAAATTTCACCATGTATTTCCTCTTCAAGATTATTGCTTTAATATTTCAAAGGACACTGTGATTTAGTTGGTGTGGGCATTCCATTTAGGCAGAATAAAATTAAAAAGTGGTAAACAATATCAGCTCAATCCCAATCTTGGTTTCCTCTTTTTTAAATATAAAACTATTATTTTTTTATATAACTGCCTTCCTCTGATGAGCCCATGCCATGCTCCATTAACATTTAGGAATTTTTCTTTGAACACCTAAATTTGTTGCCATCTCCTTTTCAGAGACAAAAATATATGTTAAGATGCTATTGCTCTATTGTTATTTGCTCTGTATGTTTTTATTCCTGTTATGACTTTTTGATGCTATTCATATTCTTAACATATACAGCCCTAGCTTTTCCCTTGATGGCTATATGCTGTCATTGTATTGTAATTGTTATTAATTCAGAAGGAGAAAAGACTCAGGGAGGAACATAATAGATGTCTTTTATCATTTTATATAATGTTGGAATTTTTCAGTCATGCTTGACTCTTCATAACCCATTTGGGGTTTGCTTGGCAAAGATTCTTGAGTGGCTGCCATTTCCTTCTCCAATTCATTTTATAGATGAGGAACTGAGCCACACAGGGTTAAATGACTTGCTCAGGTTCACACTGCCAGTAAGTGTCTGAGGCCAGATTTGAACTCAGGAAGATGAGTCTTCCTGACTCTAGGCTTGGTGAGCTATCCACTGTACCACCTTGCTGCCTTATCATTATGTGTATATATATATATATATATGTATGTATATGTATATATGTATGTATGTGTGTGTATGTATGTATGTATATGTATATATGTATGTGTGTGTATATGTATGTGTGTATATGTATATATGTATGTATGTGTGTATGTATGTATGTATTAGATTCTTAATCTACCAGTCCCAATAGGTAGAAGTTTAATGGAAGCAGATTTTGATTCAATATAAAAAAGGTATTTCCTAATAGTGAACATTGCCCAGGAATAAACTGTCTCAAGAATTATGGTGAGCTCTTCATTAAGGGAAACATTCAAGCAGAAGTTGAATGGATGTCTCCTTAACTGTTTTATTGTTGATGTAGTTTGAAAGAGGTGTTCTTCTGGGTGGCTTCCAACTTTAAGATTTTATGATGCTTTAATATCTCTTTGCCATTTCACTATTAGCCAAAAGCATATCTTCTGTTATCTATAACATCAAGTCCCCTGTCCGACTCCTCTGACTCAATACATAATCTATTTCATGCTACTCCATATATTTCATTTTATTAATTTCATAATATTACAGATTTGGAGTTGGAAGGGACCTCAGAAATCATCTAGTTCCAACCTAGTATTGGAACTGAGTATTTTGGAAACTTTAGTCACATTTTACTAAGATTAAACTAAGGATCTTACTTGCACAAGGTCACACAGGTAATACACATCAGATTTGAATCCAGGTCATCTAATTCTGGAGCTTGTGCTCTTTTTGTTGCCTATAATGGTAATTTTAAAAATATATCCTCCTCACCAACCATCCTCTGGAACAGAAACTTTCCTTGTAACAAAAAAAGAGTGAAGAAAAAAAGTGATAATCACCCTGTGAATATCTTCCCAAGTACCCCCTATTCTCTCTGAGAGGATGGAGGTATGTTTCATTACCTGATATCCAGGATCATTATTTCCTTTTCAATGAAAGTTTTTTCTTTTTGGTGTTATTTTACTTTACACTGTTATAATCATTTTATACATTTCCCTTGTTCTGATTTTTTCACTCTGCATAACTTCATGCAAACAACCCCATGTTTCTCTGAATTTCATATATACACATATATGTGTGTGTGTGTATAAACACATTACATGTATATGTTGCATAATATATGACAATGTATAAACATGATATATAAAGGATATGTGCCTATACATGCATATATGTATATCTATGTGTGTATATATGTATGCATGTGTGTATATATCCTTTCTTATTGAAGAAAGTATCCTTTATAGTCACAGAAGTATGCTGGACCCAGCTTGAACCAGATTGCTGATTGTCAGATTTTCATTGTGGATATTTACACCTCAGAAACCAGTAGATAATTCAACTCAGAGCTTGATTTATTCATTTTTAAAACTAGGTTTAAGAAAGCAATGGGTAACATAATAATTAAACCTAAACGTTTGTCATATTTTTTTTTTGCAAACTAGTTGTTAAACAGATAGGAGAACAACACTGGTCATTTGGAAGTTTGTTTAGCCATTTCTTCAATCAACAGACATCTATTCCCTTCCCCACCCAGTTCTTTGTTGCCAAAAGAGCACTGCTTTGTATATTTTGGTAGATACTGGAATTTTGTTTCTGCCTTTCTTGGGGAATATAGCCAGAAATGAGATTGCTGGATCAAAGTACATGGACAGTTGAGTAAATTTAATGCATAAGTTTAATAAAAATGAGTGAAATAAAAAAAAATTAAAGACTTCTTTGATGCCAGTATGACCAAGATACAGACACAGAAAAGATTAAATTAAAACACCTACAAGTCAAGCCTCAGAGAAAAAGACAACTTATTGCTCCCAAGAACAGTTGTTAATGTTGTTTAATCATTTTTTAGTCGCCATTTGGGGTTTTCTTGGCAAAGATACTGGAGTGGCTGGTGATTTCCTTTTCCAGATCATTTTAAACATTAGGAAACTGAGGCAAATGTAGTTAAGCTAGTAGGTGTCTGAGGCTGGATTTGAACTCAGAGCCTCCTGATTGTAGGGTTGGAACTCTATCTATTGTACCATCTCACTGCCCCAACCACAACTAAAATTCCTCAAACAAATAATGCTTGAATTTTTTTAAAAATATGTCATAGAAGAAAAGAAAGCTATGAAGACAGAAAAAAGTTAGTACCTTAATATAATACCTTACCCTAGTAACAAACTCTCCCCAAATATGAATGGATCAAATAGAAGTTGATGACTCCAGGAGAAAATGAGTCATTAAGGTAAAAAGATTGAGAAAACATTAGAAAATGTAAGATAGCAAATATACTAAAAAAAACTGGTAAAACATATTTAGTAGATATCCCTTGAGAATTAGTGAATTACCTGAAATGCATGACCAAAAAAAATCTGGATATGGAATTTTAAGAAGTTATTTTTAAAAATATCCCAGATATATTAGAACAATTGGGCAATGTGAAAATAGAATCTACTGTTCATCCCCTGAAAGAAACCCTCAAATGAAAACTTCTAGGATTACCATTGACAAAATCCAGATCTTCCAGATAAAAGAAAAAAATTACAAACAGTCAGAAAGACAGTGGGGAATTACTTAAGAAAGTGAGGGTGCTATATGAATGTGATGGAGTACTATTTTTCTGTAGGAAATGAGGAAATGGATTATTCCAAAGAAATACAAAAAGACATATGAACTGATGCATCTTGAAGTGAACAGAGCCAAAAGGATAGTTTATAGTATAACACCTATATTATAAAAACAAATATTTTTAATACATTGGAACAGATGAAGAATGAAACTTGCAGAAACAGAAATATGAATACAATAACAAGACTCTCAAGACAACTTTGAAAGTTGTCAGAACTCTGATCAAGGTGCTGACTATCCATGATTCCAAGAGATTAACAAGTAAGCATGCTATCTCCTGACAGAGAAGTGATGGATTCAGGGTCCAGAATCATACCTATATACAGAGACAGATGTATATGTATGTATGTGTGTATACATATATATATGTGTTTACACACATATGAGAGAATTAGCTTTTCTTAACTATGAAGTTTTATTATGACGAATTTTCCTTTTTCCCCAAAGGGTATATGTAGGAAGGAGAGAAAATAGATTCATGTTAATTAAAAATATAATTTTATTTTTAAAAAAGCATTAAGTGATTTGCCTAGAGTCACATAACCAGTATATATTAGATACAAGACTTTAATCTCTGTGTGCCTTGCACATTGAGAATGATAAAGAGGATGATAAAAATGGTAGAACTTCAAAACTAAGGCATCACTCAAATTATTTAGTACCACTCAAGTTTTACTAGTGAGGTCATTGAAATCCACCGAGTATGAGTACCTTGTTCACTCATATTTACACATGGAATTAATGGCAGGAACAAGTTATGCCTGTGTTGTATATTTGGGAGGAGTTGGGTGTTATATGAAAATAACTTCCCAAAAATATTCATTCAATTAACCATTTAATTAATTGTTCTAAAAGGCAGGCATAGCTTTATCCAATATGTTGAGTACGCTAACATCATTTTGCATAGTAGTATTTAGTCTTAATTATTTCTTAATAAAAATTACCTTTTGAAATGTCATTAAAATTATTGACTGGATCCAATTCATATAATCTTATTCATATACTTATCTTATTATACATTCACTCTAACGTGGACTGTTCTCATTTTTTGGTCTTTTTTTGCCTTTTTTACAGGAGGATGGAAACCTCAGTCATCTCAATTTGAATTTCTAGCACAAGAAGCTACTATAAATACACACTCATGACTTTTTGCTTTTTCTTTGCTCTCATTTTTGGTATAGGCCTAGCAAGAGCATAAGCAGATCAAATGGCATACACTCTTTAGTACCTTTTTGTGCCTAATTTTAAATTGCTTTTTATACATTCTCCCAAGATTTTCCCTAATTAATTATTTCTTTTTAAATCTTAACTGTATGCATTTATTTATGCAAAAAACTTTTAAAATTTTTGTCCAATTTTTTCCTGTCATCCTCTCTATCCCTTGTATGATCATGAACTTTTATTTATCCATAGATATGAATGGTAATTTCTTTGTCTAATTTTTATGTGACCTATTAGTGGGGGATGGATGAAAAATTGTGGTATATGAATGTAATAGGATGTTATTTTGCTGAAGGAAATGAGGAAAAAGATAATTTCAAAAAGACAGAAAACTTTTTATGAGGTGAGGTAGAGTTAAGTGAGTAGAAGTAGAACACTCAATACAATAACATCCATATAATAAAGAACAATTTTGAAAGACATAAAAATCCTGTTTAACTAAAAGACGAACCATAATTATAGAAGAACTTTACTTGTTCCAGCTCCTACGAGGAAAATTCTTGTTCATAATTTATTTTTGTTAGTTTCCTATTCATCTTGAATATCAGGTTTTTATCTACAATTTTAATAAAACATTCCCCCCCACTTAACAGTTTCTTTTCTTACCTCTCACTTTATTTCACCATCTATTCTCTTAAAGTGGTCTGGTTTTTATTCTATCACTTGGGAACCATCTAATCAAATCAATGGTAATTTAAACAAAATTTAACATGTTTCTCCTCCACCTATTATAAATTTCCCACATTTCTAAATCTACTTTGCAGTTTTTACTACTGTGTGTTACCAGTGCTTATTTTGGCACTGTGGTAGTTGACAGGATTTAGATTTAGGATAAATTCAAAGATAAATTCTGATGTTGTGTTCTAAGAGTTCTTGAGTATGGCCAACTAAATATGAAATAGTCTGAAAGTAGACTGACTACAAGAGTAACTTCACATTTATATTTTACTACTGGTAATTGGAAGGTTGAGACAACACTCAAATCTCAAAAATGTACATTCTGGCCCAATTCTGAAAATGAAATGTACATTTAACAAGTAGCTTATCCTAATTCATCCGTGTCATTTTTTTGTTACTTTGTCATATTTTCATGTTTTTAAATCATTTTCCTCCTCCTGTTTTTCTTTTATTTTCCTTTGCTAAATGCCACACTGTCATTTACTTAGCAGAACTGTTTTGTCAGGAATTGTCTACTCTAATCTCTTCTGTCAGGATTATCAATCAGCAACTGCCTATCCCAACAATGTGTTTTGGTTGTTGACTTACTGTTTGTGTAGTTGGAACCCCCTATGAAAGAGACTATCATTAGGCAAATGAAGCATGAAATAAAAATAGGAAAATCTCCTTTTTAAAAGTTTGGGCCAAAATTGAATTCTGATTATATATTGAGGATACCTATTATTTATGTGTATCTTTGAGTAGTTTTTCTTAAGGAAGTAAATAGATGGAGAAATAGAAAATGTATTTTAACTAGTATCCCTTGACATGAAATCCTTGAAACAGCCCATAGCAGAATAGGAAAAATTGCCAAATATCCCCTTCTCCCCAATTGCAAATAGGAACAAAACTGGAACTTTGGTTGCTGACCTTCGTTAAAATCAATACAAAGATACTAACCAATTCTTTCAAAAATTATAAGAGAGAGGGATCAAATAGACCATGGTATTTTTAGTCCTTTATTATGTGTTAAAAGGAGGTATTCTGTTCTATTGCACCAAATACCACAATTTGCCTCTATTTCTCATGGGTACGAATTACATTTCATCTCCATGACAATGTCAAATGTCCTTTGTTGAATGAGTGAGGCCACTGTGTCATATTTGAGTTTCTTATTTGTGGTATAGTATGTTTATTTGGTAATTTTTTTTGGTATGCTACCTTCATGACAGTAAATTTCTATCTCTTCATAAACTTTGCATTTTTCTAAGACATTTACAAAGATATTTATAGAATGATGTTTATTTGACTTCCCACCCTAACAAGTCAGTATTTTAAACATATATATGTATGTATACACACACATACACACACACACACACACACATATATATATATATACATGTGTATGTATATATTTTTATATGTATGTATTCTCATTAGCCTATTACTTAGGTTTCTTTCTTTAAATGCATTATTTCCCTCTCCACTCCATGTATACTTTTAGCCTTTAGTTTTATTTTGAGGCCCTTAGGATAATTCCTTCCACCAGCACCATGGAAAGAGTCAGAACAGGTTCTCATATCTCATTTCAATGCAATTTCTTTAGCTGCATTTCACATCTGGTTGATAGTTGCTCTTTATTATAGAAACCATACAGTTAAGTATCATTGAAATAAAACTTATTAGGCCTAGGAGATATGCAGAAAGAGATATTCATTTCTTTAAACTTGAGTGCCAAAGAGATAATCAACTAATAGCATATATGAAAATAATAAAAACTTTTGATTAAAGGGCTACTAATTTTAGTGGATGTATTTCAAGAATAACTTTCACTTGTCAGTGATGGTTTATTTTGCTTTCCTTTTGTAATAGGGTAATCATTAAATTGATAGTGATTTTTCTCTCTGATACTTCAAAGGCAGTGTAATCTGATTTTAAATGATATTGCATTTAATGTTTCCACATATTTTCACTGTGCTACTAATATAAAAACTATAAAGTAATAGATTCATATAAACAAAATATACTTTATTGATGTGTTTGTTGTATTTGTGCAGATTCATGATCTCAAATAAGATCATGGATTTCAAAGTGCTTTGCCTATTGTGGAACATTATTTAAATGTCGGATTGTAATGATTATGATAAAAAATACTGATATATAGTTTTTAAAAGTTAGCAAAACACTTCATATTTAATAATAATATTTATTATCTTATTTGAGTCTCATAACAACCCCACATAGCCAGTGTTACAGCTATAACTATCCCCATTTTAAAGAGGAAGAAATAAGCTTGCAGATATTAAGTGACTTGCCAATAGTCACACAAACTCATAAATGTCAAAGGCGGGTATTTCCGACTCCACATCTATCCACTACAATATGATGAAAATGACTAGGAAGGAGGGGATGAGAAAGGTTTTTTTTTTTTTTATCAGCGACAGAGAATGATCTCATTAACTCTCTGTATTTTCCATCCTTCCTGCCCCTGAATGGATTTCAAGAAATCATGCCCTGAATAACAACCCATCCAACTTTGGAATTTCTGTGTTTAGGCCCAAATAGGGTCTCAAATAGTTGCATGTGACTGAAATGACTGAACAATAACAATATATCTGACAGCTATGCTGTCCCCAATTTGGGGAATCTACCTGCTATTGAGACACAACATTCCACTTTTGGACAGCTTTTTTAAGGAAGATTTTTGTTTATGTGTTTCCCTATAAATCTAGTCAATATTTCTTTCTTTGCAGTTTCCATCCATTGCTATTAGTCCTGTCTCCTAAGGCCAACCAGAATATATATAATCAACCTTCCACCAGATCACCCTTCTAGGACTTGAAGAGTTCTGATATCAAGTTGTGATGAATTTCAGTTTTATTTTTATGTTCTAACCAAGTACAAGCTACAACTTCAAATATTGCTGCTAAGGAAGCATCTCATGAAACCCGATCAAGTGTTCTTATTTATTTGTTTAAGGCTATGAAGAAAAAGCTTAGAAGTAGACACAAAATAGCAAATAAAAATAAGAAGGATGCTTGAAGTGTATATGACTTTTCATCTCCTCGTATTAAACCAAATCTTCTCTTCTATAGACTAAATATGATGGGGTGATTCAGTGATCCTTATATGACATTGACTCATTTGTTTTTCTTCACCATCCTTGTTGTCCTCTTCAGGACATTCCAGGTGATCAGTTTTCTTCCCAATCTCTAGTTCTGGGCAATGACTCTGGATGAAGTCTGATAAAGTCTGAATGCAGAGAGACTAGCAACTCACTCTTAATTTTACACAATTGCATTTTTGTCATTGTTCTTGCTTGTTGCCACACAACTATGTTGATTCATATTAACATTTCAGCTTATTAAAGTCCCCATATCTTTTTCCTCTATATATGTTATCTCTCTGGATTAGAATATAAACTAATTCACGGAGGAAATACCTCCCTTTTGTCTTTGTGTCTGTGGATATTAGCATATAGAAAGCGCTTAATAAATGCTGGTTTTAAAGCAAGAAAGAACTGGGTTTTAGTTATACTTGTGACATATGCTAGATATGTATTGATAAGGCTGTGAATATTGAGAATGTAGCAAATAGAATGCTGGACTTGGAGTCAGGACACCTGAGTTCAAATACAGACACTAATTGTGTTATCCTGGAAAAATCACTAAACCTTTTTTGCCTCAGTTTCCTCATATGTAAAATGGTGATGATAATAGCACCTACCTTTTGAGGTGTTGTGAGAAACAAATGAGATAATTTGTATAAAGTGCTTAGCATACAAGCTGATACATAGTGGGTAGTATATAAATGCTAGCTGTTTTATTATTATGATGATCATTCCCTTGGAAAATCACTTAACTATCCATTGATTTAGGCGATGTCAGCAAACTATGGCCTGCGGGTAAAATTTAGTCCACTCTATGTTTTTGAGCTAAGAATGTTTTTTATATTTTTCAAATGGTTGAAGAAAATCAAGAAGAGAATAATATTTTGTGACATGTGAAAATTGTATGAAGTTCAAATTTCAGTTTCCATAATTTAAATTTTATTAGAAGACAGCCATGCTCATTCATTTACATGCTGGCAGTGCATACTCATTAGGTCAAAATTGGGGATAAAATAGAAGGAAATATTATCATATTTTGGACCCAAGACTGAGATTGATAATGCATCTTAGTAATTCAGTTGAAAATTACAAGACAGAGATTATATGCGAAACATATACTATAGTCAAGTCAATTCAATGGCAATTATCATTTGAATCACAAGTAATTTTAAACTGCTTCATATACTTCTTGTGTTGTTAAAAACTGAAAACAAGACATGAGATATGCATTCCCATAGAAATTTGCAGCAAATATATTTTCTGAGGTTTAAATACAATTCTGGCAGCGTTTTTAGGAACTCAATGCAAGTGAAAAAGAATTCCCATATCATTTAACTTTGCAATTGAGGAACTTCTACCTAACATAAAATTAAGATATTCACATACTAAAAGGCAAATGTGAAAAGGAGAATCTAACGGAATTCTTTCGATGCCTTCCAAGTGATGAATATGCTCAATTAAAGTCATGTACTTATGGATTGATATTGGTGTTTAGCAGTACCTATCATTGAGAAAAGATTTCTAAAGATGAAATACATAAAATTTCATTATATATCAACATTAGTAGATGAATACTTGCAATTGATTTTTGATGATAGGGAGTTCTACTTTTGAATCCCAATTAAATAAAATACTATTTCCCCCTCCCTTCATAAAATTCCATTCCTCTTATTAGTACACAAAAAATTGTACTCATTATTCTATTTTGAATTTTATCACTAAAATTTTGTGGAAATTTGTTTTTTTTAATCTCTTGTTATATAAGATGCATGATATTCTCAATTTTGTCTCTTGGCCTGGAAAGCTGAAATTATTTACTACCTGGTCCTTTAAAGAAAAAAAAAAGTTTGCTTACTCTTGCTCTAGGCATTTTTAAAAACTATAAATAGAGATACTCTAAAGATACTGACCAGCATTAGCAGAGTAAGTTTACTTGCCTGGTAGTTCCTTATACCAAGGAAATCACATGACTAATTCATAATAAGGAATAAGTAGAGTTTATTGAATAAGGGGATGAAATGGTCAGACGTGTTCCTTATGAAAATCACTTTGGTGACTGTGGATTATGGATTCAGGGGCGACAAATTCTTAGGTTTGGAAGAACAAATAGGAAACTATTTCAATAGTGAGTGTGAGAGGTAATAAGAACCTGAACTAGGACTGGGGGTTAAAAATAGAGAAAGAATATGTGCAAGAGATTTTGTGAAAGTTCCTTGTGTAGAGGAGCTATTAAATTGTACTATATAAGATATTTTCTCCAACATCACAGAAAATTACTGATAGTCATAGTAATGGAATGAAGAGGGTAACATAGAATTCATGTTCATTAATTGCTCACTAGTTTATATTGCTAAAATATAAACTATGGTTTAGATTAGGGCTAATCTAACAAAATTTTCCACTGTGTGATATCAGACCAAACTGCCAAATAGAGATCATTTTACTGAAGAAGTCAGTATAGAAGGGGTTAGAAGGTCTCAAATATGACATCACACACACACACACACACACACACACACACACATACAAATGCAATATTTCAAATGAAGATAAAAGGGAGTAAATCAAAAAATGATATGCATAATCAGGTAGATGTCAAATTAAGATGGATATTTTAAAAACTTGTATTGGGTAGAGTCAAGTATGAAAAATAGAGAATGAAAACAAATTTTGGTAAGGTGCTATAAGATTAGTGTCAGGAGTGCTGAGAAAGGTATAGAAAACTAAGAACAAGAAAAAATATATTTTTAAAATTATAATGGGAAAAGAAAAGGGTCAGAGGAAGGATGGGATCACTATTTTCAGTAGATTAGATGATAATACATGATGACGGAGAGAAAGCACAGCTGTTAAACTTTTCTTTTGTCTTTTTTTTCTGTCAAGGAAAATTACATTTAGACTAGAAAGGAGAGAACAAAAATAGCTAATGGGGAGTTCATGCCTCAAATAAGTAGGGAGAAGATAAGAGCACTTAATGGCCATAATAAGTTCAAATTACTTGGCCCAGATGTCTCCAAGTAGGATATTGAAGGAAAAAAAGGGTAGATGTGATTGCTGAGCCATTTCCCATCATCTTTTTAAGAACATTAAGAATGGGAAAATTACCATAGTATTGAGGAAAGGCAGATAAAGAGATGGTAGATAGATTCACAACTGATTGAATGTCTGGATCCAAAGAAAAGGCATGAATGGTAACTTCATGTCAATTTCAATGGAATTCTCCAATGTACTACCCCAGACATCTGTGCCTGTACCTGCAATGTTTGGCATTTTAATTGAGACTTTGCTTCAATAAAGCATTAGGTGACATGCTTATCAAATTTTCATGTGACACAAAGCTGGACAGTACATCTTACACACAGGTGAGATAATCAGATTCAAAAGAAGTTGACAGCTAAGAGTATTGTACCAAATTGCAAGTAATGATACTTAATGGAAATGGATGTAAAATCAATTTGATAACTACAAGATAGAGGTGACATTAAAATAAAATATGGACATTTTAGTTGAATGCATCTTCAACATGCATTCAAAAGGTTTATATAGCCACCAGAAAAGCTAATGTGATTTGGGGTATGATTTACAGCAATATAGTCAGACCTGGAAATACATAGAGAAACCAAGGTTGTACATTATATGAGGCTTTCCTGGGTTGAAGATGTTACAATAAAAATTATAGGGGAAGGAGAAGAGTTCATGTATGTCCTGCAATCTCCCAAATTCAATATATAGTATAGTCACAAAGAAGGAAGGACAGCACAAATGAACAAATACAAAGAAGACATTAAAAATACTAAGAAGATGAGATTGAAGAAAGAAGCCTGGCCTCAAGTATCTGCACAAAAATTCCAAAAATTTAGGCAAAATTTAAGAATAACTAGAGATCTTAAAGCAAGGGGGCAAATTTGACATCAGAGGTAACACTGACATTTGGTGGCATAAAACCCAGGACTGGATTATTGATTATTTCAAATAAGTACATACCTTATTTGAAAGAAGTAAGCTAAGTAAAAGAGACATGGCAGCATCATAGGTTAAGATCATATTGTCACATGAAGAATTCAAAGAACTAGAGATAGAAATATGATGGTGAGTATTTGAGTAAATGTTAAAATGGCAAGCAGAAATAATTTGTCATTGAAGTGTACTATAGACCACATAAGCAGAAAGAGGAAATAAATGAGATATTTGGAAATTGACCACGGTCATATCATGCTTGGGTTGGGGTGGTAGTGGTGGTCAGTGTGTGAATTATCTAGACATCTTCTGCTGCAGAATCTCAGTGATTCTGAAAGCCTGGCTTCCAATATATAAGACTCATTCAATATCTTCAATTATTCTCTCTCTATTTCCATGCCTCTTAACTCTCCTGTTTCCTTCAATGCCCCATTCCAAATATATCCACCTCATCCACTGTTATGAAGAATAACTACTTCTTAATTTGCAATCTTGTTTTCATCTTAAGCCTTTTCCTTTCCTCTCTCTTTTGGAACTGAAATTTCTCTCATTTTTGATTATATAGAACATCTAGCCACCTTTTGCAGTATTATTTGCATATTAACTTATAAACCTCAAATCACTAGAAAGACCTTCCTTCACCTTGTCATGTCTAGACCCTCCCTTTACCAACATCATTCATCAACTTATCTTCTTTTTGAGGTTCATGCTATCTAAAATTTTCACCATTCCAAATACTGGTAGCTATTATGTATTAACCTATAAATCATTCGTCTTTATTCTTCAATGATATCATTGTCTGGCTAACATTCTTTCTAGCCTAACTCTTGATATCACAGTAGGGGACTTTGATAAACCATGTATTCCAATGCCATGTTCATGAACTCTGAAATTCTTTTATCTGATTGTAATCTTTTATCATTTTGTCTTTTCCGCTGCTGCCTTATCACCACTAACCTTGTGCTTCATCCTCACAATGATCTCTTATCCATTCACCTCTTAGTTCTTTCTCAGTCTATCACCCTTGCACTGGTAAAATTTTCATCACTTCCCATGTTGACATCTGGTCAAGGGGTCAACTAGTGGCTAACCAGTTCAACTTGGTATAATCTTCTACTTGCCACCTTAACCTATTGACAATCATTCCCTGTCAAACCCCAAACTTAGATTGTTCTGACCATTCCATGCCTTCACTCCAATTTTCATGCTTCTAGAGCTGGAGAAAATCATGAAATCATGCTGACTAGGTCCACTACAAATTTTTTATTACACAATCTTATATGGGCTCTCACTTCAACAAGGGAATCCTTTTCCAAACACATAATCTCTTCTCTATCTCACTTGCCACAGTGAATTTCCCAAATTTTTTCATTGCTAATCGAACATGCCATGGACCTCTTCCTTTCAACCTCTCAGCTGACAGTTTGGATTTATGTTTCACTGAAAAAATAAGGCTATTCACTGAAAACTCCCTTTTATCTCTTCATCCTCATCGCACATGTCTCAGGTGCCTTCTGCCACTACTTTCTCCATCACCCCAGAGTTGATGGCTAAGTTTTCCGTGTAAGCATTTACACCTCAGAAATCAGCAAATGTGACAAATCAGAGCTTCATTTTTTTTGTCTAGACTTTAAAAAGTTTTTGAGAAAATGTTAACAATCTGGCCAGATTAAATTTAAAAGTGTGTTGTGAATTCTTGCAGTTAGTAAGTAAGAAATGAATAAAGATCCAGCAAAGGATACAGAGAAGGAGTAGCTAGAATTGCAGGAGTACTAGGAGATATTAGTGTCATAAAACCTAATAAGAATAGAATATCAAGAAGAAGAGGATCATTAACTGGATACAGTGCTGCAGAGAACTGAGGGATGAGGATTCAGAAAGGGTCATTAGATTTTGCAAATAACAGATCACTAATAACTTGGAGAGAGAAGTTTCAGGTGTACTATATAAGGCTAGGAACAAGGTTTCAGAGAGCTAAGAAGAGAGTGAGGGGGAAAAAGTGGAGGCGATGATTGTAAATAGCCTTCTCGAAGAATTTAGCCTTGAAAGGGAGGAGAGATAGAAGCTGATAGCTAGAAGGGAGGGATGGGTCAAGTTAGGATTTTTTGAAGATGGAAAAGACGTGGACATTTGTTAAGTGGTAGTTAAGTAACCAGTAGACAGGGAAAGATAGCATATCGGTGAGAGATTGGAGATAACAGAGGAGTTAATCTACTGTACACAATGTTATGAAATCAGACCACTTGTCCACATAGAGTGGTTTGATTTGGCAAGGAGAAGGGCAACCACTTGATGTGATATAGGGGTGAAGAAAATAGTTGTGAAATTCATCTAAGTGATATGAAATTAGAAAGAGAGCTCTCAGAAAATGGTTTCAATTTTATGAGGCAAGGTGCTCTGCTGAGAGGGCACTGTAGGGGGGAAGTATGGGAAGTTTGAGGAGGGATAAAATGGGTTTTTTTGAAAAGCTGCTGTTGTGAGTATGTGATGAATCAATTAAAGCATTGTGAAAGAAGTGCCTTGCCACGGTGAGGAAAAATTGAGATTATATAACAAATATTTAGTGGATCCAGTGGTTTTGTGATTTTTCTCTAGCTTTGTTAAGCAAGTGAAAAAGAACAAATGCAGCTGATGATGTAAGTGATCAAAAGATGAGGTTTGGGAAGGGCAAGACTTTCCATAAGATAAAGAGGCAAGGGATTCATGGGAAGAATTGTGTAAAATTGAACTGGTTTACCAAAAGCTCAATAAGAGAAAGGAAGAGAGTATAACCAGTGTAGAGGTGATGTGCATGAGAAAGAACTGAGGGGTGAAGGGATTGGAGGTCATGGTGAGAAGAAAGAATAGAGTTTGGGGTTGCAAGGCAGAGGAAGAGGTGAAATGACAGAATTTGTCTGCATAAGGCCATTTCAAAGTTCATAAACATGGAAGTAAAGCAATTTTGGGTAATGGCAATATGAAAGATATGACAATATCTCTGTGTAGTTAAAATGGTACAGAAGAGTAGGTCACAGAAAAATGAGTAAATTCAAGAATTCGGATGTTAAGATATTTAAGGAAGTATCTGTCATCTATCTACCTATTTATCTGTCTATGTGTCTATATATACATACAATGCATGTGTATGTGTGTAGAACACCATCAAGATTCTTGTGGTTGTTTACCAACATCCAAGATACAAAAATCTTGATTGGGATATAAATATACATTAGATAAACATAGAATTAGGAGAGGTTACTGAATGATGGTGGTTGAGGGAAAGCCTAGAAGTGGCAAAGAACATTCTACTTCTATCTCTCTCTGACTAATGAGTTATGGGATATTAGTGAAAGTGTAACCAGGGATAAGAAGGTGGCCAAGGAAGCTGTGTTATGAAGAGAGAGCCAGATTTCACTGGGCACAAGAAGATGGAGGTAGTGATAAAGGAAAAGTTTTAAGATGAAAGCTAGTTTATTACCCATAGAGCAGATAGCTTGTGCTAAAACTAAGGCCTGTCTTTTTAACACCACACTTCTTCTGATTACGTGGTATATCTAGGAGTTATGAAATAATGCAGTTTCTGAAGAATCAAACTGCATATAACACTAGAACCTATGTAGGGGTACATGTTAGGCAAGGACAAGTGATAATACATTATAAGAGAGGAATTATACAGAAATGAGGTAATTGATGTTGCCAGAAAAACTATAACCAGAAAACAAGATGAGCTACTCATGTATTAAGAGTGAAAAATAGCTTATAGATAGCCAACATGCTCCACTGATATCAAAGTAATTTAAAGAGTACACAAAAATTATTTCCCAGAATATTGGTAGAAACTGCTCTCTGGGGTGACTTTACGAGAGGACACAAATAAGAGGTGCATGAGATGAGAAGCTATAAGCAGCGACTTGCATCATTGGAGGGAATACTCATGTCAACCACATCACAGATCCATTAGAATAGGTTAAAAGATGGAAAATGTTAATGAAATGAAAATCATTTCCAAAATGAGCCACTTTTTCACTCCTGTAAAATGATTAACTTTGTGTTTGCCAGAAATCTTTTCAAAGAGTGACTCTCTCTGAGTCTAGAGACCTTGGGGCTGTGTTTTTTATAGTCCTGAATTAGGGCAACAGATTTGACAAAAAGGTGAAGCAATGAAAAAATGGAAGACTGCAAAGTCAGCTAGCTGCGCGTCATTAAATCCCCATGTTAATTTTTATGATCCTTTCACTCTGGGTCAAGTTGCTATAGGGTAATAAGTATAAATAACTCACAAATGAAAAAGGCAGCAAGGAAGGGTAATGAATAGTGTTTATCACCCTGTCTTTCACCACCTGGGTTTGGAGGTTTCCCGGAAAAGCTCTCAAGTGTGATAGCAGCATGTGAACACTAGTGACTAGGATTCAATCATGAGTGACTGTGGACCTAGGCAACTTACTTTCAGAGGCAATTGTTGCATTGGTAACTAAGGTGGGGCTCCAGGTAGGCCCAATGAAGGGAGGTCTGATTATATCTTTGCTCCCAAGTAGGCCCAAAAGCCTTAGCTACTAGGCGCTAAGCCTGTGTGGGAGTGAAGCCCCCAGGGTCCTAAGGGGAGTTGCTAAGACCAGAGCCAATAGTAAGAGCTTAAGTTCTGGTAGCTCAGATGACGGCTAAAGAGTACATAAAAAGAGAAGACAGAGCTTTTTGCTTAGGGCTCTCACTCTTGGTGGTGTGCTGATGTGTAGACTCTGGGCAGCTGTACTTAAGAGCCCTCCAGCTTGCAAACCTGGATGTTTGGACTTTGTTAAACTCTGGTAACCATGCATTGAGATTTGAATCAGACAAGGTATGTCTGATGATGTTTGTAATTTGTTTGTATTTGCTCTGAAGTTCAGGGTGCTGGCTTCTCCCCCTGAGCTGAGTGAATGATATTTGTATGTTGGATTAAAGTAAGATTGTTAACCCCTCAATGTTGCTTTCCTTAGTAAAGCAGATCAAAAGAACTTGGGCTTGCAGCATTCTGCGTGCTGGTTGTTGTTGGTTTTATGTAGCCACAGTAGCTGCTAGTCAAATTGTTGCAACATTATCCCCAGTCTATACAGATCTATAAAAGAAATGTCAGGATCTTTTCTCGATGCTATTTTTTTTTGTGGTGGAAGCAAGGCCATGGGTGACTGGGTACAATTTTAGGGAATGAATTTGACAGTGTTTATTAGACTGCTGTAAATTATTGAAGTGCTTCATACGATTCATTATTCACACTAATGGGGAATAGCTGTAATTGCATCTGTAGATTCCAAGACTTGCTTGTAAAATCACAGGCATTTATCAAGAACTGACTATACGCCAGGCACTGTGGTGAGCACTGGAAATAAATATGCAAGGAGAAAAGGAGTTCCTGCCCTCAAAGAGCTTACATTCTAATGGAAGAAGATAACATATAAAAGGAAGGTGAAAAGAGGAGTGTTGGAGTGTTACCAATGTCAGGGCATGGTAAAGAAATTTCTGACAGCTAGGAGAGCAGCTTGGAGGGCAATAAAGATACGGCTAATCTGGGTACACTCCTTTAAAAAGTGGTTTCCTCCAGTCTGAAGGAGAGGCCACAGGACAGAGGGTCCAGTGTGAGAATTCCAGAAATGAAGTGAATTTCTGGGGAGAAAAGTTTTCTATGACCTGGTAGAGAAAGCCCAGTGAATCAGGAGTGCATCTTGAAGAGAATTGCCTGTGTCTTTATACAATCTCTGAGTGAGTGTTTGCAGGCATGAGCTGTGAGGTAGTGTGTATGTTAAAGAAAATGTGTCAGTATGATCATGAGTTAGAGAGCACAGCTTGTGTGATCCAAGTCCAGATCCTTGGTCTAGTGAAGGATATGATTAACCTTTGGCTGCCTGGATAGTTAGGAAGACAATTTGTATCTGTGAATGACTCACTTTTAGAACACTGAGCTAGTGAGCAGTGTTTAGTAGAATCTATCAATGTAGAAACCCCCAGAGTTGGTCATGAATCTTGATCTATGGGAGCACTTTGGTGGGGAAGCCTTTTCTATAAAGTTTTCACAATGATTTGAGAGTTTTGAGTCAGGAGCTAATCCTTATGGTGGCACTACTGTGATAACAAAGACGTGGCTCTCATCTTTGCCAAGGCCAAAACACCTCTTCTATACCATATCACATCTTTAATCATCCCGTTTGTCCCCTGTAGTCAAGGAGACCTGAGTTCAACTCTAGCCTCAGACACTTCCTAGCTGTGTGCCCCTCTGTATGTCTCCTCAAATGTAAAATGAGGATCATAATAGCACCTACCTCAGAGGGTTGTTGTGAGGATTAAATGAGAAAATATTTGTAAAAAGCATTTTAGCGTAGTACCTGGAATGTAGTGTTTATCCTCTTCTCCTTCCTCTTATTTGAATCTTCGACCTGCCTATCTAGCAGTACTTTCTTTGTCTTCAAATATGCCAAAGCTTCTCCCATCCTTAAAAAAATATTCACTAGACTTTAGTATCCCTTCAAGCTATCATCTTATATCTAACTTTCCTTTCTTAGACAAATCCTTGAAAAAGATTTCTATATTTGCTACCCCACCTTCCTCTCCTCTCAACCCTTTAGAATCTGGCTTCTGACCTCATCCTTAAATTAAAATTGTTCTTTCCAAAGTTACCATTGATCTGTTTTTTGCAAAAAATCTGTTGGTCTTTGCTCAGTTCTCAAACATCTCAAATTGTTTTCTGTATTTGACACTGGTGATTTTCCCTTTCTCCTGAACACTGCCTTTTCTGGATTTTTGTGGAGCTGTTTTCTCCCGGTTTTTTCCTTCTTCCTATCTGGTTACTTCTCAGTTTCCTTTGCTTATTCATCATTTATACCATGTCACATAACTGTAAGATTCCCATAAGATTTTGTTCTAGGTCCACTTTTCTTTACCTTTTACACCTTCTTTTTCGGTAAACTTACCAACTCCCATTGGTTTAACTATCATCTCTATGCAAAAGACTCCTAGATGTGCATTAATCTCTCTCCTGAATTTCAGTCCCACATCAAAATTAGCTTTTTTAATTTAATGTTTTTATTTTCCCCTCAATTACATGTAAAAATAATTTCAATATTATTTTAAATAGTTTTTGAGTTCCAAATTCTCTCCCTCCCACCCCATCCCCCACATTGCGAAGACCAGTAATTTGATATAGGCTATGCAAGTGCAGTCATGCAAAATATATTGCCACGTTAGTCATAGTGTGAAATAAAACACTGAAAAAAACAACAACCAGAAAAATGAAGAAAATAAGGAAAAAGTATGCTTCAATCTACATTCAGACTCCATTAGTTCTTTCTCTGGACATGGGTAGCATTTTTCATCATAAGTTCTTCAGAATTGTCTTGGATAATTTTATTGTGAAGAATAGCTTAATTATTCACAGTTGATCATCATGAAATATCTCTGTTACTGTATATAATGCTCTTCTGGTTCTGCTTATCTTACTTTACATCAAGTCATATAAGCCTTTCCAGTTTTTTCTGAGAATACCCAGCTCATCACTTCTTGTAGCATAATAGTATTCCATCACTATCATATACAACAGGTTCAGCCATTCCCCAATTGATGGACATCCCCTCAAGTTCCAATTCTTTACTTCCACTAAAAGAACTGCTATAAATATTTTTGTACACGTAGATCATTTTCCTTTGTGCATGTGTGCGTGTGTGTGGTTTTTTTTTATCTCTTTGGCATACAGAATTAGCAGTGGCATTGCTGGGTCAAAGGGTATGTATGGTTTTATAGCCCTTTCAGCATAGTTCCATATTGCTCCAAAGAATGGTTGAATTAGTGTACCACTACACCAACAGTGCAATTTTCCCACATCCCCTCTAACATTTGTCATTTTCATTTTCTGTCATATTAGCCAATTTGATATGTATAGGATGGTAGCTCAGAGTTATTTTAATTTGTATTTCTCTAATCAATAGTGAATTAGAGAATTTTTATATGACTATAAATGATGACTTCATTTGAAAATTGCCTGTTCACATATCCTTTGACTATTTATCAATTGGGGAGTGGCTCTTAGTTTTCTAATTTCTATATATTTGAGAAACTAGGTTTTATCAGAGAACTTTGCTATAATTTTTTTCACATTTTTTATGATTACCATGTATTTCCCTCCAACCTATTTCCCCCTATTTATCCTACTCTCTTTCTCTCCTTTCACTCTGTCCATTCTCAAAAATATTTTGCTTCTGACTTTTTCCTCTCCCAATCCACTCTCCCTTCTACCAGCACCCCCCTCTCATATCTCCTTCCTCTCCTACTTTCTTGTTGGCAATATAGATTTATACATCCAAGTGAGTGTGCATATTATTCCCACTGTGAGCCAATTCTGATGAGAATAAGGTTCAAGTGCTCCTCCCCCACATCTCCCAAATTTGCTGTAAAAACTTTCACACCTCGTTTATGTCAGATAATTTACCCCTTTTACCTCTCTCATCCCTTAATTTTATGATTTTTAGGTTATTCCATCATATTCAACTCATACCCATGTCCTCTGTATATATTCTTTCTAACTGCCATAATAATGAGAAAATTCTTATGAGTTATAAGTTTCATCTTCCCATGTAGGAATGTTAACAGTTTAACCTTATTAAGTCCCTCATGATTTCCCCTTTCTGTTTACCTTTTTATGCTTCTCTTGAGTCTTGCATTTGAAAGTCAAAATTTCTATTCAGCTCTGGTCTTTTCATCAAGAATGCTTGAAAGTCCTCTATTTCTTGGAATGTTCATTTTCCCCCAGGAAGGATTATACTCTGTTTTGCTGGGTAGGGTGATTCTTGGTGGCAATCCTAGCTCTTTTGCCCTCCAGAATATCATATTCTAAGTCCTCTGATCCTTTAATGTAGAAGCTGCTAAATCTTGTGTTATCTTCCCTGTGGCTCCATGATATTTGAATTGTTTCTTTTTGGCTGCTTGCAGTATTTTCTCCTTGATTTGGGAGGTCTGGAATTTGATTATAATATTTCTGGGAGTTTTCATTTCAGGAACTCTTTCAGGAGATTATCAGTGTATTCTTTCAATTTCTGTTTTACCTTGTGGATCTAGAATATTGGGGCAGTTTTTTCTTCATAATTTCTTGAAAGATGACATCTAGTCTCTTTTTTAGTCATGGCTTTCAGCTAGTCCAAAAATTTTTAAATTATCTCTCCTGGATCTATTTTCCAGGTAAGTTGTTTTTCTTTTTTTTTTAAGTTGTTTTTCTAATGAGATATTTGACATTCTATTTTTTCCGTTCTTTTGATTTTGTTTTATTCTTTATAAAGTCATTAGCTTCCACTTACCCAAATTTGAATGTTTTAAGGAATTATTTTCTTCAGCAAGCTTTTGTAATTCCTTTTTCACTTAGCCAATTTTTTTCCATAAATTTTTGTACCTCTTTTTCCTCATTTGACCAATTCTGCTTTTTAAGGAGTTATTTTCTTCAGTGCATTTTTGTGTAACTTTTTCCATTTATTCAACTCTTCTTTTCAAGACATTCTTCTCTTCACTGAATTTTTGTGCTTCTTTTGCCATTTGGCCTTTTCAGTTTTATTTTAAGGTTTTGTTTTCTTCAGTATTTTTGTGCCTCCTTTACCTAGCTGTTGACTCTTTTTTCATGATATCCTCACATTACTCTCATTTCTCTTCCCAAGTTTTCCTCTACCTCTCTTACTTGATTTTTAAGATTCTTTTTGAGTACTTCCATAGCCTGAGACCCATTCATGTATTTCTTTGAGGCTTTGGATACAGTAGTTTTGACTTTGTTGTCTTCTTCTATTTGTGTTTTGATCTTCTTTGTCACCATAGTAACTTTCTATAGTTGGGATATTTTTCTGCTGTTTGCTTATTTTTTCTAGCCTATTTCTTGACTTTTAAATCTATGCTAAAGTGGGGCTCTGTTTCTGGAGTGCAGAGGGTACTGTCTCAAGCTTCAGGATTTTTGTGCAGCTGTTTTCAGAGACAATTCTGGGATAGTTCTGTAAGTTTTCAGTTCTTCTAAGGTATTATGGTTTTGGGAGAGGTGTGTTTATTACTCCCCTGTTCTATGCTCTGATCTGTGAGTGATCACAAAAACTCTTTTCTACTCTACAACTGTAACCAGAGTACAATCTCCCTGTGGCCACAAGCTCTGGTATGCTAGTGTTCCTCTTTGCTCTGGGACTGAGACCCAGGACTATGACCCAGATCCAGGCATGAGAAATGCAACAGAGTCCTGCCTCCCAGTGCCAGCAAAGGGACTCCCGTAAACTCTTTCTCACCAATTTTATAATGCCTTTACCATTTATAGGCCAAGCAATCTAACAACTTTCACTCCCACCACTGATTCAGTAATCCCCAAGGCCTATTGCAGATTGGCTAGTGTGCAGCCTGTGCTGAACTGTGCTCTATACTCACTTTCTTGCCAAACATCTAAGTTGTCTTTGGGTGGAAAGGTATTCCACCTTTTGCTTTGCTGGGTTCAGATGCTTCCAAATTTGTTCTGAAGCATTAAAGTTGTCTAGAAGGGTTTTGGGGAGAGCTCATTTGAGTCCCTGCCTTTTCTTTGCTGTCTTGGCTCTGCCTCCCACAATTGTCTTTTGGATAATTGAAACTTCACATTCTGGAAGCAGCTCTAATTGAACATGACAAATATTGAATTTATTATCTTTGTTCCAACCCCAACCCTCTCTCATACTACCTTATTTCTGTCAAAATCATAACCATCCTTTCTGTCTCTCAGGTTCATACATTTGCAATTATCTTTGAGTCTTCTTTCTTCCTCACCTTACATAGCAAAATAGCTATCCATTTTCACCTCCTAAATGTCTCTCACATTTGACCCTTTCTATCTACTCACACAACTATCACCTTAATCTAGGCCTTTACCACCATTCACTAAATTATTGAAGTGGTCCTCTAATTGGTTTACATACTGAATTTCTCTCCTCACAGATACTTACTGTTTACTGCTTCCAAAACAATTTTACCTGAGTGCAAATTTGAACACATGACTCTCCTTTTCAACCAACTCCAATGGTGTCTTATTGCCTCCATATATTAAAATACTGGCTCTGCTGTTTGGCTTTTAAAGTCTCATATAATCTGGCCTCAAACTGATTTGCAAGCACCATTTCACATTGCTCCCCTTCCAACTCCCTGAAATCAAGCCAAAATGACCACCTTTTTTTCTTCAACATGAAACCTATCTCATGTCCTTCCCTTTGCACCGGCTGCCCCAAAGTCTGATGCACTCCTTCCTCACTTCTGCCTCAGGGAGTCTTCTGCTGCCTTTAAGATGCTACTCAAGCATCATTTGTTTGAAGCTTTTCATGATACCCCCAGCAGAGCAGGCCTTCCCTCCCCAACTAAATTGTATTGAACAACCTTATTACCTTTATACTTATGAATGTATATATTTTATGTACACTTATATTCCCATTAGGATACAAATTCTAATAGAGTTAATAAAACAGACATTGTTTCATTCTTTGTATTTGTTTCCCTAGAACTAGCTCAGTACCTGGAACAGATTAGGCCTTTATTGATTATTGAATGATTATTGATTCTATGATGAGAAACAGTGATATATTCAGATTTTTCTGAATCCTTTTTAGAAGGTCACATAAATGGCAACTTTGAAAAATTACTCCTATCACATAGCCCTGAGTTGGAGATAAAATACTCTTAATACTAAATCATAAAACTGTCTCATCATTTCAGTAAAAATCTTTGGTGGTAAACAATTTTAAAGAGCATTTGCCATATCTTCAAAAACTCTGCCAAGATCAATAAAATGTAGAATCTTCAGAAATCAAGTAAGCCCAGCTTTAGCCACGATTCATAAATTCTCAGTGTCATTTTTGTATCTCCTGGTCACAATGTGGCATCTATGAGACCGATGTCTCACCTAAAAGGCAAGAATTAGGTAGATGACTTCTAGTCATAATACTTTAACTTTTGTCATTAGTCTCATAAGATTCATACTTATTACTCTTGGCAAATTTAAGTGGAGAGGGAATGCCAAGGTGCACCAGACTGTCTAATGACTGGTGCAATTTCACTGGGGTAGGGTTAGCCCAGGTCCCAGCAAATCTAGAATGAGCCCATACCATCAGGAGAGGAGATGGGCTTGGGGAAAGCTTTCAGCCATTTTCTGTTGAGAGCTGACTCCATAGCCTGTGACCATATGTTGAACATGTCCCATGAAAAGTGTGAATGGGTATATTTACTTCTTGCTATACACTTGTTTCCTGGCATTTCCAGACATTTTACTATTACCAGGCACAATGAGTTTAAGCTGCTAATAATTTCTTTCTGGTCAGTGAACCAAACAATTGCATCACATTGCATGTAATCTTCAAGTCTAGCTTAGCTGTTTTCATCAGAAATCAGAGGCATTTTCACTTGTTTCTAACTGTTCTGTATTGTTGGGGTTGTAGCTGAGTAACCAAGGGATTTCTGTGTCTAGTTTCTCAAATGAAAGAGTTTGTTTTTGAAAACTGAGAAAAATGTCTCAAGTAAATGCACCAGAGACCAGCTTAATTGAGCTGTGGTCTGAAGGTCTGGAGATGAGAGAGTCCAAGCTCTTGAATAAGTTTTATCAGCATAATACTTTCAGGAATCATTAAATATGCTCCACTGTAAGGATTCTGACCTTCCTAAAAATACCTACTGCTGTAAACTAAAAATCAATAGACTTTGATTTGTGGTGAAAAACAAAATATGGAGAAATAGACAAAGTACAGACTAGCACACTGCTTCTCTTAACCTGTTCATAGATAAGGCATTCCTCAAACTTAATCCAGAAATATTTTCTTCAAAATTATTGGGTAGAAGATGGTTTTCTTAATTTGTGCAAGAATTTCACTCTTTTTATCCACTTATGTTGCATTTGGAGATATAAAACAGAAATCAAAAGATGGCTAGCAGAGATTCCTTTTATTGACTTAAGGTAATACACATTCTTACTGAAATTTCTTCTAAAGGATCTTTTAATAACTAAATAGGATCCTAAGCCACGTATTGGTATAAAGCAGAGAATGGATAAATATATCTATATGATCCCAGTAATAGATAGGGAAAGTCTGAATCTGTGATTTCATTGGCACAGAGGACTCCTAATGAAAGAATTCCCTCTACCAATTCAGTTTGGCACCTTTTTTCAATTTGTAGTGCTAGAGAGTCGCCTCCAGCCCTGAGAGGTTCAGAGACTTGCTTGTGGTTATAAAGTACATACATGTCAGAAGTGGACCTTGAACCTGGACATTCCTGTCTCTTAAGGCAGATATCTATTCCATGCTTTCATAGATATTTGCAAAAAGTATATATATATATATATACACACATATATATATATACATACACATATATACACACATATATGGATGTATATGGATATATACACACATATACACATATACATACATATGATATATATATATACACACACACATAGGTATTGTGTGTGATATTCTTGTTTGCACATGTGTAAGTAAATATGCCTAAATGTTATGTGAGGTATTAATTCAAAGTCCATTTTGGACTTGGATGGTAATAGGAGAAAAAGAGCTATTGTATTTCCTTGGAGAGCAACATGAAATTGGTGCTATGTAGTTTGTCTGATTCCCTTCCCAGCGATCCTGTCCTTACAGATTCTTAGCTTATTAGAGAGTTTGAGCTGAAAGAGACCCTGCAGTCCAATGCTTCATTTTTTCCCTATTTTATTTTACTCTGAACTTAAGAAATAAAACAAGCATTTCTATAACCTAGTAGAATATAAAAAAGATGATTGCACATGAAATTGCAAAGCTATTATGAACAACTTGCATTCTTTTTAAATATATAATACAATTTTCATGTAACTTTCTTTTCACTCTTTTTTTCTTTCCTCCCCTCCCACCCTAGAAATGGCTAACTTTAGACACTAATATGCACATATGTGTATGTAAACATATATGTATACATATACATATATGTAAGATCATTCTATACATATTTCTATTTATCACTTTTTCTCTGGATACAGATAGTGTCTTCCTTCACAGGTCATTTGTAGTTAATTTGGGTATTTATAAGAGTCAAAATGACTTAGTTACTCAATGAAAAAAGTGAGACAGAAAAGATAAGTTACTTACCTCAGTTGCTATAGTAAAGTATGTTGGCTCTCCTTAAAACCAATAGAGGACGGAGAGCTAGAACTCTAAGGGTGGAGTTAGTGAGGGAGGGAGTAGAAATATATGAGGTAGAAGGTGGTCCTCATAGTTGCTACAGCCTATATCACTCACAAACATGTACCCTTCTTTAGAAAAGCAATGGATATGTGGTCCTCATTAAAGGCACAAAGTGAGGGATCAATCAATCAAGCATTTAAGAAGGTCCCATGAGAGTGGGCAGTCTGCTAATGTCAGAAAGACCTAGATACAAATCTTTCTTCCCACACTTATGACTTGTTTGACCTTGGGCAAGTCAAATAACCCCTATGGACCTTCTCTGTATATCAAAGGAGTCAGACTCAGTGACATCTTTGGTCCTTTCTAACCCTAACTGTATGGTTCTATGAGTCAGGAACTGTGAAAGTGCTAGATTATAATAGTAAATTAAGCTCCCTTTTGTATGACACTTTATAACTTATAAAATGCTTCCCTTACAACAATCCTGCATGCTAGTTAGCATTAGTATGACTATATCCATTTTAGAGATAAAGAACCTGAAAATCATAAGTATTGAGTGACCTGCCCATCATTACAAAGTGAATTACAGTCACAACTAGGACTCCCAGATCTTTTGTCTACAAGACCTGCATTCTTTTCATTGTTACTGTTGTTGTTTATTCTTCATTCTTGAAGGGGTCCATGATACCAGGAAGGTGATGACATACCATACAAGTGAATTGGACCTGTTTAAGACCTTAGTATAAAAAGGCCAAGGTCTCCCACTGCATCCAGGGCCATCTCCAGTCATGCTGATCTATATCTTGCCACTGGACCCAGATGGCTCTGAAGAAGGTGAGGCTGGTGACTTTCCACAGCTTTCCTTCACTTAAATCTACTCCGTTCATTATCCCAGGAGGACAGGCCATTCCTTTTCCCAGTGTTATAATCAAGTATTGTTTTCTTAGAGACATTTCTAAAGCGTAAGGAAAGAAGATACTCTGACAAAAATAAGGGCCTTGCTGCAAGTTTCTGGTGCGTGCCTCCTGTATTATTTATCGGCTTAGAAGCACCACTATTCTAGTTGTTGCCTGAAGTAACCATTAGAAATAAAATATTTAGTAACTTTATCACTTTTCCTCATCAAAGACTAAGTTTAGATGAAATGTATTTCCCAGGCGATCACAGTTCTCAGTTTCTGGCTTTCTACGAGATTCAGTGTTAGGCTTTCTCTTTCTATCCCACCCGCCAGCATTCTTTTCCCCTCCATTGCCAGTCTCTTCTAGCTTTTAACTCAGATCGCAGTCATTTACTTGAAGACACAAATTGAACTCATACTTTTAGTGCTACTGACTTGTTGCATTGTGTGAAATGACCGTTTTTCAGTAAGTCCAAGTCTAGGCTTGCTGGCGCCACCTGCTGGTTCTCCCTGCTTTCCTCTTGTTTTGGGTTCTCCAGCTTCAACCTTAATTTACCAGAGATGTCAAACGTTTTTTTCGCTCTCTCTTGCCCTGCTCTGTGAGAACAGTAAAATACTCCTTTTAAAAGGTCATTTTTGGGAATGAGTGAACCTTGGTCTCATCAGATTTGGCCTAAGGAGGGAATACCATACATACCCAATTGGGAATCTTACCCCACAGGAAAGAAGGAAGAAGATAAAAAAAAGGGGGGAATGATGGAGGGGAGGGCTGATGGGGGTGGAGGTAGTCAAAAACAAATACTTTCGAAAGGGGACAGGGTCAAGGGAAAAAATTCAATAAAGGGGGATGGGTTGGGAAGGAGCAAAATATAGTTAGTCTTGCACAATGGTATTGTGGAATGATTATACATAATGATACACATGTGGCCTATGTTGAGTTGCTTGACTTCTTAGGGAGGGTGGGTGGGAAGGGAAGAGGGGAAAGAATTTGGAACTCAAAGTTTTAAAAACAAATGTTCAAAAACAAAAAAAAAGTTTTTGCATGCAAGTAGAAAATAAGATACACAGGCAATGGGGTGTAGAAATTTATCTTGCCCTATAAGAAAGGAAGGGAAAAGGGGATGGGAGGGGAGTGGGGTGATAGAGGGGAGGGCTGACTGGGGAACAGGGCAACCAGAATATACACCATCTTGGAGTGGGGGGATGGGTAGAAATGGGGAGAAAATTTGTAATTCAAACTCTTGTGAAAATCAGTGCTGAAAACTAAATATGTTAAATAAATAAATTAATAAAAAAATGTCATTTTTGCCCTTAAAAAGACTAAAGGGAGACAGAAGGGGGATAAAAGTGCAAGAGAAAGCATTTGCCAGACTGACATCCTTTTGAGGTCCACTATCTGTTACTACTCTGTCTCACTTAAATCCAATTCACGCGCAAGTAAAGACATTATCCTGTCATGTTACTAGTCTTCTTTGAAAACAAGTACAAACAACTACTAGTGTAACTCACTCCAATAAATAATTGACAGGCCATTGATTTTTACTGCATAATTCCATCTTTGATGACCTCATCCTTCTCCAGTGGAGTGGCTTTTTAGAATCTAGATTCACAATAGCTTTGTTTCGCATGCATATTAATTGGTGGCAGACAATTTTACCCACAAATAAAGACAGGGTCATGATTTTATAATGTTTCAGAGAGGATCAAACATAAAATGATACTAAACAAAGGCAAAAAGAAAAACCTCATCAAAAACAAAGCAAAAGATTGATGTTTTTTGGGAAAACTGTGCTACAAAGCAACCTGAAAATAGGTGAAGAAAATCTCATTCTCTAAGATAGGAAGTTTTAGGGGAAAGAAAAAAACATCATAAGAAATAAGGATAGCCAAGCAAAAAGAATCCATTTAGTGGCCACATCCAAAGAATGTAAGTTTCCTTTTGTAGATTGTTTCCAACACTTCTCAGGGGGTAATAATATATTTCATCAGAGATTCTCTGGAAACTTCATGACAATTCTTAAATCTTTCAAAGTTGTATTTCTTGAGAATGTTGCTTTCCTTGCATAAATAATTCTCCTGGTTTTATTCACTTCACTCACCATCAGTTTATATTATATATTATTCTCTTGAATGATTTCTTTTTTGTCCTTTCATACAATGCAACAAAATTCGTTACACTAATATACCACAATTTGTTTGGCTATCCTCAATTGTAGTCAGTACCCTAGACTCCAGTTCTTTCGGTTTCTTCTTTTAAAAGAAATCTAAAATACTATTTTAAGATACATGTTGTACTGACTATGATGTTCCATTTCTTAAGCTGGGTCCAGGACTGGACATGATAAGGACCTAGGCAGGGCTCATCTTCCATACAGTTACCAAAGCAATATGTCTAAAGCCTAGGATATTTCTCTGGCTTAAAAAGCTCTGGAATATCTCTGTTGCCTTGAGAAGGAAAGGAATTCTCCTCTATTTCACATGTAAAGTTTCTTGTAGTCAGATCCCAGCCCATTTTTCCTATTACTCTTCTTTGAACACCACATTGCAACCCTATGATGTTCTAGGAAATTTTCATCTTGGGGTGTCTTTCAGAAGATAACCAGTACATTTTTTCCCATTTCCCTTTGCCATTTGATTGTGAGAGATTTACAGAGCTTTCTTCTATGATTGCTTAAAAGGTGATGTCAGTGGTCCTTTTATTGATTGCGGCTTTTGAGTAGTCCACTGATTACTAATATTTTTCCGAGGTAAGTGTTTTTGCTATGAGAAACTTTACATTTTCTTCTTTATTTTCAGTTTTCAAGCTTTTAATATTTTTTCTCACTATGTCAATTATTGGCTTCTAACAATCCATTCTAGTTTTTCATAGTTTGTTGCTTAAGAAAGTTTTTGTATCTCTTGAGCCATGCTGTTAATTTCCCTTCAATCCTTTTTTCTGTAACTCGTTTCTTTTCCATTTTTGCCCGCTAGCATACTTATTCATTGATTTAATAAATTTTAAATTCATTTTATTACATTTTTTGGCCTGATTATTTCTTTGCAGGCTTCAGATTGGGCTAGAAGGTGGAATTAAACTCTGTTCTGTTTCTAGAATCTGAGTTAACACTGCTACTGCTTGCTTCTGAACTCAATCCTCTTTGGATACAATACCCAGGGCCTGCAACTGCCCCTCACCCTGGATTGCTACCCCCAGCTGCAAGTCCTTTCCTCAGTCAGCCCTGGATCTGTGACCCAGAATGGTATGACAGGTGACCAAGTTGACAGTTGACACCTGTTCCTCTTCACCCCTTGGTATGCTTCTGTGACCTCCTTTGCTCTGATGTATAGCCTCTCCCTGGGTGCTGAAATGTTCCATATGCCCAGTGTTCACAGAATACTCTGTCTCCTTATACTGACTTGAGAAGGAAAAAATGATATAACTTTTCCTTATATTTCCCCATCAAGTTTTAATACATCAGTCAAAATTTTCTAGATATATTTGTATACATTTTATTTTTTCCTTTTTGTGTATGTGTATGGGGCGGGGGAGGAGGAGAACATCTTGGATCTACATCCCTACATTTACTTACCTTAAGTTTTGCATTTCCTTACGTGAGTGCACATTATTTTCCTTAATAGATTATAAATTTCAGTAAGCTGGGTGAGACAGTAGATAGGATCCTGGGCCTGGAGTCAGGAAGAATTGAGCTATGACCTCTGACAGTTACTCATTGTATGACCCTAAGCAAGTCACTCAGCTTCTCTCTGTCTCAGTTTTCTCAACTGTAACATTGGGATAATAACATCACTTACCCCTCAGTGTTGTTTTGAGGCTGGAGGATAAAATGAAATAATTTTGTAAAGCACCTGACTCAGTGACACATAGCAGATGTTTAATGACTCCTTCTTTCTTCCCCTCTTCCCTTCCCTTTCCTGGCAGGTATTACTATTTTGTGTCTTTGTATTCACTATGGCTGGCACATAGTAAGTGCTTAATAAATGTTGATTGATGGATGGTCTGAATTGAACCTCCCCCTCCTCCAGTGGTGATGAGGGGAAGGTATTATGGAATTTAAGCACACATGGTGTCGGACCCCAATTTTAGTTGTAAACCCCAAAACCAGAGCTCATCCTAGGAAAGGGAAATGATTAGGTCAGCTCCATGTCTTTATTTCTCTCAAACTGGCTTGACATGCATTGCGTGGGAGTTTAGTCCAAATCTGGGCCTCCTAAGGGAGCCAGTTCAGAACTAGCTTGATTTGGGATTTGGGGTATGGGGTTATATGCCCTTTGAAGAGGAGGTGTTCCCAAGGGGTGCCAATCAACTGATTGGTCAGAACATTAGGAGGTGGGCCATATCAAAATGAGGTCTTGAATATATGACTTAGGTCACTTTATATCTTTTCAACAGGGGCTCATACTATCTTCAGATCAGACAAGTCCCCCCATCATGCCAGATGACTCCCAGTCTTGGGCTATCTAGTCAGAAGGATCTGTCCCTACCTAAACCCAAGCAGATTAAATCAATTCAGGACTGGGTTGGAGTTTGACCAGGGTGAGAAGATTCAATGTAATCTCATCGTCAGTAGTGTCCTTCTAAAGGAGAGACTGAATTTGTAAGGGGGCAGGGGGGAAGGGCTAAGGGGAAACTCAGTCTACAAGACACTGATTACTAACATTTAAAATATTTTTTACAATGGAGAGTAGGTGTAAGGGATAACATATAGCAGTACCTAGAACTGGGTGGTCAAGTCAATTCATTGAAAAGGGCTAAGAGGCAACACCCTAGACCAGGTGTGGGGAACCCACAGCCTCAAAGTCACATGTGGTCTTCCAGGTCCTTCGGTGCAACTTTTTGACCGAGTCCAAGTTTCACAGAACATATCTTTTTATTAAGGGATTTGTTCTGTGAAGTTTGGATTCAGTCAAAGGGCTGCATTTGAGGACCTAGAGGGCCATATGTGGCCTTGGGGCCACAAGTTCCCCACCCCTGCCATAGATAAAAATAATACTGAAGCTAGAAAATGATTGCAAGATCTGGATTTAAGGTGGAAGGTCTTTGAAAATGATGATGATAAAACTTTAAAATATTGAATAGTACGTCAGTTTCCTTCATTATCTATTATTTTTTCCATTTCTAATTTCCATGATTTTGTCAAGACAAAGCATGCCAGAATAGATACTTCTAGGCCCAGTATTGTGATTTTATTTTTTTAAATTTATTTAATATATTTAGTTTTCAGCATTGATTTTCACAAAAGTTTGAATTACAAATATTTTCCCCATTTCTACCCTCCCCCCACTCCAAGATGACGTATATTCTGGTTGCCCCATTCCCTAGTCAGCCCTCCCATCTGTCACCCCACTCCCCTCAAATCCCCCTTTCCCTTCTTCTCTTGTAGGGCAAGATAAATTTCTATGCCCCATTGCCTGTATATCTTATTTCCTAGTTGCATGCAAAAACATTTTTTTGTTGTTGTTTTTGAACGTCTGTTTTTAAAACTTTGAGTTCCAAATTCTCTCCCCTCTTCCCTCCCCACCCACCCTCCCTAAGAAGGCAAGCAATTCAACATAGGCCACATGCGTATCATTATGTAAAACCCTTCCACAATACTCATGTTGTGAAAAATTAACTATGTTTTGCTTCTTCCTAAGCTATCCCCCTTTACTGAATTTTCTCCCTTGACCCTGTCCCTTTTCAAAAGTGTTTTTGATTACCTTTTCCCCCCATCTGTCCTCCCTTCTATCATCCCCCCTTTTTTATTTTCTTCCTCCTTCTTTCCTGTGGGGTAAGACACCCAATTGAGTGTGTATGGTATTCCCTCCTCAGGTCAAATCCAGTGAGAGCAAGATTTACTCATTCCCCCTAATCTGCCCCCTCTTCCCTTCCTACAGAACCACTTTTTCTTGCCACTTTTATGTGAGATAATTTACCCCATTCTATCTCTCCCTTTCTCCCTCTCTCAATATATTCCTCTCTTATCCCTTAAATCGATTTTATTTTTTTTTTAGATATCATCCCTTCATATTCAACTCACCCTGTGCCCTTTGTGTGTGTGTGTGTGTATGTGTATATATATATATATACATATATATATATATACATATACACACGCACATATATAATATATATACCTACATAGACACACACACACACATATATATATATATATATATATATATATGTATACACTTATATATGCATATTCCTTTCAGCTACTATGATATTGAGGTCTCATGAATCATACACATCATCTTTCTATGTAGGAATGTAAACAAAACAGTTCAACTTTAGTAAGTCCCTTATGATTTCTCTTTCTTGTTTACCTTTTCATGCTTCTCTTGATTCTTGTGTTTGAAACTCAAATTTTCTATTCAGCTCTGGTCTTTTCACTGAGAAAGCTTCAAAGTCCTCTATTTTATTGAAAATCCATATTTTGCCTTGGAGCATGATACTCAGTTTTGCTGGGTAGGTGATTCTTGGTTTTAATCCTAGCTCCATTGACCTCCAGAATATTGTATTCCAAGCCCTTCGGTCCCTTAATGTGGAAGCTGCCGGATCCTGTGTTATCCTGATTGCTTTTCCACAATATTCAAATTGTTTCTTTCTGGCTGCTTGCAGCATTTTCTCCTTGACCTGGGAGCTCTGGAATTTGGCAACAATGTTCCTAGGAGTTTTCTTTTTGGGATCTATTTGAGGAGGTGATTGGTGGATTCTTTCAATTTCTATTTTACCCTCTGGCTCTAGAATATCAGGGCAATTCTCCTTGATAATTTCTTGAAAGATGATATCTAGGCTCTTTTTGTGATCATGGATTTCAGGTAGTCCAATAATTTTTAAATTATCTCTCCTGGATCTATTTTCTAGGTCAGTGTTTTTTCCAAGGAGATATTTGACATTGTCTTCCATTTTTTCATTCCTTTGGTTCTGTTTTATAATATCTTGATTTCTCATAAAGTCACTAGCTTCTACTTGCTCCAATCTAATTTTTAAAGTAGTATTTTCTTCAGTGGTCTTTTGGACCTCCTTTTCCATTTGGCTAATTCTGCCTTTCAAGGCATTCTTCTCCTCATTGGCTTTTTGGAGCTTTTTTGCCATTTGAGTTAGTCTATTTTTTAAAGTGTTGTTTTCTTCAATATTTTTTTCAGTATTTTTTTGAGTCTCCTTTAGCAAGTCATTGACTTGTTTTTCATGGTTTTCTTGCATCATTCTCATTTCTCATCCCAATTTTCTTCTACTTCTCTAACTTGCTTTTCTAACTCCTTTTTGAGTTCTTCCATGGTCTGAGACCAGTTCATGTTTTTCTTGGAGGTTTTTGGTGTAGGCTCTTGGACTTCTTGACTTCTTCAGGCCGTATGTTTTGGTCTTCTTTGTCACCAAAGAAAGATTCCCAGTGTTGTGATTTTAGAATGCATTACATGAGTCCCCACTTGATATGTTATTATATTGTATGGCATTCTAATAACACATTAATCCAATTATAAAATATTTAATGAAAATCTGAAATAACATAAGAATGGATTCCCTGTACCTAGAAACAAAGGAATTCAGATCTGATACATCCCCTGGAGACTTTATACTTGTATTTACCCTTCTGTTTTCCTAACTCACCATCATATCAAGAGGTCATAATCATCGTAACTCAGGTCTAAACAGTAGAAGCTTGGGATATGGTATGGCTTCTTGGAGTCTCTCAGTTAAGGCTTGAGGATGGTGAGCAGCTCTCAATTTGACTCTATAGCCATTATAACAATCCAGTTGGGAGAACTGAATTCAAGATACCATAACTCTCACTGCATACAGTTCTCTTCTTTATCCATATCCTAACCACAGACCTTGCTGCTCTTCTCAGCTCTGACAAGTCTGTTATGGTTCACTTGGTAACGCCACTAAATAGACCACAGGATAAATATAGTGTTGGAAGTACAATCTAGTTTTATAGATGAGAAAACTGAAACCCATATGGATGAGTTACTGGCCCAGTGCCACACAAACACTAAGTGGTAGAGCTGAGAGTCAACCTTGAGTTTGGTGAGACCAAGTTCAGTCCTCCAACCTTGGCATATTTTCCGTTGCAACACTGTTTCTTTTCTGTCTCACATTTAGCTCCTTGGGAGATTGCTCCCTTGACCCCAATCATTGTGGGCCATCTCCAGTTGTCCTGATCAATGTCTGGCCACTGGACTCAGATGGCTCTGGAGGAGAAAGTGAGGCTGGTGACCTTGCACAGCCCTCCCTCACTCAAATCAAAGTCTACTGCAAGTCATGTCATCACCTCCCTGATGTCATGGTCCTCTTCGAGGATGAAGTCCAAACCATACAACCTGTGGAAAGTTAAGTTCTATGGAAATCCCCCTCATAGAAGGCAGTGTATCATAGTGAAGAAAATACTGGATTCAGAGTTAAGAAGCTGAGAGTTCAAATTAAACCTTTAATAATTACTGTGTGATCATTGAAATTCATATGGCCTCTTTGAGCCTGTTTTCTTATCTGTAAAATGGGAATGATATCCATAGTGGCTACCTTGCAGTGATGCTGTGAAGACCAAATTACATAATGTATGTAAAGAGCTTTGCAATCTATAAAGCAATATATAAATGCCAATTATTACAATACAAACAAAATAGCTTAATCAAAGGAACTACTAATCAGACCATGGTTAGGGCAGGGCAAACTGGGCCTGTGCATGACAAATGCACAGGGTATGGTTCTCTGCGAGGGACCCTTAATGATGACTCTGAACCACTGGACAATAGATATACCTGTGCTAGTGTGTTCAAATTATAAAGAAGGAGTCAGATGAACCACACTTCCATATTGGTTTCTTGTACTGTGTCATCTGCTGGTGGAATACCTCAGGTGAGGAGCTCACAAAGTCCTTACTATAACAAAACACCAATGGGCAAACAGTACCCGAATGAGGACTTTATGCTTGATTGCTGCAAGTGCAATTTCTGCAGAGGCAAACTTAAGTTAAAAAAGGAATACATTTAAAAATTTTGTTGATAGGCAAAGATATAAAAGCCATTTTGTCTGTCCTGAGGCAGAGCTGGATTGTTCCCTTCTAACTACTTCCCAAACTCAGAGGCATTTTAATTCAAGTGTCTCAAAGAAGATCACAAATCACATAAGGTACTATTTAATTCAGTATTCATAAAATTGTAAATTTACCTTTCTCACTGTAGCACGTGTGGCAAGAGAATTGAATGTGTTTGTTATGGGCATGTATGTTTTTGCCTGTATAAAATAAAAAGATAATTAAAGCAGAAAATGAATTTTAGAGTATGTAACAAAAATAACATAGCAACTAGATGCAAGATGAGGCATAAGAGAGACATCTGGATTAAGTTATCTGTTGGTGGCTTGAAAATACAGTAGTAACACTATCATTTCAAATTGTTTTTTAAAAGTTCACTATTGGTGCCTTATATTTTTGTTACCAGTCATTTCTCCATATATGTCTCTTTTCATTGGCCCTCCCCTTTTAACAAAGAAAAAACCGGCTAAGTAAAATTGACAACAAATTGACTATATCTGACAGCATACACAATACCCTGCAACCGTTGTCCACCACTTCTCTACTGAAAGGAGGGAATGCTTTATTGTTTACTTTCTGAGATAAAGTTGGTCACTGAAATTGCCATAGAACTACAACTAAACTTGCTATAAATTCATCAACTGTATGGATTCCAGGAGTTTTTTATTTTAAGTTATTCAATAAAAAAAGAAGAAAACTGCTATAAAGACTGAATTGCATAATGGGAATGATGGGAAAAGGCTAAGAAAATGCAACCAAGCATTTGTCCCAATAGTCCTCTACAGTAGAATTCACTGGAAAAAATCTGGGAGATAGATGATAAATTAAGTGCTAAACTAAATAAGACAATTTTAGTGGATGCTGATACATTTTAAGATGGCTTGTAAAAAGGCCTTGTTTTAGGACTAACTGGAAAATACAAGTTTTTAAAACTTTGCCCAAATGGACATATAAATATTTAAACATTATTTCCTTATAACACACAGGGGGCCTTCATGCCAAAAGCAAAAGAAAAAAAAGAAACAGAGGGATTAGGTCAGTCTGTGTTTATTACACGGTAAATGCAGCAATGAGACTATAGTATCTGGGTGCTGATGGATCCTATCATTATCTTTTCAGGAAAGAAGTCCTCTGCAGTATACAACAGTGACAAGTTAAAAAATAAAAGAGCAAAGGTAGGTGCTTTATTAAGTCCCATGTTTGCTAACCAGAGTGTGCAGTCATGCAGAGATAATTTAGAAATGAACAATTTTTGGAACTGGTGAGCAATATATATTAATGTAGCTGCTTCTGCTTCTGAGTGGATGAAATTGTCAGGGCCACAAAGGGTGAAATTGAAAGCCCAGGATGCTTTCAGTATATCATATGTTTGTGAAAATCCAACCTACCACATCCTTCCACTGGAGGAATACATAGACAGGAAATGAGATAATGCATAGGTGAGACAAAATAAATTATGTAGGTTCATCATCCTGACCTGACCAGCATCTGTTAATAAAGCCTCTCAGGCAGGGACTCCCTAGCCAAATTTTCTAAAGAACTGTACTTTATTTTGTTTGTGTGTTTGTTTTGGTTTTTAGTAGGGTAGAGAGAGTACTTATGATTTCATGATAGGGAGCCCTGAGTGAGGAGCCCACAAATCCTGTTCATTATTTGTTCTCTAACTTTCTAGCAGCAATGAAAGGTAAAGTCATTTCTTCCATGTTATTTTCTAGTCTTCCCAGCAATTTTTATGAAATGAGTTTTTTCCTAGGTAATTTAAGTTTTCCACTTAATCAAAGACTGAGTCATTGAATTCTATTGTTTCTGATTCTGCCTTATCTATTTTGTTCCATTTTACTGTCTTCCTATTTTTTAACCAATACCAGATGGAGTTGATGACTGGGGCTTTATAATATAGTTTGAAGTCTTGTAGTGCTATTTCTCCTTTCTCCCAACTTCTTTTTTATCATTTTATTTGACATTCTACATCTTTTGTTTTTCCAACTGAATTTTCTTTTATTTTTTAAAGTATCCTCTTGGAAATTTGATTTGTATAGCATTAAAAGTGTCAATTAACTTTGTTAGTAGTACCACTTTTGTTATATTGCCATGACCAAGCCATGAGTCCTGACTATTCCTCCAGCCATTTATTTTGCTTTTTATTTCTTTAAAGAGTACTTTATAATTAAACTTATGCCTTTGTGTATATTGACAAATTTATTCTAAGAGATATTTTATGGATTTTGTAGTTATTTGGAAGAACTATGGACATTTGAAATACAAAAGGCAACAGAAACAACAAAAGAAATTCCAAAGAAAAGAAGAGCAAGAAAGTAAAATAGCTATCTGATAAGGCTTTATAAATAGCTGAGGAAAGAAGAAAAGCAAATTGTAAAGGAGAAAGGCAAAGATACACCCAACTGAATGCAGAATTCCAGAGAAGAGCAAGGAGAGAAAAGGTCTTCTTAAACGAACAATGCAAAGAAATAGAAGAAAACTACAGAATTGGAAAGACGAGAGAGCTCTTCAAGAAAATTAAAGATATCAAGGAAACATTTCATGCAAAAATGGCATGATAGGGGCACCTAGGTGGTGCAGTGAGTAGAGCACTGGCCGTGAAGTCAGGAGGACGTGAGTTCAAATCCAGCCTCAGACACTTGACATGTACTAGCTGTGTGACCTTGGGGAAGTCACTTAACCCCAATTATCCTGCCAAAAAAATGGCACGATAAAAGACAAAAATGATAGGAACTTAACAGAAGTACAAGAAATTTAGAAGAAGTGGAAGGAATACCCAGAAATACTATACAAGGAAGGTCTTAACATCACTAATAACTGATAACCATAATGGTGTGGTTACTGATCTAGAGCCAGGCATCCTGGAGAATGAAGCGAAGTGGACCTTAGGGAGCATTGCTAACAATAAAGGCCAGGAGAGATGATAGAATTCCAGCCAAACTAATTAAAATCCTAAAAGATGGTGCTATTAAAATGATCCACCCAATATGCAAGCAAATTTGGAAAGTGTAACAGTGGCCACTGGACTGGAAAAGATCACTTTATGTCCAAATCCTAAAGAAGGGCATTGCCAAAGAATGTCCAAATTACTGAACAATTGTGTTCATTTCACATGATGTTAAGGTTATGCTTAAGATTCTGTTACCTAGGCTTCAGCAATGTGTGAACCAAGAATTACCAGAAGAGCAAGCAGGTTTTTGAAGAGGCCAAATTGACAACATTAATGGGATAATGGAGAAACAAGGGAATTCCAGGGGAAAAAAAATCTACTTCTGCTTCATTGACCATACTAAAGCCTTTGACTGTGTGGATTTCAACAAAATATGACAACTCCTCAAAGATTATCTTACTTGTCACCTGAGGAAGCTGTATGCAGCCAAGAAGCAACAGTTAGAACTGAATATGGAACAACCAATTGGTTTAAAATTGGAAAAGGAGTACACAAGGCTGTGTATTGTCACCTTATTTATTCAACTTATATGCAGATTACATCATGTGAAATGCCAGGCTGAATGAATAAAAAGCTGGAATTAAGGTTACCAAGAGAAATATTAACAATCTCAGGTATGCAAACAATACCATTCTGAGGGCAGAAATTGAAGAATTAAGAAACCTCTTGATGAGAGTGAAAGAGGAGAGGATTAAAGCTGGCTTGAAGCTTTAACATAAAAACCCTAATATTTTGGCAAATGGGCCCATCATTTCCCAGCAAATGGAAGGAGAAGAAATAGAAGTATAAGACTTTATATACTTGGGCTCAAAGATCAATGCAAACAAGACTGCAGCCATGACATTAAGAGACACTTGTTCTTTGGAAGGAGACCTATGGCAAATCTGGACAGCAGACTAAAAAGCAGAAATAACCTTGCTAAAAAATGTCCATCTAGTCCAAGGGTGGGGAACTTGTGGCCTCCAGGCCACATGTGGCCTTCTAGGTCCTTGAGTATGGCCTTTTGAATGCATCTAAGTTTTACAGAAGAAATCCTTTTACTAAGGAAATTTGTTCTGTGAAGTTTGGATTCAGTCAAAGGGTCACACTCAAGGCCACAAGTTCCCCACCTCTGAATTTTCTAGTCAAAGCTATGGTTTTTCCAGGAGCAATGTATGGCTGTGAGAATTGAACTCTAAGGAAAGCTAAGCGCTACAGAATTGACACTTTCGAATTTTGGTGCTGGAGACTTTTGAGAGTCACTTAGACAGCAAGGAGATAAAATCAGTCAATAATTAAATAAATTAATTTAGACTACTCACTAGGAGGTCAAATTTTGAAGCTAAAGCTTAAATATTTGGACCACATAATGAAAAGACCGGACTCTTGGGAAAAGATCCTTATGTTGGTAATGATTGGAGGCAAAAGAAATAAGTGGATGGCAAAGGATGAAATAGATAGATGATATCATGGAAGCAATGAACATGAACTCGGATAGACTTCTGGAGATAGTGGAGGATAGAAGGGTCTAGTATGCTATAGTCTATGGAGTCATGAACAGTCATATAAGTCTGGACCACTGAAAAACAACAACAAAAGTTATTTTTAATAGGATTTCACATTCTATTATTTCGTCTTGGTTTTTTTGTTATTATTATATAGAAATACTATTGATTTTGAGATTTTATTTTTAGCCTATAACTTTGTTAAAGTTATTAATTGCCTCAATTATTGTCTTTGCTGATTTCCTAGGATTTTTCAGGTATACCATCATATTATCAACAAAATAGGGTTTTATCTCCTTTTCACCCATCTCTATTCTTTGCTTTTCCCCCCTAGTCTTATTGCTATTGCTAGCATTTCCAGAATAATACCAAATAATAGTGAGAATAGTGGTTTCTCTCTTGTATTTATTGGAAAAGGTTCTAGTATTTCCTCATTGCATATGATGCTTGCTATTGGTTTTAGATAGATTTTTTGATATTAAAAGTCCTTCTATGCTCATATTTTGCAGGAGACATATTTCTTTTCTGAGATTGGATTATTTAAGATCTCTATCTATATTACTGATTGATTTGTTATTTTATATTTTTGAAATTATTCATCTTTTGTTGTTCTTAGTTTTGTTAGTGCTTAATAGTTTCTGATTATTCTTTTTAATTCCTTCTGGGTTTTGTGACTTAACCTTGCTTATTTGCTATTTGAGTCATTTGAATTTCTGCTTTCTTATTAATCAGATTAGTTAAAAGTTTGTCAACTTTATTAGTCTTTTCAAAGAACCAACTTTTATTTTTGCTAATTTCTATGTATTAATTTTCTTTTTTTCCTATTCCTCCTATAATTTTTAGTATCTGCTCTCTTGTGCTTATTTTATATGTTTATTTGTTGTTTTTTTAATTTTAATGCATATTTGACTCATATATCTTCTCTTTTTCTATTTTGTTACTATATTTTAGATGGTCTTGAATGTCATCTTAGGGATTTAGACTGTATTAAGTAATTAAAGTGAAGCCCCTGAAGATTTTGATCAAGTGAATGACATGATGAAAGTGGTATTTTTTAGAAGATTAACATAGTATTGTGAAGGATAGATTGGAGCAACAAGATCCTGGAGACATCCACATATGATGACTCAGTGTCTGTATAGTATAAGAGAATAAGCACTGGATTTGGAGTCAGAGTACCTGGGCTCATATTTTGGCTTTACCACCTACTACTCTTGTGACCTTGGGCAAGTCACAACTTTTCTGTTATGAAACTTCTCAGTTTCCTTATTTATAAAAATAGGGAGTTGGGTTAGATGGATTAGCTCCTTCCAGCTCTAAACTGGATCTAAGATTTTAAGAATGGCTGCCAAAAATCTGATTTCAAATAGAAAAAAAATAGATTTCAGATGGTTGTACTGATACCCATGTGCTATCATGTGGTTTGGACATCTTCTTCTGTTCTCTTCTAGTAAGTATAATTTTGAAATGAATGAATTCTTGATCCATGGAAATGTGCTCTGTTGTTGTTGTTCAGCCATTATAATACAAAGGGGAATGTGTGTAGAATATGTTCCTGACCTTCTTACTATTTCTTATACAAGGCATGATGTACCCAGGCCTTTTCACTGGTTGTTCTGAATTCCTGGAATGCAGTCCCTCCTTACCTCAGTCACCTTGTTTTATGCACCTTCCACCTCTAAACTGGATCTAAAATTTTAAGAATGGCTGCCAAAAATCTGATTTCAAACTAGAAAAAAAATAGATTTCAGATGGTTGTACTGATACCCATGTACTATCATGTGGTTTGGACATCTTCTTCTGCTCTCTTCTAGTAAGTATAATTTTGAAATGAATGAATCCTTGATCCATGGAAATATGCTCTGTTGTTGTTGTTCAGCCATTATAATACAAAGGGGAATATGTGTAGAATATGTTCCTGACCTTCTTACTATTTCTTATACAAGGCATGATGTACCCAGGCCTTTTCACTGGTTGTTCTGAATTCCTGGAATGCAGTCCCTCCTTACCTCAGTCACCTTGTTTTATGCACCTCAGCTCATGATACACTTACAAGAAATCTCTTTTGATTTCACTTCTATTCTGGCATCTAATGCCTTCCTGCAAAGTTACCTGTATGCATTTTGTAAATATGTATACATAGTATACACAAAACATCTATCGATGGTGCCCAAAAGTCTTAGTGCCATTTGAGGTTTTGACAACATATAGTTAGATAAAGATTTATCTGTCTGAATTCTACCTACTTACTTACCTGTTATCTATTTCTCTATGTACCTATCACCTTTTACCTGTCTATGGTATCCCAAAAGTTTTAGATGATTTCCCCCCAGGCTACAATATAAATCCTTTGAGAGCCATGACTATTTCATTTTTATCTTTTGTATTCCAAGTATCTAGTACAATGTTTGCCACATAATAGGCATTTAGTAAATGCTTTTTGATCAATAAATGATATCTATACAAGAATAATATTATTATTCATAATCGTGATAGTTGGCAGTTAAATAATGCTGAAATGTTTGCAAAGTACTATACATTATGCCTTATTCCATTTGATTCTCATAATAGATTTCTGAAAGAAATATTATTAATCCCCTTTTCCAGATGAGGAAACTGAGGCTTAGAAGGGTAGCATCATATAGTTAGTAAGTGTCAGAGGTAAATGTTAATCTCAGAGCTCTACTGATCCCTGGCTCAGTGCTCTTCCAACTATACAATAAAGTTTCTTTGAGCATGGGAAAGTCATTATCAAACATGGAGATCAAGAATGAATCCTTTCAACAGATGATAATTGAATTGTCCTTTGTAGAGAAGGATAGGGCACTGAAAGAATAAAGGTTAAGGGTACTCTAGACCTAGAGAATAGGCAGCAAGACATGGAGACATCAGAGTATATTACTCTATATGGGCAAAAAGTAGTTCAGTTTGGTTGAATCATAGTATTCATGAAAGGAAATATTATAAAGCTTGAAAAGTAGGGAAGCACCTGTTATGGAGGCCTTGAATACCAGGCAAAGGATTTTTTAAAATGACATGGGAGAAAATAAGGATTTGTTGAAGACTGTTGAGCAAATGAGTTAAGCAGATATATACTAAATACATATGAATAAATATGATGATACAAGGGAGAAAGAGTGGAAGTGGCTATTGAAATAGTTTATATAATGTAGGTCTGAAGAAGAGATTTGATAGTGAGAATAGAAAGGAGAATGCCTAAAGAGTTCCTATGGAGATGGATTTGACAGTACCTGGTAACTGATTAAATTTATGTTAGAGGGAAGATTTTTTTTGCTTTTCATTATTTTTTAAAGTTTTTATTTTACTTTATCAGAACACAAATACAAAATAGAGAAAAGAAACAAAACCACATCATATACTTAAACATTAAAACTTAAATAAAAAGTAAGAAAGAAAAAAAGTATGTCATGTGCATAGCAGAACACAGGAGAGGATTCAAAATATGCAACAATAAATTTTCATTTCAAGAAAGCCTGTATGATAAATAATATACCTTGTATTGAGAATTGTCCATCTTTTCTTTGCTTCCTTGTGTTTTCTTTTGTTCTCTGCTGTGCACTTTTTAACTTTGTTTTTTTCCCCTCCTCCCACTCCCCAGAAGGCTACAATATAATTAAGATATTTCTTGATATATACATACACATACAAATATATACATACACTTATACATATATACATGTGTATATAGACATATATACATGTGTACATAGACATATACTTTCCCAAACATAATCTATTCCTGATCTTTGATTTTTATGTTTGTACATATCTTTTGTTTCCTATCCTTCCTGCCTCCTCTACTTTACTTCTACCCACTACATTGCCTTCCTATTACTTCCCTACCCCCCTCCTCCACCAAACACTCTGCCCTCCTATTACTTGCCCACCCCCCTCTAAGGATCCCAGCCCCATTCACCCATTACCATTAATCTAAACTCCCTTTACCTATTCCCTCTTTCTCCCCTCTAAGAATCCCTCCCTTGTACTAATGTAGAGGGAAGATTTACAGATAACCCTAAAGATTCTGTTATGGTTTAAAAATTAAGGTAGATTGAGTCCCAGAGTCCTGAGCAGGATCAATTTATTAGTAAAGTATGAATTTGCCAATAAAAAGGATCTCAGCTTCCCTGGCAAAGCTAAGACCCTGAGATGGGGAATGTCTATGCTTTTTACAATTTTTAAGGAAGTGCAGAACAAAGAACAGGACTCTGTAGGCAGGGAACACATTTTGATTGGTTAGAAATTAGGAATGAGGAGCTGGCAACAATCTCCTCCTTCCCTATGACTAAGAAATGTTCATTGTTTGAATCCACCTAAAAGGTCAGAGATAGTACACCAGATTTTGGATATCAAACCAGACATCCTTCAAGGGTAACAGACTTCCTTGACATAAAAATAAGATAGTGATTAAATAGGAAACTAGATTTCTAAACTTAACTCAGAGTACAGTTGAATTTTTTTTTTAATGCAATTTATTTATTTAACATATTTGGTTTTCAGCATTGATTTTCACAACAGTTTGAATTACAAATTTTCTCCCCATTTCTGCCCTCCCCCCCACTCCAAGATGGCGTATATTCTGGTTGCCCTGTTCCCCAGTCAGCCCTCCCCTCTATCACCCCCCTCCCCTCTCATCCCCTTTTCCCTTCCTTTCTTGTAGGGCAAGATAAATTTCTATGCCCCATTGCCTGTGTATCTTATTTTTTAGTTGCATACAAAAAGTTTTTTTGTTTTTGAACATCTGATTTTAAAACTTTGAGTTCCAAATTCCCTTCCCTCTTCCCTTCCCACCCACCCTCCCTAAGAAGTTGAGCAATTCAACCTAGGCCACACATGTATTATTATGTATAACCCTTCCACAATATTCATGTTGTGAAAGGCTAACTACATTTTGCTCCTTCCCAACCCATCCCGCTTTATTGAATTTTCTTCCTTGACCCTGTCCCCTTTCCAAAGTGTTTGTTTTGATTACCTCCACCCCCATCTGCCCTCCACTCCATCATCCCCCTGCCTTTTATTTTTTTTTTATCTTCCTCCCTCTTCTTTCCTGTGGGGTAAGATACCCAACTGAGTATGTATGGTATTCCCCCTCAGGCCAAATCTGATGAGAGCAAGGTTCACTCATTCCCCCCTCACCTGCCCACTCCCCTCCTCTCCTAGAACTGCTTCCTCTTGCCACCTTTATGGGAGATAATCCACCCCATTCTATCTCTCCCTATCTCCCTCTCTCAGTAAGTTACTCTCTCATCCCTTAATTTCATTTTATTTCCTTTAGCTATCTTCCCTTCATCCTCAACTCACCCTGTGTCTGCTCTCTTTCTTTTACATATATATATATATATACACATACATACACATACATACATATACACATAGATACATGCATACATACACATTCACTTATATATATACATAAACATATATATATGCATATATATATATGCATATTCCCTTCAACTACCCTAATACTGAGGTCTCATGAATCATACTCATCATCTTTCCATGTAGGAATGTAAACAAAACAGTTCAACTTTAGTAAGTCCCTTGCAATTTCCGTTTCTTGATTACCTTTTCATGCTTCTCTTGATTCTTGTGTTTGAAAGTCAAATTTTCTATTCAGTTCTGGTCTTTTCACTGAGAAAGCTTGAAAGTCCTCCATTTTATTGAAAGTCCATATTTTGCCTTGGAACATGATACTCAGTTTTGCTGGGTAGGTGATTCTTGGTTTTAATCCTAGCTCCATTGACCTCCGGAATATCGCATTCCAAGCCCTTCGATCTCTTAATGTAGAAGCTGCCAGGTCTTGGGTTATTCTGATTGGGTTTCCACAATATTCAAATTGTTTCTTTCTGGCTGCTTGCAGTATTTTCTCCTTGATCTGGGAGCTCTGGAATTTTTCTGAACTCATTCATCCATTAGTACATTTATTTCATATCTATATCCCCAGTGATTAACGTAGTGCCTGGCACATGATCCTTCTTTAATAGATGTCTTTTGATCGATCAGTTCCAGGATGAGGATTCAAATGTATATTTGCAAATATATTTTCTGATAGCCTTTTAATTGGACTCCCTGACTCAATTCTTTCCTTATTCCAGTTCCTTCTCCAAAGTCCATTTAGCTTTCAAATTGATTTTGCTATAATAAAGTTCTGACCATGTAACCCCCATTCCATAAACTTCAGGGGCTCCCTACTACTTCCATATTCAAATATATATATTTCTCTGGTTTGTAAAAGCCATTCCTAAATTGGCCCTTTTCTATATTTCAAGTTCTTACATATTATTCCCCTCTACATATTCTTTCTTTCAGTGAAACTGGCCTCCTTGCTGTTTTTTACACATGATCTTTCACCTCCCAATTCTGTACGTTTTCACTGTCTTTCTCCCATGCTTGGAATTCCTCCCTCCTCTTTCTGTCCACTGGCTTTCCTACATTCCTTCGAGGCACAGCTAAAATCTTATCTAATACTTACAAGAAGCTTTTCCCTGATTTCCCTTAATGCTAGTGCCCTCCATCTGTTATCTCCAGTTTATCCTGTGCATATCTGATTTGTACATAGTTGTTTGCATGTTGTCTCTTCCATGCAAATCTATCAACATAGCTTCAATAGATGGGCAAATATATCTTTAAAATATGGAACCATGAAAATCTCATCACATGCAAACATGCAAGAAAGATTACATTGCATTTATTTTTCCCATAAGGCAAATTCTTAAATGCCAGGCCTAAAAAAGCCTCGATGAAGCAGCTGGAAGGCAAGATGAAAGTCTTGAGCAGGCATTCTCATGTAACAATGTAGAATAATTCCTTCAGAGAGGAGAGGAAGAAGAGAAATTAAGTAAGTTATACCTACTGCTTCCATAAGGCAAAGAAAAAAAATATACATGACAGTGTTTTTCAGAATCACACTACCACTTCAGTGGTAGAAGTGACATTAGGGACCACTGAAGACATGTAATTAATATTTAAGAAGAATTCTCTCTACGAAATATACAAGTAGTCATCCAGATTTTACTTAGGCAGCCAAATACAATTTTGAATAAGTCTTCATGGTTAGCAAGTTTTTCCCCCCAATTGCAAATCTATGTTTGTCTGTTTACAACTTCAATCAACCAGAGAGCATTTATTAAGTGTTAGCTCTGTGGCTGACACTGTGCTAGGTTATGAGAATAAAGCACAAATAATGAAATAGTCCCCACTCTGAAATAGCCTACTTTTTATTGGGATCAGGAAAGTTTTTGTGTAGAGGTTGATATTTGAATTACATTTTGAAGGAAGATAATGATTATATGAGATAGAAGTGTTTGATAATAGACAGCTTAGTAATAAAGGATGATCAGCTATAGAGGCCCGGAGATGCAAAGATGCCATATATAAAATATAGGAAGAAAAGCAATTAATAGACATTCAGGCCAAGTTGTGAGGGCTTCAATGTCCAAAAAAAGGTAATATTTTAATCTAGACACAATTGGAAACCTGTGGATGTTATTGAGTAGGCCAATGTCATTCTTTAGTCTGCACTCAAGGAAAATAATGTTGGCAGCTGTGTGGAGGATAGACTAGAGGAGAAAAAGAATTGAGGTGGGGAGAACAATTACAATAGCAACTATCTAGATGAGATGTGATGAAGGTATGAATTTAGCTGTGTCTATAGTGAGAAAGAGTTGGATGAGACAGATGTGTAGATTAAAAAAACAGCAAGATTTGTCAACTGATTGGTTCTATGTGTTCAGGGAGAGTGAAGGTTCAAGAATGACTTCAAGGTTCTAAATCTAGAACACTGGGGAAATGGTGTTGTCTTCAACAGATATGGGGAAGTTTGAAAGAGGAGTAGAGGGGCAGCTAGGTGGTACAATGAGTAGAGCACTGGCCCTGGAGTCAGGAGGACCTGAGTTCAAATATGGCTTCACACACTTGACACACTACTAGCTGTGTGACCTTGGGCAAGTCACTTAACCCCAATTGCCCTCCAAAAAAGAGGGGTAGAATTGGGAGTGAAAATAAGTATTTCTGTTTAAGGAGTGTTGATTTTGAGATGTCCATAAGATATCCAGTTTGAAATGTCCAACAGGCAGTTAGTGATTCTTTACTAAAGTTCATGGTAGAGATTGTGAGTGGATATATTATTCCATGAGTCAACTACATCAGAATGAAACCCATGGGAGTTAAAGGGGTTACCATAAAAAGATTGTTGAGAGAGAAGGCTCAGGGCAGAGGCTTGGTGAATATCCACAGGTAGTGGAGGTGATATAGATAACACAGCTTAGAGAGGCTGGAGAGTATTCAAATTGGTAGGAGGGGCAGAAGGAAGTAATGTCATAAAAACTCAGAGAGAAGATAATATCCTGGAGGAAGAGAGAGAACAGGAGTGTCAAATGCAATAAAGAGGTCAAGATGGATGGATACTGAGAAAAGAACATCAGATTTGGGAATTAAGAGATCATTACTGATGTCTCCTAATTCTGTCCTCTGGAGCTAAGCAGAACATGTATAATCTTTTCATTTGATGACTCTTTGAATAAAGACCTTTCTGGGACTTAGCTCCTGAGAAGGTCACAACCATTAGGCACTGGCTTGCAATGACCAGCTGAACAGGAAATAAAAGAAGTGCCTATGGACATTCTCCCTTTTCATTCTCTTTAATATTTTTGGTGTGAAGTCAGATTCAAGAAAATCCAATAACTGTCCCATTCTCTAATTAGTCAAGTTCCATTGGAACACTTCTAAAAAGTATATGGTGTGATTTTAAGGGTCAGTCAGTTGCTTTAGAGCTCCTCCTAGAGGCTGCTATTGAAATTGGAGTTTCTACCCTAAAGTTCAATCTAATTCACAATGTATTTATAAAGAAGCTATCATTTTCAACCAGTATCTCCATCAGAATGTTCTATCAGACTCTTCTGAAAAAGGCTGATCTTTACCGACCTCATTATAAACAGCTGAGAAGCAGTGTGGCATTAATTATTTGAAGATATGTACCCAACTAATAGCAAAACAGCCAGGCTGACAGGGTAACTTGAAAAGGAAAGTTTGAGAAGGACCATTTTCTATTTTTGCACATGTTCTTTTATTAAAACAAGATACTAATGCTATAATTTACAGCTGTTTTAACTTAAAGGGCAAGAGACATTCAGTTTCATAGGTATTTATCTTAGGCTACGTAAACCATCAAATCAGAGTTAAGAATAGGCAAACAAAAGCTGTCATCCCCACCTATAGTTGAAAGCCATTACTTTTGATTTTTGTAATAATATCATAGGCCTTGAAATAAATTCAAACAGTCTTATTAGATGGCTTATAGGCAAATAACACCTGAAGATTGTTATAAACTTACAACATAGATTTTTGTTACCATTTTATGGAAGTAAGTGGTCTGTGGAAGCAGGAAGGCAACTGGTGCTGCCAATAAGTCCTCATCAGGAAACCTTTCTATTTCATATAAAAGAAGTGAGTTCAGCTCTCTCAGATGGAGTTCATTCTGGCTGGCCCAAAACATTTCGGTTGTTTGTTTTGTAAGGCCAGAAACTGAGAAAGTCAGATAAGGATTCTTCATAGTGGAATAATGTAACTGCTGGTGTTTGCCACCCTGTCCATGTTCCTGAGAAAAAAATCCTATATTTTTGATAAAGGCATAGTACATGTTAAAGTGACTTACAGAATTACTAATATAAAATAAATTAATTTTGTTTAGAGTAGGTCTGTTAAGTTTAGATCAAATAGGATAGGAGAGGTGCTATAGTATAGCAGAGAACTGGTTTCAGAATTAGAAAGATGGGACTTCATGTGCTACCTCTGACATATGCTGGCTCTATGACTCTGGACATTTCACCTAACCACTCCCATTAGCCAGGGAACTCTTTTTTGACTGTAAATTACAAAATGTTTGTTGAGATGCATCTTCACTAAACAAAATAAAAACAAAAAACCAAACCAAACCTAGTAGTATGTATTCCCTTCTCACTGAGTAATGAAAAGACAAAACTAACCATCTTACTATTAAAGGCACCATTCTAAACTCAAAATACAGACAAATCATAGTGGAATAAATGACAGAATCCAACAATATTTTCATTACATGAAAGATTTAATCCAGAGAAACCAAACACAGGTTCAAAGTAGAAGTATAAATAAAGCTTACCATGCTAATGTCAAATCCACCTAAACAAGAGTGGCATTAATGATGTTAGGCAAAACCGATTTGAAGTCCGAAGTCATTGAAAGAGGTGGTTAAAACTACTATGTTATCCTGACAGATTATATGCATCTATGTATCATACTATTAAATGACATTTTAATTAACCTCCCTTCCTCAAGTATCCCTCACTCATTCTAATCCATCTTTCAAAGTGAATTTTCTAAAGTTTAAGTCCGACCAGGTGACCCTATCCCTGATCCCTCCCACCCCTACTCAATAAACTCCAGTGCCTTTCTAGTTCCTCCATGATCAGATATAATGCTCTCCTTCCCCATCTAGCACTTAAAACTCTACATACATGTGTACATACATATGCACATACATATATATCTCCTCTCTCCTATACAAATGTAAATACAGCAGAGAGAAGATTAATATATATACAACACATATATATGGGTAACACATGTAATGTGTATGATACATCTATAAATCTCCCTTCTCCTATCCAAATTGATGTAGAAGAGAAATTAACATATGTATACTATATATATTTTACATCTATATTATACATATACCCTCTAGTATCGATATACATAAACATCATATATGTGTGTATATATGTATATATATTTATGTACATGTATATGAGAGAAGATTCAATGTGATAAACATATAATACACAATTTCTCCTTAAAGTTTATAGTATCTACATAAAAACTAATCATATTTCAGGCCACAAAAACACATAGGCAATTATAAAAAAAAACAAAAAACCAAACCCAAAGTCCATAATAATAATAATAGCTTGCATTTACATAACACTTTATGATCAGCAAAACACAAATATCTCATTCGATCTTTCCAATAATCCTGAGAGGTAGATTTTATTATTGTTTCTATTACAAATAAAAACACTGAGGCAAACAGATTAAGTGACTTTCTCAGTGTCACACAGCTACCAAATGTCTGAGGCCACATTTGAACTCAGTTCTTACTGATTCTAAGTTTTATGCTTCATACACTGCACTTTCTACCTTCCTAGCCTATGTGCTATATTTATAGACCATAGTACAATAAACTTAGTAATAAGTAATGGTGCAATGAATAAAAGGCATAAGTAGTCAAGGAAACAAATAACATCTTATAAAATAACAAGGTATGAGAAAGTACTAAAATTATAGCAATTACATAAAATATAAGACAATTCAGAAACTATATATCAGCACCCATGCAATAATCTCTCTGAATGCCTATTTCAACAAGAAAAAGAATGGACTAATGAATTGACTCTGTACCTAAGAAAGATAAAATAACAAACCAACATAAAATAGAAAAGAAATGGCCAAGAGCAGAACTAAAATGGATACAACTGAAATAATAAATAGATCCAAGAGTTTTTTGACTAGAAAAATTAACAATAGCAAGTCTATTTTTTGATGTGCAAGTTCAAATACCCAAAACTAGATTTAAATGAGAGTTGAACAGAGGCGAAATAAATTGCGCTAGTCTGCAGAAATCAGTACTCCATGAACTAAGAAAGTCTAAGTGTCAGGCCTTCCCTGTGGGGCCAATATGTTCCATTCATCCTCAGGTCTTTCAGAAATCAGCCTATACAGAGATAAATCATGTCCCTCTGTCATAAATGTCTTCTTGATCCCTGATTCCTTTGAATTACCTTGCAAAAGACTATCCCAGGAGATGTCATGAGAGGAAGCTTTCATTGTGGTGTCTTTATGGTGTAAAACCCTCTTCCTTGGAGTATGCTGTGAATCCATCAATATTTGAACCACTTGTTAATGTGAATCTTTGCCTAGTAAGTCCTGCAATTTTGCAATAGTGGGCAAAACATGGCAACCTGAGGCTGAGGGCTGGCTGTGGGAAATTGAGGCTGATATTTAGTGCTAGTGGAAATGGAATACAGAGCTACTGATTTCTACCAGATCCTCAAACTTTTTAAAAAATTATTTTTATTGTTATATCAACAGGCATCAAAAAAACATTTTAATATATAAAAGACCAGAAATAGGATTGTACTTTGCTTCTTTTCATAATCATGTATCTTTTATATAAATTACTTTTAGCATTTTCTTATTTGAATCTAAGCACTATCCAGGTGGTCTTTTAGGTTAAAATAACAATCTTTTCCAGCCTTTCTGCAGCATTTAATTTTAGATGTCCCCTGAAGTTTTTTAGAGTGAAAAATAAATAATTTTACAATTTTCAGATCCTTAAGGCCATAAGATATTAAGAGATATAGAGGCTGGTCAGTTCAACTCCTTTTCCTGAGTAACCTCCAAGGATCAGTTAACCCAGCTGCTGCCATGTTTTAAATTCTCACTGCCCCAGGGCCAGCACCTGTTCTCCTCTTGCTTTTGGCTCTGGGAAGCAAATGAATCTTGCATTATGGCTGAGTTTTTCAACTTCCCTCTCATCCCATTCTATCCCTTTCCTTCTTGCTTTCTCATGGTGGAATACAGTCAGTGTCTGCCACCATTCATGGGGCTGACAAGATTTGGGCAGAGACACTGCAATAGGGTGAGGGATACCTAGAGTCACGTGCTGAGCCACCATCTTGCAAGTGGCTTTCGTTCACTGTGACAGGCTTATGAAGTCAGGTGGAGGAAAGGATTCAAAATTAGAGCAATAAGTATTAAAAGTTCTAGAGTGCTAATTCATAGAGTTTTTACTTATGCAGAGACTCTCTCTTACTGTTGTGTTTGTGGTACAATGCAAAACCCACTGGATTTAGACCTTGGTTCAAATTCCATTTTTAATCTTTATTTCCTGCTTGACCCTGGACAATTCTACTAATCTTCACGGCTCTCAGTTTTCTTATATGTAAAATGAGGGAGCGGGAATAGATGATCCTATGATTCGGATTCCTGGTCATACCTGTAATTTAGGAATGATAATTTGGCAAATGTTTGAAGGATGAATTTTCTCTCTTTGGAGTGTGGGGCCATGAGCTGCAAACTTCAATTTAAGGAGAGAACCCAGATCAGACATTTCATCTTTCATCTGGCTGTACTACTTTTGAGCTCCTCTTATTGTCTTCTCCACCATGTCTCAGGAAGCTCATTAGTGGGATCTCATCATCCTATAAAATCTCCAGTTTTGGTACTTCATCAGGGTAACTCTGCCTCTCTGATTGGAGTGTTGGGCTAAATACTTTTGAGCTCCTCTGATTGTCTTCTCTGCCATGTCTCAGGAAGCTCATTACTGGGATAACCTCATTACCCTATAAAATCTCCAGTTTTGGTATTCTGCCTCGTTATTACCTTCTGCCTCTCTGATTGGAGTATGGGGACAAGAACACCAAAACTCCATTTTTCATGTAAGGAGATAACCCAGCTCAGACATCACCTCATCTCTCAGAACTACTTTGGTACTTCTCTGACTGGCTTCCCCATCATACCCCTACACTGGGGACTTTTCCACTCTATTTTCACCTTCCTTTTGTGTTTTGCCTTCCCCCATTAAATTTTAAAGTCCTTGATGGCAAGGACTGTCTTTATCTTTTCAAATTTGCATCCCCAGTGCCTAGCACAGTAGCCTGGCACATTGTATGTACTTAATAAATGTTGACTGACTGATTGGAGAGTGGAGAGACTGGATAGAGAGAGATTAATTTATAGGCTATTGCAATACTTCATGTGAAAGATGATAAGGACTAAGACTTTGTAGCTGTGCTGTGAGCAGAAAGAACTACTGTGAAGAGGTATTAAAGAAGTGAAATTAATGAGACATGGCAATGATTAGATATGAGAAATAAGAAAAAAATGAACACGCAAGAGCATCTCCCAAGTTCTGAACCTGGGTCAATGGAAGAATGTTGGTCTTAAGAAGAGGGATAGGTTTGGGGTAGATGGGTAAGATAATGAGTTCTGTTTTTGACACAGTAAGTTGGAGATATCTATGGACCATCCATGTAGAGTTGCTGAGGCATTTGAAAATGCAGGAATAAAGTTCAGGGGAGAGACAAGGGATGGAAATATATATTTGGACTCCTAGTCACAAAAATTGTAGATGAACATACGGAAGCTGATAATGTAAAAAAGAAAGAGGAGAGGGATCAGGACAGAGCCCTGGGGTACATTCAAGCACGGGGAGTAAGATATATTTGATAACTTTTCCCAGGGTGAGGCTCAACAAGTAGGAAGAGAATCATGAGAAAAAAAAGTGTTACAAAAACCAAAATGGAGAAGAATATTTAATAAGGGTTGCTGAACAGTATCAAATGTTCCAGTGATGAAGAATGAGAAGAGATTATCACAATGACCAATGAAGAAATCATTCAGAACCTTGTAAAGGACACTTTTATTAAATTTTGGTGATGGAAGACATATTTTACATTTTCTTCTATTTTTTTCATTATTTTGATTTTGTTTGACTGATTCTTGATAGAGTCAATAGCTTCCACTTGCCTATTTCTACTGTTTAACAAATAGTTTTCTTCAATTAGCTTTTGTACTTCCTTTTCCATTTGGTCCATTTTACTTTTTAAGAGTTCTTCTCTTCAGTGAGTTTTTGTGTCTGCTTTTCCATTTGGCCAATTCTACTTTTCAAGAATTGTTTTCTACAGTCAATTTTTTCCTTCCTTTTCCAAGCTATTGACTCTCTCTTGCATACCTCTCATTTCTTTTTCCAATTTTTCTTCTACCTCTCTTATTTAACTTTTAAAATCTTTCTTGAATTCTTCCAAGAAGGCTTTTTGGGCTTAAGACCAATTCAACCTTTGAGGATTTAGATGCAAGTATATTGACACTGTTATCCTCTTATGAATTTGTGTTTTGATATTTTGCTTTATCCTGTCCCCATAGTGAAAATCTATGGTCATTGTCTGTTTCTGCTTTTTGCTCATGATATTTGCCTATTTCCTGGCTTTTAAACTTGAGCTCTCCTGCTGGAGCACAGGGAAAACTGGCCCAAGCTTCGCTAGGGGCCAGGGACTTGGTCACTGGCTTTGTGTGCTGGGGTCTCAGGTGTTGGTAGCTTACCTGGTGCTGAGCTTAGGTCATCAACACTGAAGCTCTGAGGGTGGAAGGAGGTCTGGCCCCTGGAGGATGGCTGCTCTGAAGCACCACAAGGTTTGGCTGCTAGAGGATGCCTGCCTGCCTGCTTGGAGCTGTGCTTTCTGGAGATGTGCTGGAGCTTGGGGAGGTTTGGCTGCTGGATTCTACTGGTTCCACTGCCTGTGCCAAGGCACTTGGGGGATTCTGGTGTTGCTGTTTGCCTGTTTTATCACCCTGGGGGTCAGGATCTCCCACTGGTTTGCCAAGGTGGGTCTTGCTGCTGTCTTGCTAGCACACCTCCCACCCTGTACTGTTCCACTTCCATGAGAGAGAAAGGGACCTTTCCCATTAATCCCTCAAGCTTCCCAGGTTAAAAGACTGCCAAAAAAGCAGCTGAGACCATTGCTGAAGAGCAACAGAGCTGGAGAGCAGCCCCAGGCGAAGAGGAGACTTCAGGCTGCCAGACCCCTCCCCCACACCTCAGGAAACCAAAGGCTATAATACACAAAGCCAGTAACTAGACTCCCAATCCCCAGAACAAGAAACCTGGGACAGAGAGCTCTGAGCCCCAAAAGCAGAAATTCACTGCTCGGTAGTTGATCCCTGGTTGTATTTCCAGTTGCTTTGCCCTTCAGAATATCATATTCCAATTTCTCCTGTCATTTAATGTAGAAGCTGAAAGATCTTGCATGATCCTGACTATAGTTCCACAATATTTGAATTGTTTCTTTTTGACTGCTTGCAGCCTTGACAGTATCCTCAAAGAAATTATCAAAGAAAACTGCCCAGAGGCCCTAGAACCAGAGGGTAAAATATTCATTGAAAGAATCCACTGATGTATGCCCATAAATTTGGCAACCTTAGGGATATGGATGAATATCTACAGAAACATAAATTGCCCAGGTTAACAGAAGAGGAAGTAAAATTTCTAAATAACCCCATCTCAGAAAAAGAAATTGAACAAGCCATCAATGAACTCCATAGGAAAACATCTCCAGGGCCAGATGGTTTTACATGTGAATTTTATCAAACATTTAAGCAACAATTAATTCCTATACTTCATAGACTATTTGGGAAAATAGGTGAAGTAGGAGTCCTACCAAATTCTTTTTATGACACAAATATGGTACTAATACCTAAACCAGGAAGATTCAAAACAGAGAAAGAAAATTGCAGACCAATTTCCCTAATGATTATTCATGCAAAAATTTTCAATAAAATATTAACAAATGATTGCCGCAACTTAGCACAAGAATAATACACTACAACCAGGTGGGATTTATTCCAGGAATGCAAGGCTTGTTCAATATTAGGAAAACCATCAGCATAATTGATCATATCAACAATAAAACTAGCAGAAACCATATGATCATCTCAATAGACGCAGAAAAAGCCTTTGACAAAATACAACACCCATTCCTATTAAAAATGCTAGAAAGCATAAGAATAAATGGAGCCTTCCTTAAAATTATAAATAGCATCTACCTAAAACCATCAATAAGCATTATTTGTAATGGGGATAACCTAGGTGCATTCCCAATAAGATCAGGGGTGAAACAAGGATGTCCATTATTACCCCTACTATTCAATTTGGTACTAGAAATGTTAGCTGTAGCAATAAGAGAAGAAAAAGAAATTGAAGGCATTAAAATAGGCAAAGAAGAAACTAAATTATCACTTTTTGCAGATGATATGATGATTTACATAGAGAATCCTAGAGAATCAAGTAAAAAAGTACTTGAAATAATAAACAACTTTAGCAAAGTCGCAGGATATAAAATAAACCACATAAATCCTCAGCATTCCTATACATTACTAACAAAGCCCACCAGCAAGACATAGAAAGAGAAATCCATTCAAAGTTACTGTAGACACTATAAAATATTTGGGAGTCTATCTGCCAAGACAAACTCAGGGCCTATATGAACATAAGTATGAAACACTTTTCATGTGAATAAAGTCACATCTAAATAAATGGAAAAATATCAATTGCTCGTGGTTAGGCTAAGCTAATATAATAAAAATGATAATTTAACCTAAATTAACTGATCTATTCAGTGCCATACCAATCGAACTACAAAAAAATTATTTTACAGAGCTGGATAAAATAATAACAAAATTCATACAGAAGAACAAGCAGTCTAGAATATGTAGGGTATTAATGAAAAGAAATGCTAGAGAAGGTGGCCTAGCCATACCAGATAGTAAACTGTACTATAAAGCAGCAGTCATCAAAACTACCTGGTACTGTCTAAGAAACAGTCGTGGATCAGTGGAGTAGGATAGGTACACAAGACGGAGAAGTCAACAACTATACCAATCTACTCTTTGATAAACCCAAAGAATCCTGCTTCTGGGCTAAGAATTCACTGTTTCACAAAAACTGCTGGGAAAATTAGAAAACGGTAGGGCAGAAACTAGGCATAGACTGATATCTTACACCATATACCAAAATAAAGTCAAAATGGGTTCATAATTTAGCAATAAAGGCTGGTACTATGAGCAATTTGGGAGACCAAGGAATAGTTTACCTATCAGGTTTATGGAAAAGAAAAGAATTCGTGACACAAAAAGAGAAAGAGAGTACTACAAAATGCAAAATGTTAGATTATGTTAAATTAAAATGTTTTTGTATAAAAAAGCCAATGCAACAAAGATCAGGAGGGAAGCAGAAAGTTGGGAGAAAATCTTTGCAACTAGTGTCTCTGATAAAGGCCTCATCTCAAAAATATACAGGGAACTGAGCCAAATTTATAGGAATACAAGTCATTCCCCAATTGAGAAATGGTCAAAGGACATGAACAGGCAGTTTTCAGAGGAAGAAATTAAAGATATCTATAGTCAAAATGAAAAAAAAATGCTCGAAATCACTACTGATTAGAGAAATGCAAATCAAAACAGCTCTTAGGTACTACATCTCTCCTGTAAGATTGGCGAAAATAACAAAACAGGAAAATGATAAATGCTGGAGAAGATGTGGGAAAATTGGAATAGTGTTACATTGTTGGTAGACTTGTGAACTGATCCAGCCATTCTGGAACTATGCCCAAAGGGCTATAAAAACGTTCATACCGTTTGACCCAGCAATACCACTTCTAGGGTTGTATTCCAAAGAGATCACACAGGTGGGAAAAGGACCCATCTGTACAAAAATATTTTTTTTAACTTCGCATTGAATTAATTTATGCACTAGTCAAGTCGTGGAGAAGAATTTTGACCAATGGAATGAATCATGAGAAAGAAGAAACAGAACCAAAAAAAAAACCCCAAAAACAAAAACAAAAGAGAAGCAGAAAAGGCGAGCATGTAGTGTGCCTCGGTCTGTATTCAAACTTCGCAGTTCTTTGTCTCGATGAAGATAGCATTCTCCATCGTGAGTCCCCTGGAGTTGTCCTTGCCCCTTAGGTTGCTGAGAAAAGTGCAGTTTGTCAGGGTTGGTCCTCACGGAATCCATATATCTGTGGCTGTGCACAACGTTCTCCTGGCTCTGCTCCGCTCACTCAGCATTATGTCGTGTAGGTTTTTCCAGGTTGTTATGAAGTCTGCATCATCCCCATTTCTTATGGCACAATAGTATTCCATTACCTTCATGTACCACAGTTTGTTCAGCCATTCCCCAATTGATGGGCATCCCTTTGATTTCCAATTCTTGGCTACCACAAAGAGAGCCGCTATAAATATTCTTGTACATATGGGACCTTTTCCCGCTTGCGTGATTTCTTTGGGATACAACCCTAGAAGTGGAATTGCTGGGTCAAAGGGTATGAACATTTCTATAGCCCTTTGGGCATAGTTCCACACCGCCCTCCAAAATGGCTGGATCAGCTCACAACTCCACCAGCAATGCAACAATGTTCCAATTTCCCCACATCCTTTCCAGCATTTATCATTCTCCTGATTTGTTATTTTAGCCAATCTGACAGGAGAGATGTGGTATCTAAGAGTTGTTTTGATTTGCATTTCTCTAATCAGCAGCGATCCAGAGCATTTTTCCATATGCCTGTAGATAGCTTTAATTTCTTCCTCTGAAAACTGCCTGTTCATATCCTTTGACCA